>NW_008751670.1:112499-150631 GCF_000715545.1 Opisthorchis viverrini
CTATCTATCTACCCCACCTCCCCAAATCGTCGGTGAACGAAACTGTCCCAGCCTCAGCCACTATACGACAAGTACGCGGTCCTTACAACTGACAATAATGATGATTTTGATAGTGATGATCTGCCTTCACCCAACAGACTAGCTCCGATACTCTTGAGGGCAGTTTTTGGCCCTCTCAACGCACCATTACTGCCAGGGATATGTGTGTAGAATTAGCCATTCCGTGGCTCATTTGGATTGTGATCTTTGACTGGAATGAGGATGCACATCATCATCATCATCAGAGACGGTAACATCAGTGTTACACTGATGCTTCACTGCCATACAAGCACAAAGTTTACGTGCCTATATTTCAAGCTTTAGAATGAAAAGAAGAGAGTAGGTGAGATAGGGGATTTGGTGATGGCCCATCACAAGCACTTCAAGGTGTCTACATCTCCAAGAGCTCAGTCAGAAAACCTGGAAAGAAACTAATTACGCGAACGCCACTGACACTGATCAGCCGCCATTTCCCGCAATTTCTCCAGCCAAACGCAGAAAGGGTCACGGGTCTATATCCTGGAAGATGCACTACACCAACAACACTCAAACTCTTTCTGATATACGCTGTTCACCTCGTGGTTTCCAGCATTCTGAAGGAGGCACAGAGAACAGAGAATGCCTGCTGCACTTGTGTGCTAATCACAAACTTTCCGTGCAATGCGAAGTTTTGGAACAACCAAAACCTGTCTCCTGTATGTGAGCCAACCTACAACACAGATGGACCATCAGCCATAGATGGCGTAGGTGACTGTCGCTCGTTGCGGAATTCTTATGTGGATTCTGATCACACATCTGTTACTGCTTTTCCTTGCGCTTTTGGAGGATATGTACAAACTGCCTGACTATTGAGAACCTCTCGGACTCTTGTGTGTACCAAACTAGCAACACCACCTACAAAAGTCTCCAGATAGTCCATCTTTTAATGTCGGCCCATACTGTGAGATACTATCCGAAGCCCTGCAGAATACTGGCGCTTTGCCTGTAGAACGGTACAATCAACTAGATCTAACCAACGGATCCTGGATGAAACTGTGAACTTGCTTCAAGCTCGGGAATGCATTCCTACTCGTCGTATAACAAAACTGGACGGATTGTTAGGCGTCACGTGAAGAGGTATCTGAACGAATCAACAGGTCTTCTCTTTTAGTTGTCTGGTGGTGCTGCGTTGAAAATCTGCCACAATTTAATTTTCTAATTTATTTTCCTGGCGTGTTGCGACGGTTTGGAATCACTATGGTGAATGACAATGGTCTGTTAGATCTCTTGCACCTTTGAGTGGGAACTTTTTGTATCATCCAGTGGTATCATCAACTGTTGTCAGTAGTTTCAAATCCATTTTGTTTTGCAAGTTGGGCGGATTACCATTTTTGGTAAGTGGGAGTATAGCCCGTTCAGGCGAATGAGAAGGCTTGTTGCGTACGGCGGTTACCCGATGTGTCGGCCCGCATATGCTACGGCGATCTTCATTTTACAACTTTACTAATCATTTAATTTCGAGCCAGGGCGACTGAAACTTTTTTGGTCCCCGTACGCTAACCTGACTAAAGATTTAACCGATCAGACCATACGTTTGAATAAAAAATGAAATAATCGTTTAACTGTGACACTGTTTTAGTGCACAGCTGTCGTGAAACTGGGGGGGGGGGGGGCTGGGATACTTCCGGGTCTCCCGGGCTTAGACAGGTGCATTCGGAAGGTGAAACTTGAATTCGAGCCATGGGCCTTTCGGTCATTAGCATCGTACCTCAACTACTGAGTTATATTGAGCTCATTCACTCTAGTGATGGACAATAGTGGGAAGCACGAGTGCTTCAATTCCATGCGGCAATGAACGGTAGCATGAGAAACTACCGCTTCTGAAAATAGCTCGTGTTGAACCACTACAGGTGGTATCGAAAACGTTTCTCCTGTTATAATAATAATAATCGTTCAGCTGTAACACCCTTTCGGTGCCTAGCTGCCATGCCACACGAAGGAGGCATGAGTGCTGGGATACTGCCAGGTCACCCAAGCCAAGACAGGGGAAGTCGAGGGGCAGAGGTCGGGTTCGAACCACAGTCCTTCCGGTCAGTAGATTCGCGCTCTAACCACTTGGTCCATCTCGCTCCTGACACTTTTAACATACAGTACTGGAATTGAGGGTGGTTACCGAACAAAACAAGCCTCCTAGCATGAACGAATATCTTAGAACGCCAGCGAAACCTTTTGCACCCTACTAAAATGTCCCCAAGACAGCTGGAGCTAGTAAGACTGTTGAAGAAGTTCTCCTAGCTGCCTTTTCCTGGCGCAAGTGTCAAGGTGTTTTTCTCACTAAAATGTTCGGAGGGAAGATGAAGACCCACTGATTGTCCTTTCAGGAAATTCGGTTATACCGCGATTTGAAACAAACAGCAGTGAGCGTTTGTGGATAGTTCTGGTCAGTTGGGCGAATGGGATCAGCTCCACTCTGGTTGGCAGATTTGTTCGGTGGCTATTCGCCTTACTCCCATTACCTTTAAGGTTGCATTTGAGCCTATAACACTGCAGTCGTTAAAGCTGTGAAAAGTTTCTATATCACTCCATGCGTATCTGTGTTGCACGGGGGTTCCGTTAACACTTCCATTCTTGCTACGGTGTATTCGTTTGGCCTCGTGCCTTGTTAGCCCAGTGGCCTGAACGATCAAGCCGGCCCACGTGATTCGGGGATCTACTACGCATCACATGGTGTGATGTAATGGAAGTCGGGCGTCGAACCACGACACCTTGGAATTTTCACGACCACGAGAGTTCAACGCGTCGAACGATCCTATTGACTCCACCGCGGTGGTCTCGGTGTTACTCTGGCCTTTACATAGTGACATTTGCTCTCGGCTATCCTATCTACACAACTCTTATAGTTTGAGGGTGTCAGGGAGGAGATACCATCAAAAGGAAGAAGACCTTCGCTGCGGAGCTGTTTATTAGGAAATGCCAACTGACCGGTTACGAACCATAGGACAGGGAAGCAAAACTCCAATTTGCATCTTATTTACAAAAAACTGGACATCCGTCTTCTCCTGAACGCGTCTTCTTGAACGTTCCTGGAGATTCATTGACTACAATCATTCCTCGCTCAAGTCCAAGCAAACGTTACAAAGCGACTCCACAAATTCCGCAACAGATCTCCCCTGTTCAATGGACGCAAAGCGAAATTCCACGAACGACACATGCTACTCGCGTGCCTCCCCATCAGTAGTATCACCGTTACACCATTATCCAACCCTGTTTTTAGTATTTCCAAGATGATATCGAGGGAACCTGCTGTGGTGGCAAATTCGGACGGAGCAAAGTCCACGTCAAGATGCTGTCAATGCGGCGAATGGCGATTGTGCGATTGTGTCC
This sequence comes from Opisthorchis viverrini, assembly GCF_000715545.1. NCBI lineage: Eukaryota > Metazoa > Platyhelminthes > Trematoda > Opisthorchiida > Opisthorchiidae > Opisthorchis > Opisthorchis viverrini. Next base: position 115,902 of record NW_008751670.1, read on the forward strand.
CTACAAAACTCACAAGTGTTCAGTGTGCAATCGCCGTGGGCGCGAGGAAAGCCAGTGCCGGACGCGAAAAGCTAGTCGAAGATGCAGCCAAACCTGGAGGTCACGAACCAGAGGGAGCCAGTTAGAACCCCGGTTGGGCGCAAAACTTACAACATATGATAACCAGGTCGATGGTCGTTGCAAATATGTTACAATCAGAGCAAAGAGAAGCACGATTCGATTGCAACTCGATGTGGCTTCCGATATTACGATTGTTTCCCGGCACACCTAGAGAAAGACCGGATCACCGAAATTCAGACCAACAATGAACACCACCACCAGAAATGCTTCAGGTGGTAAGCTTCAATTACTTGGTGAACTCGATTGTGAGATGGAGATAGCGAGCCACCGTGATTGTGGTATTATCTGTCTTGCTGCTTGTAGGCTTAATCTCCTGGGTATAGACTGGGTCGGTCGATTGCATCTTTCAACACTGCCGATCATAAACATATTTCATCAACGCCGACAGGAAGGAAACCAACATTCCGGCCTGGAAACCGAGTGCTTATGAGGGACTCTCGTTCCGGGCACCGAATATGGACTGTTGAATGTCATCCTCAAAAGAATCGGTCTGGTGATCTATAGCATTCAAGTGGGGTCATCGATATGGAAACGACATGTCGACACAGTTCGATTTTCGCGGTGGCCAGTTACTCTGACCGTAGTGACCCTGTGTGCTCACAATAAACAATCGAAACGAATGCTCAATCGAACTCCTTGCCAAGTCATTCTGTCGCTAGTAGCCGACTGAAATGCGATACAAGTGCTTCCGATGGTGCCATTCGGTATATTCTTGGATATTTTGGCGGTTGTGAGAGTGGTAACGAACAGCCTGATCATCGTACCTAACTCGCTTCTAGCACCCGAAAAATCATTACCCTCACGGTACACAAGCGGTGAGATGGATCAACGGTTAGAGTGCGGAATTTACTGACCGGAACGCCTGTGGTTCGAACCCGACCTCTGCATCTCGACTTCTCTTGTCTTGGGATGGGCAACCTGCCAGTATCTCAGCCCTTCTGCTTCCTTCGTGTGGCATGTCAGCTAGGCACCCAAAGGGCGCTACAGTTGAACGGTTTCAGATCAAATTATCCAGTATATGTCACCTGTTGAATCTAAAGTCATCGCGGAGATGTCAGTTCTTCAGCGCATACCAGGGTGCGCAAGCCCGGTTGATTTCTATTACTGTAGGAGATGATTCAAAACACCCTCAAATATTCCGGAACACTAGCCCTGCCAAAGTTTTCGGCGAAGAAAGAAAAGAACTGACAGCGTTGGAAGGACGTTTATACAGTCCTTCTAGGGACGCTCAAGAACGTACGTTACTAGGGTTTTTCGCGTATACAAGGTTACCATTCGGCAAAACTTATGAGGTTTTGTCCCTGGCAGTTGATGATCTTTTACTCTGGTGTAGGCCAATACCGAGCGTCTGGTGTATTTATGGTGCACCTAATGGCGATGGTAAATGACGCTATCAGAATTATTTGTGGGCTTGGTCGCCCAGAGCTTACAGGGACTAATAAATGGGTTGCTGTTGCCGTCGTCCTGTGTAAGATGGTGGTAATGCATAAGAGGATAGCCGATGTGTAAACCGTTATGGCCGATATTGATCATCCGGAACCACATACCATCTACGGGTTCCGTATTCGAAATCGAAGTTAGTCAACGATATGTACCGACTCTGCACTGCTTTATCAGTCATGGGTGACATGAATCCACCAAAGTTTTGATGCTGACTCGTTTTCTCGCCGGGGTAAGGTAGCTACAATACGGTATATAAACAGCTGTTTTGGTTTAAGACTGATAATAAAGTTAATGCAATTACGTCTAAAAAGAGTGCAAGGTAAGTAGGCTATGGGTCTGGCTCTAAGCAGCCACAACAAACTTTTAGGGTGTAAGTTTTCTCACACTCTGACACTGGGACACGTCAACATTGAGTTTGAGTTTTTCTGTTCGCTATTCCTAGTCGATACGGGCTACTAATCATTGGAGGCAGTTCCACCGGCACTTAGAAAACAAGTCCAATGTATGTTTAAGTTCCTCTAATATTGAATTTGAATTTTCGAATTTGATGTTGCAACGAATCAACATATTCGGCCAGGCTTTGTAAGTTTCAGTCTATCCAAGCCTAGTGACTTATTGCTAATTAGACTGACGGTGTGAAAGACCTCTTCATTCTTACTGGGCCCAGCTGGACTACAACTGGATGATAATATTGCGCCGCCGGTCGCTTCGTGCTTTGAAACTGATATCATTTGTATTCAGTACTGCTGGGCCTTTTTCCATAATCACAGCACAGAGAATGTAGCCTCCCTCTTTTGGTAATTTTGGATCCGCTGACTCATTAAACCCACTTTCGGTTCGTAGGAACTCGGCGGGTTGGCGAAGATGAAGAAAGTCATGCATCTGGCGATTTATTGGACGCGTTTTCGGTACGGTTCGGTGCTTAGCTTGAGGGACATCAAGATGTTCTTGGAGCCGTAAAACCTACTCACGTTAAGTGTAATTAGTCGGTTAGGTATACGATAAGCTGAGTCTCTTTCTAAAACCTCTAGGCTCAGAGAATATTCAGATAATCGTTTTTCTCATTACCTTGAATAAGCGTGAAGTCAATGGTGATATCTGTAGTTTTCGGAAGCAGGGAAACCCTACAATGTTTCTACCCGACGTATCACGTTATACAGGGGAACCATGTTATCATCGTTTTGGATCGCCACTTTCTTTCGGTCATTTTGATGAGGTTGTGTCCTATTACAGACCTTGGAGCCGGCATCTGATTAGCAACAATCCTCACATACCCAACGCATGTGGTGACCAACTAGAACAGTAGCTGTCAGCTAAATCAGCCTTCCCGTTTGGTCACTCGTGATCTGGACTTGCGAAGCCTAGCTCACTCGGACGGATATTCTTTTTTTTGTGCCCATGGTTCGCTCAGCTCACTTGGTGTTGCAACAATAATAGTAACAAAGTATTTGAACGCGGTCCGTCAAAAGCCGCTAACAGGCTTCTTCCACATGGAGCAGCCCAGCGTACGGCTGTTTTGATAAATAAATAACAAGCAACCATTGGCGTTTAGCCTTGAAACAAGTCCTGGGAAACCCGGCTCTTGTATTCTCAACCAGTTCTGTTCTACTCCTATGTGGTCACAGTTGACTCGTAATACATGGCAACTTCTATTGTCTCCTCAATTGACTAGATTATTGCGCCATTTTTTTTAAAATTTCAGCTGGAAACTAGACCGAGCCGTCACGGTTAATAACCAACTATGGATATGAACGAGAGAACACCGCTTACACAACGCGGGTCTACCGCTTTCGATATTGATGTAGATGATTTGCGCCATCTCATGGCCCATCGGAAGGAGGATGTCGTGAAGCTTCTACATGATCGATTTGGCGGTCTCAGTGGTCTCTGTAGAAGCCTGAAAACATCTCCGACCGATGGTAGGTCATCACCTGTACACTATGTTAATTTACTCTATCTTTTATCCGTGCATTATCCAAAACCCAGTTTTCATGTGGATAGGAAAGAAACTTATTTTTGGTGATCCCATCAAGTTACAGTCAACATTCCGACTACTGCATTTCCGAGAGTTATCCACCAATATGTGTCGGTAGGTAGGAACTTTTCCGAGGTGGATCTAACCTTAGGACCAAAAGGTTAATTGCTGTGGTATTTGTCTGTCGCGTACAAGCACAACTAACAAGTGCGAGGCGGAATGTGACAACACTCAGCACCTTCTCTCTGAATTACATGCAAAACGCACGTAGAACATGATTTATCCGTGTACTTTTTCAGCCTTTAAGATTTGTCACTCCTCATTTGGATGGCGTTTCGTTTTCGGCGGATTTTCGGCACTGCTCTTAATGGTTTCCCCTGTAACGTAAGGCGTGCTAGGTCCTTAACCCTTTTTATTTCCTGATCCTTATTCGTTCTCTCCTTTTCGCTTTAGGGTTTTTGGCGGCAGTGTTCACCTACCCCTGTAGATGATACTTGTAATCTCCAGAGTTTAACTTATCCCCACTACTACTGGTGTCATGAGATAAGTTCGTGCAAGTCAAAGTTCGGTCTGTGGGTGTCATTTCGCCGAAGAGTTGTCCAAGCAAATAGCGCACATTATAACTGGCAACAGTGTAGTTCTCGGTCGTTACTTGGACCAGTCTTCTTTCCAAGTTGTTAGTTTTTTTCCTGAATCCTAAGGAATCATTCACGTAATTTGGTTCTACCGGGAGCGAAATCAATTTCGAACGCCTAGTGCACTCACTCTAATATGACATCTATACAACAGCAAAGTATTTCGTTTACATCAAGAATATGAGAGTGGATTATTACTCGTGGAAGCAGCTGCGATTGAGCAGATACTTGGCTTCTTGGTCGGTTGAATTGGACAACGTGGCTTTTAGTGTTGGTTGTTTTTGTGGCCATTTATTAGGTTAACCAGTCGCTCTATTCACCGCATCCCTTGCTACAAACCATGCGCTTTCGGTTAGGTTTCACGTAGGCCCCGAGCACAAAAAATACGACAAGTACGGCCGGCCTCACGTTGACCGAAGTACCAAACAATTCCACCGAGGTTTAGGCCTCTGGCGTGGTCTTAACTTCAATCAAGTACAGCAATTGTTGATGACTGATATGGCATGAAGCCTTATTTTTTAATCCCGTATGGCCCACTTTCGTTTTGTGTAAATCCTGTTTCCATTTCTTACCCACAGGTCTCACGGAAGACGACTTCACCAAGCGGAAGGAAAAATATAATGTGAACGTGATCGCGAAGCAACGACCAAAAACCTTTTGCGAGCTGGTTGGTGCTGCTCTGCAAGATTTAACCCTGATCGTTTTGATTGTGGCTGCTGTGATTTCCCTCGCCTTATCCCTGTACCTCAAATGTAAGTGGAGCTATTGTTCTGATATGAAATTATCGTGGCTTGCCAGTAACCGCATTCGGACGCTGTTCTTGGCACTGGGTTCGTTGTTAACAAAACAAGTCTTTATATGAGATATCAGAACATACAGATAGGGTGATTTTTTTTGCGAACAGAACAGCAGGCGCATTCTAAGTAACCTCCAATCTATACTGCTTTGCTCAATTTACTGCTTACTTCATGCATGACATAACTTACCAGTAGAACTTCACGACACCAGATGTAACATTGGTTAGGATTGAAACAGGAATGCCGTGGTCATATGTTGAACGTACAATTGATTCTATGGCTCAGTTTGGCCGCAACTCGCTTATCTGAGGTCAGTGAAAGTAAATTCTGTCACGCCATCAAAATTCAAGACGATCAAGTAACGTGAAAACAAGAAGTACGAAAAAAAGACAGAAAGGTCACAGAGGAGTTGGAACCATTTTCATTTCGCATAACCAGTCCGTCTAGTGTCATTCCAACTAGCACCAACTCGATTTTTGCTGCAACTATTCTCAAATAAACCAGTCATGTTTCATGTTGTTTTTACATACTAATTCACGGACTTCCACATCACGGCACATGCTATTTCTGGCCACAGTTGAGAATATTTTCCCTGTGGGACGAATTGTCATTACCCGGTAAAGGCACTTGGAAAGAAACCAAGTATTGCCCTTTCGAGCCAGAGATCGAAGCGAACTCTCACTTGCTTGCTTCTTTCTTGGGTTTGTCCGAGAAGTCTGACTGCTACAAATTTTGCGAGTATCTCCTGTTCAGAAGCAGCCTGGTCGTACGACTTATGGCTGCGAACGATGTGAAGTCAAATAGTCACCAGGCACAAAAGTGAGAGACGCCCAACATGATTTGTTGTTTACTTTGCTTTGCCTTTTTTTGCTGAACACAGGTCCCCTTTTCATGCCTTGGGCCCGTTTAGTCAAGTAATTTTCTCTCTTTTCTCCACTTTTTAGACGGTCAAGCCACCACCTTTGACGAATCTGAAGGTCAGGCTGGTTGGATTGAAGGTGTGGCCATCCTAATTGCCGTGGTCGTGGTTGTCCTGGTGGTTGCTTTGAATGACTATCAGAAAGAGAAACAGTTTCGTGGTCTTCAAAGCAAAATTGAATCTGAGCATACCTTCTTTGTCATTCGAAAGGGTGAAACCAAACAGATCCCTGTGCAGGAGATCCTTGTGGGTGATGTGTGCCAGGTGAAATATGGTGAGTTGGAGGAACATTGGATTTCAGTGCTTTCTTACACGGGAATTTGATAAGCCTATAACAACTGGCCGAAGTTAATTTTCATTCAGTTATATAATTTTATGTCCGAGAGAACAATGCCTAGTGGTTCGCATTTCATGGGGGAACCGCCTTCTGTCGGTATTCTGTATTTTATCTGAATGACCCATGAAACTGAATTGTTTGATGGGCGATTTGACGTGAGGGAGGTGAAAAAAATGCGAACCACAGCTCTTCAAGCAATACAGTGAAAACCAGACATCGTGTCTTGCTTGATCGTGATGTTTGACGGTGTGGTCTGCACTCAGCGGGGGCGAGATGGTCCAAGTGGTTAGATCGCGAATTTACTCACCGGAAGGTCTGTAGTTCGAACCCAACCTCTGTCTCTCGACTTCCCATGTCTAGGCTCGGGCAACCTGGTTGTATCCCAGCCCTCGTTCTTCCTTCGGGTAGCATGGCAGGAAGGCACCTGAAGGGTGTTACAGCTGAGAGTTATTCTTTCTCGGCACTCAGCAGAGACCCTTACCGGCCCATTGTGACTCAGCCGTCACGAACACTCGGGTTAGTATTATTTCGGTAGGGCCCTGACAACATCTTTAGCCTGGCTGTATGAGTTTACTTGCGAAGTATAACTGCGTTCTCATGGTACCAACTTCCTCGTACTTCATACTCGTCCCATTTGATGAGCCCAACGATGACCCTCAGGATTCCCACGATTTGTTCATCGTAGTCACGTCTCACTCTTCACTGTCACGAGCATTTCTCCCTTCTGGCTGACATGTAATTTTTATGCCCAGTTCATTTTTTCGTAATTCATCTCCTCAGGTTATGTTTTGATTCGATCCCAAATGAAAGATCGTTTAAGTGGAGAAACACGTTCGGTCACTTTGTTCATTTAGATTGACGACAAATTCCACTGGTGGTTGCTTGCATTCCGTTAAGCTAACCGCTCTGCATCAGGTACTAAAAATGTAGATGATTTGGAATGCCGTTGACAGCATCGTAAAATCAGGTGTACCCATCCGACGGAACGTATCTGCTTTCGCTGCCTCTAGTTTTGCGGCATTTTGTGTCGATTTCAATGCACCCAATCGGTGCTGCCCCTGATGAGCGTTTTTCCTATTGTGGTTTTACGGTCGAAACTTGTAGTGGTATGCTCATCTCAAACGACGGATCAATCAACTTTGATATCGAGAAGGTGAGATGCAGTCGTTGTTTGAAAGTCTGTATCCAACAGACCCAGCATTGTCTGATTAGGTATTGTACAATTTAAAGTTCATTTGGATTCGGGCCACTTGGTTTTTCGCTGACTCTCCACACTGTCTGTTTGATTCAGCCTCAATTGTACCAGATACGCATAAAACACCGTCTTTTTTATACACTGAGAACTGTTTAAAACACCATATGGCTGGACTGAGCGAAAGCCTTAATTTTTGGCTCGGTTGTACACAAGGTAAAACGAACCATTTGATAATACGGAAATCACACTATTAGCGAAATGGCATAGACCATCTGTGGGGGGTAGTGATAGGTCATGATTCAGATTCTGGCAGACCAGGGGTTCTTCTTGGAATGCAACAATGGTATTAGGACCTTCCGGGAGTTCACACACTGTATAATTCATGGAAATTTCATGCGTTTCTGTGCGTGCACAACAATCGTGTGCACGACCTGGATCTCTTATGCACACCATCCATTGATTGCATTTTTCCATGTGTTCATTTTGACACATTACCTGTTGCAGATAACAAAAGGTGTACCTCTGCTTGAAACGGTGGCACTCTTGTTTATCTACACTGTCCGAGTAACCGTAAATCTTTACGCGTCACCGTTTGCACGAATGGTTGTTCGTTGCTGACCACTGGTCCCGTTCCACTATTCTGTGTCGAGAATCGATCTGCACATCATGTGCCTCTGTAATGGCCATAGTTGTACTGCCGTACATTGCTGCTCTGTACAACTTGATTTCCCACATTTGCCACACGGTTTCCATTGATGAAAAGTGATAGTGACTAGGTCGTTTGCTTACGCACTCAAGATTTTCCCCAGTGAAATGAATGGGCACACACATATCCCAACAATTTCCCCAGAACTTTTACCGCGAATAAATGCGTATGGTTCAGTTTTCAGTCGAACCTCTTATCTGATTTGATAGTGGATATATTGTTTTCTAATTTGATTTTCTTCCGCACTAGGTGATTTATTGCCGGCCGATGGCATAATTATCCAATGTAATGATCTCAAAGTAGACGAAAGTTCTTTGACCGGCGAATCGGATCAAGTGCAGAAGAGCGAAACGAAAGACCCAGTTCTTTTGTCTGGTATGTTTCCTTCCACTCGTATTTCCTCTTCGTTTCAACATATGAAAATTCTCACCCAGATGGTTGTTGTTACTACCGTTGTTGTTATTGACATTGTTCAGATCCGGTTTCTGGAGTAGTGTCTTTTTTCCGACAGAGTATTTGCAACAGATGCGGTTTGACACTGTGTTCCTGTTTTCATCCACTCGGCCATCTACCATCTGTACAGGATAGAGAACAACAACCGCACTACTGTCATTCATAAGCTGTCAATTGTCGATTGATTGGTACATGCTAGTTTGGCTGTAATTTGACAAAGAATGTATGAGTCACTGAACCGACTTGTTATGATTTGTTGGTTCAGTGTTGTGTTTTCGCGAAGGCACAAGCAATGAAGTTGCCTCCTACGGAAATACCGGAGTTTAGGTTACTTGTGACGAACAATCAGACTACGTTCGATGGTCTTTCTGACACCAGAACGTTGAGGAAACGACTAATCCTAGAGTTAACTAATTTTTCGTGAGTTTATATGGGATTTAAAAGTCAGAGAAACCGCGGTATGTGTAGCGTAGCCTATCACTGTTTTGCGCGACGGCATAAAGCCTTACTCGTAGAAGTGTTTGCGTGCTTTGGCCGGCTTTTTCAGTGAAGGTCTGTCATACATAACCTTGCAAGAAAACGCGTACCGTCACATAACGATTTTTGCTGTGTAGCAAAGCGAGTCTCGTACTGTTCAGTCGATCTTTCGAACCCAGTTTGCACGGTCTTTGTTCATCGGGTCACCAAATTGTATTTTACACTTTGGGATCGTACCGGATTGAGATACGGTGTAAAACAGTACTTCGCCAGCCGAATTTTCAGTTACGAAAGCCATACCCAATTCAGTGATCAGCTGTATGAATTGTGTTCAATTTTATAGACCTCTTGAGTAGATCCGCCTTGAGTGCTCACATTTAATGTCCGTTATCTCGAACATGAATTTTTCCAGGTCTTCCGCTACCGTATTATTGTCTTTCATGATCCTTCGCTTGTTGGTATCCTTGCCGGCCTGACGATGCTTTCACAGCTGTGCGAAGCGTTCGCGTATCGATTCCTGTGCTTCCGACATGTTAGTGGTTCATTGTGCACACTTTCACGTAACGTCATTACCGTGTAGGTTGGTGGCACACGCCGGCTGCTAATCTGCAGGATGGGTTATTTCAACAACAACAAAGAGCCGTGCATTACGATTGAATGGGTTGGTCGGATTCAACAGAAACGTATGTCAACTACACGTTGCACTTACGTTTTATGGAAGCGTACTCCAGTGACCCCCCCTCTACAAGATCAGGTACCACAAGCATGGATTTTAGGTGTGACTCGTGGTCCAAACAGCTGTTAACCGATTAACACAATCACTTGTTCACTCACTATGAGTTTTCGTCTGATTGGTCACCAATCCTATTGCATGACCTGATAAATTGTCGAACCGTGGGCTTGGAATTCCGCCGCATGTTAAAGATAGTTACCTGGTCCCCCATCAGATTCGATGACGAATCATACAAACTTTGGCTATTCACCTGTAGTCAGCTGATCGTTTAGATTAATCAACGTCTGATTAAACCTATGATCATACCCAATTGTTTCACGTAAAATCCACTTCACCAGCTACACGAACTGGTCGGTGGGGGTGGGGTCCGGAATTGTTGATCAAAGGGGATTACTTGTCCGATCCCCCCGCACCTACCTGACAAGGTCTAGCTTCTTCGAATTTTCTCCAACCTCTAAGCTACTATATCAAAACCGAAATAAAATTTCAAGCTTCAATACGCTCACTGCATAAACTGTAGCAGATCGTGCACTATGTCTGTGCGCAACTGATCAAACACTTGTCATAGCACTCCAGTTATTGGCATCCAATAGACTGACCCGAACAGCTGTAACATTTTAAAAGCAGTCGCCCTTTTTGGAATGTTCATTAGCAGGAGAAGCACACTACTCGCTGAGTTCACCAGTCGTGTGACAATCATTGCTATGGTTTAGTGTCCAGATTTACCCTGTGTCCAAGAGCACCAAATTTACTCCCGTATTTAGGTAGAAAAGGACAAACTTGAATTTATCATCGTTGAAATCAATGTGATCACTGCAGTAATTGAGCATTCATAACACCTTCTGTTCCACTGAGCTAATCTCCCATCCCAGTCACCCAAATGACTATTAAAAATGTTTCTATCTCTATGAGAATTGCTTCCTTTTTCGTACACGAGTGCTCCTTCCAGCTTCCTGCTTTCCCCCGAGCGCACTGCAACACTGGCGTGTGGCCATGTGGTCCTCTGCTTTCTTGATTTGTTTTATCTCTCAATATCCTGCAAACTTGATAACAACTGGCACTTAAGTTCCGAAAATCACCACAGAATCTTGGGGCTGCTGTTATATTTGATCCGCCACATCTTAAAGTTGGGGACTCTTCAGTGGAGGCGTTATAGAATTGATTGATTAACTAGGATAAACAGATGGTTAACCGTGACTATCAGGCTTCATGATCCAGTGTTATCGGATGGAGGCAGTTTTACTGACTGACGTGAAGATCAGCTTCATAGGACCGTTCGCCCCATAGAACGCTCTTTGCCTGGCCTTGAATCTAATGGAGACGACCCAGGGGTGGTTGATATAATAATTGGCTACAAAGTATGAAATTCCTTTTCACTTAACTCAGCCACGTTGGTAACTGCCGTCTCCCCAGGTAGGGACCGCGGGTTGAGACAACCGAGTGGTTGATAACCCTGGAGGATGTGGCCGTGTCACGCAGCCAATGACGCTTTTGTATCGGGGCTGTCGCCTTCATAGCTCTCACACTCTACCATGCTGGACAAACAGATCCATTTGACGGATGGATTGGGTTGTCGCCTCCAATGCGTTGCTTTCACTTGCTTATTCTCCTTATCTCCAGTACCATTCAGCTGTAACACCCTAACTGCCATACCGGTTGAGGGAAGCACGAGGGCTGGGATACTGCCAAGTTGCCTAAGTCTAGAGGTCGGGTTCGAACCACGCACCTTCCGATCAGTTAATTTCGCACTCTAACCAGTGAGCCATCTCGCCCCAGTAGACTAAGCTGTAGCAACTGGAACCACTGCGTTTCAGTGCATGGCTTGTGAGACAAAGAACTGATCTGAGTTGAACTGGACCAGTTTCCCCATGAGGGGTGGATTATCAGCCATGAGCATGTTTCTGACGTTATAGTTTTTCTTTTCTACAGATGCAGTGCTACTCTTTGTGCCCTTTTTGTTGTGAATAGGGTGGTCCTTTTCTAGTTCAGGAGGTTTGCTACGACGAATCATCTAACAAAAAGTGAGACTTTCTCCCAACTTACTTTTTTCTGCGGACTTTCATGAGGGGTGGATTATCAGCCATGAGCATGTTTCTGACATGTTATAATTTTTCTTTTCTACATATGCAGTGCTACTCTTTGTGCCCTTTTCGTTGTGAATAGAGTGGTTCTTTTCTAGTTCAGGAGGTTTGCTGCGACGAATCATCTAACAAAAAGCGAGACTTTCTCCCAACTTACTTTCTTCTGCGGACTTCTACCATAGGGGGAATACCATTCTTTGTGGGAGTTAACGCGAATTGAGTACAACCAACTTGGCCACTTTTACATCCGCTTAGTGATTCGGCGTGATCATCCAGATCTGTTTTCCGTGTGAGTACAGTCGTGGTAGATTGTACAGTTTTTTTGCCTTCAACTTAGTTTAGGCGTCATGAACCACTTATGGGGTTGCTGAAAACTCTTCGACTGCTCACAGCTGGTTACGCCCTTCTTCGGGATAATCTTATGGGTCCGAGTCCCCGTTGAAACCTTAATGGTTTGCGACTGAGCGTGTTTCTCCAGTGGTCAAGTTGTTGTACAGAAATTCGTGCAGCCTGCTGTGGTCCTGTTTTTTTTAGAGGATTTGTATCGGTCTATGCAGCTTGAATGTGGGGCTAGTAACATGTCTGAGTTACAGCAAAGATGCCAAGCTGAACGACTTTTAGAAGCTTAAACGTGAACATTGCTGTGTCGACCTAGAGTCATCCAATGTGTGCGATCCAGAACACCATATCCGAATTAGATGCACTTTGTACGGCATGAAGCCGTGATATTAACGGTGGACTGGCTGAGGATAATAATCGCAGGATAAACAATTGATATTTTACTCCAAATGCATCTTTTATTTTCGACACTACCGCGCGCAGGCTTAGCGGTGGCTGTTTGTTGTATGTGAGATGGACATAGCGCTCACATAGTCGCGAACATAGCTACCACACAATGCCTTTGCCAACGCACCAAACCCATGATTATCTTTGAGACCCCACTTCTTATCCAACACCAAGTTATTATTAATGTGAAGTTCCCCCCAGTAATTTTGCGTGTTTCAACTGTTTTTTTCCCCACTGCTTTTCGTTTTGTTGGCTCTTCCCGTCCCATGTTCACCCTACACACAGACACACTCGGACTTAGCGGGCAATTACAATCACCTTGACCTAGAGAGGACATTTCGATCGAATGTTACATTCTGGTTCGATTAAACGATTGTCCTTATTTGTCGGGGATTTAGGCTACCACACCGTTTTCTCCGACTGATTACGTTTTATATCTGTGCAACTGTGCCATCTCGTTCGCGACTTGGTCATTGGAACTTGGCATATGCCCTTGCAAAGAATGTGCTTTCATGTACAGCCAAAGAGAAAAAACATGGAGGAAAGGCTTCAAATCGAGACATTTATTCCGAGACGGAATCTCATGAATGTCATAGCTACATGGACACCGGAAGAAGTTCGCATTCCCCATATTATCGTGGTGTATGCGTCTGTTTGTTTGTGTATGGGTGCATCTAGTCTGGTATTCGCCTATGCGTACGTTTTCGCAGACATAATTGGCGATCAATTGCCCCCTTATTGACTGCTGGTATCTCCCTTATCGTTTAGGAGCACTACAACAGCAGCTTGTCTCTAGTCTTTTGATACAAAAATGTCATTTCGTAGCTACGTTTTTTTTCCGCCCAACTTTCTATCGAGCGTTGGTTCGCTTCCTATTTGACACCGTGCACTGTGCAAGTTATCACAGTTTATCAGTTTACTTTAACAGTATACTACTATTTTCTGGTCTGATTTAATCACGAAATTGTTCTAATGGAGCTAGTCCAGTTCACCAGTAATTTACTTTTCATGTTTACGACCCACCAGATTCCCAGCTATTTCCGCATTCTACTGTGAAGGCATTCAAAATGCGATTTTAATTCACGCACCACGGATCTCATTTACCCTACTCGAACGGTATTTAGTGTGTAATATTAGCGTACTGCTTTCAGGGACGAATGCTAATCACTACTCAAATGAGCTGTGATCATCCATAATACCAGTTCGGTCGGTTGTATATTTACCTTGGTGGGTTCATCTGCTTGAGAAACATGACTTGACTGCAGTTGTGTTGGAAAAATTAGGCGATCTTCGTGCAATACTTGCGATTGAATGATGTCGTAAACAAGGACTGCAGATGAGTCCCACTAGACATCATTCGAATTTGCAAGCGAATGTTCGACTCTACATTTGTCCATTGTGGTGTTCAAGTATGCTCACCTCCTACCGCCTGTGGGCGAACCGATCAGTGTCAGCGTATCTATGACTAGCGAGCGCGCACTGATTAGATATTAAGCCTTCGGTAACTATCGTTTTGATCAAGCATTCCGGTTTTCTTGGTGGCGATCATTGTCGTAATTACTGTGTTGAGGATTACCGTATAATCAAAACGTTCAATTTTGTCATATATACAGGTCTCGGAGAATGCGCACCTGTGGGTAGTCTTGGGATTCGGAAACATTTGGTGTTCGTTTGACGTAGACATTGAACGAATGGTTTCATCGAGTTCAAAAACGCTTCTTTCCGATTTTTGTCTGTCCTGTCCGTCCGTCCTCTCTCGTGTTTTCTCAAAACCTCTACCCAGTTCTCCAAGGTTGTTTGACCCAACCGAATTCCACTTGCGACAGTGGGCCTTTTATCCATTGATTGATTCGCTAATCGATTACCTTGTTCCACTCTCCTCCCAATCAGGAACACATATCATGGAAGGATCCGGGAAAATGGTTGTGACTGCTGTCGGTCCAAATTCCCAGGTCGGAATCATTTTCGGTCTTCTCAGTAATCCTCAGGGTGATGATGCTCATGGCGGCAAAGCTGACAAAAAAGGTGAGTTTTTAGTGTTTGTGTGCGCTTTCACTGCAACAAGAGGTGGATCCACAGAGAGAGAGAGAGGTTATCTTTCTGGGTCGCTATTCATCGACCATCAGACCGGATGTACATTCTTTACGGTCTTAGCATTTTGTTCAGCCGGAGCAGGCGTGCAAGCTCCGGGTAGGATCGGTAATTTCCTAGCACATGGGCTGTAAGATTTGCTTTTCTTTAAACAAGATGAACTGACCATCGCATATCAACCTGACACTACCGTGCAGCCGTATGTGTAATGGAGTAAAGTTGAATGTCACCGGATGCATCCCTAGTTTATGATAGGGGAACGGTCTTCGTCTTTTACGCTCGTATTCCGTTCATTGGCGAATAAGCAGTCATGTAGCGACTGTGTGGCGACTCTACTGTGACCTGCTGCGTGGCGGGATTGGTCATCTACTTCCTTAAAATTAAAGAGGCAGGGGAAAACCCTCAATGGACAACGCTAATAATCATATTTGGGTGGAAATAACTTTATTTTCGGCGGGGGGTGGGTGGCTATCAACAAGAAACAAAGTGCCGATGGAAGTCATACAAGGGCTCATTGAGTAAAGTATACGAAATGGGTGTGTGCCGTTGATCGACTAGAAAAATGGAATATTGGCCCCGTTGACAAAAAATTTGCAACTTTTGTTTGAAACAGGCCCTTATCACTACACCTTTGGGAGATTTCACTCTTTCAGGCAGAATAATGCTTATTGCAGATAAGCAATAAAAGTTGATTGAATATGGCACGAATTTTCCCCTTGAGGGCAACAGGAACATCATTTCGACGAAGAGCTCCCGTTAAATTCCTATTAGTTAAACAGTTTAGAATAAGTGTAGCGGCTTAGTGAAACTTGTAGGAAACGTAACGAGGTGAAATTCCTGCGGGAGACCAATGTCCCACTGGCTCTAGTTTAGGTGGAAGGAGCTAAACCCGCAGTTTCCTACCTTTTCAAGATGTGGTTGATCATTTTCACGGAGATTTAATTTGCTCGACTGTGTGGCTGCTCTCACCAACCAACAAGTCTTTTGATTTGAAGAGACCCGTACTAATACTTAATAAGAACTATGACTACTCATCGAATAGTAGAAAAAATCATGACTCGACTTTGCACCTTTCCATATTTCACCTCCGTATGTCTTATGCGGACTGATTCTGGCGTAATCCTTTGCATTAGTGTATTTTCAAACCATACGTGCTTTGTATACATGACCGGTCACCTTATTGTCGGTTTGTTTCGAAATTCACTGAACGGTTAGCCACAGGCAGTCACCAACAAAACATCTTTTTATGCGATTGCGATCGCTTTCTCCGCAAGAGACGATGGGAATGGTTTGAGGATCCGTTTGGCTCGTTGCTGGATCGACCAGCTTGGCATTCACCAACTTGCATGATCTGAGAGTGTACCAGGCCTCCTAGACGGTCTCTTGTTATCTGAAGGGCGCGTGAACTACTTCCGTGAGTTGGATTGTGAACCCCGTGTTTCGCCGCACTACCTTGCGGCCTAGGGTCTTCAACCCGAGATCCCCTAAACTAACGTACCTCATCGTGGATAACCGTGTCATGCTCACAATGATATGACAACGGATTGAAAAGTCATCAATCTTGCCACATATATGGACCACTATTCAGCGAACGGCACCCATTCCTGTCTGTTATTTTGCCTACATTCTAACTGAAACCAGCTCTACAACTCCCGTTACACAGATAGTAGCCGACAGACGAGATGAATGCGCCTTTTCTATCACTCTCGCCACGTTTTCTAATCGGACTTCCCCAGTTAGCTTTCGACAGCCTGGACATATACCACTTGGCCTTAACTTGTAACTCTGGAAGGACTAGATGTTGATATATTTTGCCTGTCGGACACTCATTTGTATGACTCCAGTCAATTTCTTCTTATTCTTCGAACCACCACTTGATTATTTATCTACGCTACTACGTTGGCCTTGAAGTCTTAACTGTGAGTGATGCAGGCGTGGACTGAAGTTGCTATTCTGGAGTAGATTCTGGTCAACAGTAGACTGTGCATGGTCAGTATATCGAATTCTGCTGAGCTTAACACCTTTCGGGACAACACGGACTATATTTTCATGATATCGGCCTACTCAGTGACCGACTGCACTACTAATTTGATCAAAGATGATTGTTACAATGAGTTGGGTGGCGTTCCTTAATAGGGCTTCCGGCACCGAAACTGTTGTACTTGCTAGATACCTGGACTCTCAATTCGGCCGTCTAGTGACAAATGAAAGGTGTCTTGGTGACCACGACGTGACTCGTTTGTTCTCTTTGCGGACAGATCACCATCTGTTTCTGGCCAGTTGAAACTTTTGGCATAGTAAGCACCCTCACGCAACTTATCGCTCACCGAACAGGCGGACAAAGACTGCTACCAGCGGATAATCTCCGCATGGGACTGTCATTCCGACCGGAGCATCTTTTTAGAGTCTGGTAACTTACTGGTGTGTTCCAGGCTGAGTATACAATTCTTTTAGAAGAACGATAATCAAACTGGCAAGGACTGATATTACCAGTTCAGCGTAGGCAACTACCGTAACGTCGTTTCAGATCAAGCTAGCTGTGGACACCGGAAAAACGGCGAAATTCACTACCAGAATACGATTGAACGCGGTCGCTTCTGAAGGCAATGTCTAACGATAAACTGGCGTTATCGCATGCGAAACGTCATATGTCATACACCGTTCGGACCACTTAAAACCTAGTAGTAAATAACTGGTTATGCCAATTTTCTTTGAAGGTTGCTACTATCCGAAATATCATGCCAAGTATTTTCCAGTTTAGGGTTCCTCGCCACGAAATTGTCAAAAAGCGCCGTTTCTACGTGCGCTTGATAGAGCAATATGCGGGAAATCTAACAAGCCACCCCCGGTTCCAGCTGACAACCTGGTTTTTAGTGAATTAGCCTGATCCGAGACTCAAAAGGTGAAATGAGTGCGTGGTGGATACTGCGGGCTACGTTTATCTACAAACCCTTGTGGCCATCTCACTTACGAGAATGCCACAAACGAATGCCCCTGTTTTTGAAAGGCACCTAGTAGCGTAGTCACCATGCAAGTAGTACTTGTATTCTGAATGTTGTCTTACCATTCAGTGTTTTCTTTGATAAGTTAGATTTCTCCACACTTGGCATGATTTAACATCGTTCAACAATCATCTGATGTCATGCCACAGGTCGCGCGCAGCCTACCACATTTTTTCGCCTAGTCAAACTGCGATGACTGGGGCCCATTTCATACTGCTATATTCGTGTGTGTTGTGCGACAATGTGAGAATGGGGCTGTTTGCACCAGAGCAACCTCCAAAGGCGTCGTTACTTTGAGAGTGCAAGCTGTCGCCACTAGACTGAATGCTGCTGATTGGCGAATCTGATGGTGCCACGTAAATCCGATTACCGACTGGCCGTGACATATCGGCACAATCATTCCATCGACGAATTCCACTCGTTTTACTCTTCTTGGTATTTTTCACCATAAAGGCCATGCAAATCGATCAGTAGCTTGTCAAATTTTCGTAGAAACTAGAAATCTGGACCAAAATTATCAGCAGTTCATCACCGTCAGTCATCCGTGGCTCATGTGGAATAGACGAGGATTTGGAAGGATCATGAAATTCTCCGTCCAACCATGCTGAGATTTGATGCATTCCATATACTTTTAAGCTAGTTACTGAAGTGGTTTGAGTTCGAAGTAGAGCGCAGTCGGTCGTATTAACACTAGCAGTTTTCGCTTCAGGTAGCGGGAAATTTTCCAGGCATGTTGCAAGCATTTCAGAATGAACTGTTAGGGTATTTTGGGTCTCACTTGTATGGTTCCAAAAACACCCGTACTGAAATGTGGTCTGCGATCGTTGTCCTCATGTTAAACTGATAGATTGAATCGAATTGAACGTTAAACTACCAACGTCCCAGATATGCTATCGATGATGATCCTGCCGGACTATCTAGTTGGAATGTTAAAAATGACAGATGCCTGTAGCTAGACAATGGCGATAGTGGCACAGAGTTGGACTCATTGACATCCTTGTCGCTCATTTTGGGAGCCACAATTATTGCACACTGCTTTTCTATCCAAACTTGATGTACATTTCCCCCGGTGACTTCTTACTAAATAATGGCATAGCTCTCTCGGTCTCTCCCGACTGTCAACTATGGTGGCTCCTTCCGTCTTCGATTCATTGATTGAGAGCTGCATGCAGTATCAGTCTACTGAACACTCAGTGCCAGCATTCTATCGTTCCCATTCGGTATTTGTGCTGTAGACAGCTTTCCGTTCGGGGATATGTTTGACTCTCACATTTGACAATGGTGACGGTCTGAAAGATGTTACTCGGATCTCATCCAAAAGACCCTCACCATTTTGGATCGTGGGTTACTGTGAAACGGTTAGACGGGCATTTTTTGCTAACTGTTTGTCTTTGGCGATGGCTTGGCTCAAACTCTACAACGACGTTCTACCAGACTATCGGTTGGCATAAGTTTCAACCTTGTCTCCAATAATTGAATTTGATTGATGTTCCAAAACTGTTTGGGTTCGAAGGCACTTGCGCCAGCAGACTTCATGTGTATTGATACGTCATCGTATCTAAAGGTAAACATTCGTTGCTGCGTTGTTATTTGGTACCTATCTACTTCACTACTGCGTGCTCCCCCGATTTTCCGAGAACGTATCAAATACTTTCTAGCAACGAGAGAGTAACTTTCACATCGGTGGACAACGCTCAACTTCTATTTCGGCGTGGAGGGAGTCTGAAAAATCACACAAGTGCAACGCATTTTACACAATTATTCTCTAAGTGTGACCAGCGAACCTCGGGTAGATACGTCACATCACTTCCTAAGTACGGGAAACCCTGTATTCCAGTTGATTGTATTCTTGTCAGGGCAGTTCAAAGCAAATTACTAGGAGTGATTCTCATGAGTGAAAGAGAAGGGCTTCTTATTTCCAATAGATTTCACATCCAGATGTGCACAGACCTTCGGAGCGTCTTATTGGTCCGCAGTAAATCAAGTTATTGCGCGGCACCTGGATAGCGAAAGTCAAATAGAAAGAGCTTTTCCCACTGGACAGGGTCATGTCCCGTCCCGTTTGCTTTTACTGACGGACTGGAAGGACGTCAAAACGACCAGCGAGAAAAAGAGTTCGGCAATTTTTTTGCAAAATTGTCGTCCAGTAGAGCGTCTTATCTGGATACTGGCAGCGCATCTTTTGGAGACACTGGATGCAGTCGAGTGGGGCGTGGAGTGAGCCGTCAAACAGAAGGTCGGATAAAACGCATGATCAATTTTAAGGAACGAGAAAAGACACCAGACTCAGTTAGGCTGAGTTCTGTCTTCTTCAAATTGGGCGGAACAGCTGGGCGGCGCCACTGCTTTCAGCAACGAACAATGGTCGTCTCACTTAAATTTAAGGTATCTTTTCGCATTCGTTGATCGTCGCACCCTGTGGCGGTGTTTACTGAGCAACAGTGTCCCAACTAAAATGTTGACTCTTGTAACTAGTGTTGTACGCCAGTTACCGTAGCCGAGCGAGGGTCTACGGTTGGCTTTCACCAAAACTGGTCACACCAAGTGGTATCAGACAGGGCTTTTTCGTGTGCCTGTTCCCTTGCAACTTTGTGACCATTCTAGGGTTCTTGCCTTTTCTTTGATGCCTATGAGGTCGAACTGCTCTCAAAGCATTGTTTATAGACACTGAATACTCATATGTTGTAGGTCCTTTTGGATCGAACTCTAAGCGAATGCAACGAACAATAAATGCCCAAATAATTCTGCTTCACTTTCAAGGGCCGTTTTGGGCCAAGCCCAAACCCAACGTTTGCAAATAGGCCAGTCGGCGTAACTTGGCCAGTTCATTGTCCGTCGCAGTTGAATTAGTGCCGTATAAAACCCAGAGTGAGGTCCTAACACCCCCTAACACACACAGATCAACAAATCTGTGAATATCCCATTATAGTGCCCTAGACCGGAAAAACAACTTCCAAACTAATTTAAGTTGATGAAGATTCCTCTTTGATGAATCTTTCGTAAGCGTCAGTCATCCTGACAGCCAGCGATGATTAAGTCGGCAAGTCGTTAGAAATCTCACTTATTGGCTCTCAGCCTTGAAACTCGTCCAACCTGATGGTAACTTATTCACTCGGCCTGACGAAGCGTTTGTCTCAAAAGTGGAATGTGGCCCAGCAACGAATCCACCAATTGTTTGCCGGGCCTCTCTGAAGCGAACGTCGGGGCGGATTTTGTCAGCATGCAATATCTGTAGCACCGGCATGATGCCAGGTTGTCTACCAAAAGCAGGCCTACAGCGATGCGTTTCACAGTTTTATGCGGTTTGGAAACCGCCCCTGTGCAAGCAGAAGACATCAAACAATCTCAGTTATTAACAGTTGGTGTCATCGAATCACTTCCCGCCTCTGGGAGGGGTTCATCGCCCGGTTTTGAGACAATTTGCGCACGATGGGTGGGCGGATGACGCTGGGTCTTTCACGCTATCTGGATGACTGCCTCTCAACCAATTACATAGTGGAAACGATACAAGGTAGGTCAGGTCATAACCATACGGCGGAACATAAAAGCCATGGTTAGCAAACTCAATGATAATTGTGTACGTTGATGGGGATCTCGAGACAAGCGACATCAGCTGGTCCAGTGATGGACTGAAGGATGTTCCTATATCCGAACTGCTGCAGCTCCTTTCAGCACAATACTTTATATGTCTACATGTCTTTACATGTCACTTCGCACCTACGAAATACAGACAAGACAACTTCAATGCGCAGTTCTTTAATCCCAAACAACTATTCGCGGATAAAAGCTATTGTATTAGCTGCTGCCAACTTGCACATGTTCTGTGGCTGCAGTTATACTGCTCCACGTACTACTGGTCGGAAGCCTGTGATGGGCAACCAACGCTGTGATTGTCTGGTTGTTTGGGAGCCGAGATTGCCAATCGGTTTGCAATCCATTTGCTTGCAATTGAATTGCCGAGCCAGAAATCAGGGAGTAAACCTGAGCTACCCGTATTTCGCACTATTGTCACCCAACCGGACTATTGAACAACTTTGCAGTGACTCACTCGACCAATGGCGTACACTAGGAAAGCGATTTGTAGTTGTGTTAGCCCTGTCCAGGAGTCTACCATAGAATTGTGTGACCTTAACGGCATGGTGCATACAACGTTAGGCTATCATTTCGACGACTTAGGTGTGCCTTGTCTCTAAAACCTGCATTCCTACTTCACTAGTGTAGGCATGAAAATACACTACGTTTGCCTTATATGGTGGCATAACTCTTGATCATTTGAAGCTTATTCCAACAGTCAAATCTCCTCCATGAGAGACCATTTTTGTCGGGCGCGTCCAGATGCCCCCACCCGGGGGGGGGGTGGTTACAGGCATATATTCGTTTTTTCGCTGTTCCACTCAGGTGGTTGGGGGTTGCGTTGAATGATTCGCGGCCCAGTAGGGTAAATCTCAGGCCTACCGAACTTTTTTCTACGGCGCGAATGAAGCGTCAGTTGTATTGTTCGCACTATTCGTTGCCCATAGATGACTTATCCACCGTCCATATATTTTCCTTTTTTATATATCGTTATTTGAAATAAGTCAGTTCAGTTGACTGAACTGATCTGGAATCATCCCGCAATGACAAGAATGTCCCAACTAACATTTTCGTCATCATTTCTGTCCCTCTTTGCTCAACCTCATTATGCTGGGCTCTGGTCTTGCACGGACACATTGCTTCCTTCCACGAGAGCCACCGATTTCCCGGAAATCCACGTCTGTTCATGTTTAATCCATCTGAAGTGTAGCTGCAGCGCTTTGAGAAAATTGTTTGGCTTATCTTTACTGTGAACGTTCGATCTCATCTAACAAATCATGTGGTTTGGCTGGTGAACCGATCTGAACCAGATCTGTCAAATACAAACCTTCTACATTATCTGCGTCCATACGTACTACGATTTCATCTGTTGGGAGTTGAGTGCAGAAACGTCGGGGTTTTTCTGCTTCAGTTAACTGTTAGTGGTTTGTCTAATGGCCACCATTGTGTTCGTGCTGTTTGGTAAACGGAGCAGATCCGACCAGTGCACGTGGTCAGCCGATACCCCACAAAAGCTCGGTTGTTTGCTCAACGAGGGTAAACAATCACCGTCGCCCACGCACAATCTACGAAACATCGGTGCATTTGAGCTCTCGACATTTGAAGTTAACGTCCACTCGTGTTAGCCGAGATTGATTGCGAGAACACAGACGGTACCTGGTAAGATGTCCGGTCATGATCGATTCACACAGATCAACCGAATAAGCCCTTTCACCAAGGAAACTACTCACAAGGTTGCTGAAAACTTTTCGACAGCCCACGACCGGTTTTGCCCTTCTTGGGGCTCATATACTGCGATATCTCGAATATCGTACCAACTGAATCATGAGGCGGCTTGCGTGTAGCACATTCAGTTGTAGAATATCATAAACGAGAGATTCAGTTAAGTCTCTGGTGAAAACCAAATTGATTTGCAAATGAGTGTATTTCTCCAAAACCCTTTCGCCCTTTTCACTGGTCACTAATTTGGCACAGAGAGAAGAGTTCACATGACTTTTGGGTAGCAAGTGGTCTTTTGACCACAGGTTCACTAACTAGGTCTGAATGACTAGTGACTTACTTTCAGCAATACCAGTCTTACATCTTTGAGAAAAACAAAATTGGGAAAGTGCTCCAAACATAAATTGGTGCTCACATCTTCGGTACACAAGGATAAGTTAGTTAGAAACTGGCAGAGGTCCCGAGATAGACTCCGTCGGTAAAAGTTGACCGGGCGGGAGGCGCTAAACTTTCGTAATCAATCTCATGTCTTTCTGTCCAATCCCTCATTGCTAAATGGTTTGTCACGGTATGATTAGAGCTACCTTCTAATAAATACGGACCAGTGCATACGTGCGGGGATTTCTGTGTTCATTATAGTGTGCTGTGCTGCGGGGCTTATTCGAGAGTTTCCCTGGAGCTCGTCTTTTAGTCAGCTGAATAGTTGACCGGAGGTGCTGACAGATCCGAAGAGCCACAATCATTTCAGCCATTCGGCGCAATTTCGGGACGGATGTTTACCACTGTTTACCGTCGGGTGTGGTCGCAGATGCATTGAGAACGATAACCCCGGAGTAGACGTGATCAGCTGAACTTTTGATCACATCAAAATTTGTTCTAATGACGGAAACAAGAAAACTGCTATCTCAAGTATGCGAGTGTGGTAAAGCAGTCGAGTCACGCGAAGGGTCCGTTTTCGATACGATTCTTTCTCACAGTATGTCCAACCGAGGATGATCAATAACTTATCCACTGTCAGTCACTACTTAAATATAATCCTTTTTCCCAAAAAAGTATCGGTATGTTCTCTGTGGCCGTTCACCAGAAAACGAAACTTCTCACTCAATTTACTTAACCGCAGTAATGGATGCAGTGAAACGCAGTTCTCTGGGCACCGCCGGACGGTTTGTGCAGTTTGTGATTTGCACTTGTTTCGACCCACCATTCTCGTTAGCTAACTGAATCAGCAAGCAATCCGTGACTGTTTTAAACCCCTTTGAGGGTACAGCAACAACAACTGTGCAACTTTGGACCAAAAAGAATACTAGAATAATTCATTCACCACCCTGTGAACGGACCTAGTTTTGGCGACGATATCCGTGAGTGTATAGTGTTGTTCGTTTCATCCCGGAAACTGTCATCTCTTTCAAACCCAATTGATACTGTGAATTTCGACGGTTAACTTATTGAGACCACCCTACAGTGACTAGCGTCCCCGCGGTCAGAATGCGTCGTCTTAAGCCACTTCGAGGCATTTTTAGCGTGGATAGACTCGAGGGAATCAGCTTCCCGTTCATCCATGTAGTCGTAGTTCACGTTTTTTGTTTCCGTGGTGCCGTCCTCCCATCTTGTCGGCAGGCCGAACTGAATAATGGAAACATCACTATAAAAAAATGGCAAAGCGCATGGTTCGTGCTCCTTTTGATCGATTTGATGCACTTTGACTTAGACAGTTTTTAACAAGTCTCATTTAGTTCTGTCGTTAGATCGTTTGTCATTGTACAAAGCGAGTTGGCATTATGAGACGAAATCTTGCTAATAGTGAGAACGCCGAAAGTTGATCTCTTCTGTCGGAAGGTCGTTTCACGGTGAAAAACGTTTCGGACGTCCGTCTCAGAATTTTACCGGCCTTGGTTCAGCTAACGGTCAAAAACGGACCGTGTCACGTACGTCGCTATCTGTATCTTGAAGTTCCGAATCGGTTCTCCCATCAACCAGTCGTTCGTTTCATTGCCGAAGTTTCTGCGTGTCTTGTGTGTGTGTGTGTGTGTGTGTGTGTGTGGACGCGCATAGTCATAGCCCCTACAGAATCCGCGCTTGTTTTTTCAGAGGGAATACGTATTTTTATATTGAATTTCAAACACTTAATCTTGAGAAGTATCTGGTTTGCGTGTGTGTATAATTGTATGGTGGCATAGCCCCACCCCCTCCTGCTATCCCCGTTTCCACCATACTAGAATTGACTCATTTTATAGAGACAATAGTGAGAATCTGACGTTCACTACAGGGGAGGGGGCCGTTCACTACAGAGGTGGGAGGGGGCGGCAATTAATGGATTGTTTTTATTCGTCTGTATTTTCTGTTATTTGACGCCCTCGGATTCTTCGGTTCCTTTGGACCATAGCAAAAATATCCGAACGGTCTATAGTGTTGCTTCTCTGCTAAAAACAAGCGATCGGCGACTTGAGTTTTGCAAGCTTATGCAAAATATTCGAACGCGTAGCTTCATTTTGTTTCCACCATCCCTTACCACTATCAGGCGACTTTTGACGAGCTCAAGTTCCTGTTACCAATTTGCTATCGTCACAAAATGCCAATTTTCTTCCATCCTACATGTCGTGTTCATCATTACGAGTTGTAGTGCTCAGTCAACTTGCTTGATATTGGGAATGATATCATGCGTGCAGTATATGTGGGGATGTGTTTGCCTCATTGTCCCCTATCCATTTGGCTTATTAAATTTCCGCCCATCAACGACAACCTCTCTGTAATAGCTGCTAAAGTAATCGGGTTTTCCTAAGTCTTGTTTTTTTCTGTCTGATGGTATTGCGTTCACCCACAGTTTCCGATGCAACTTCATTACAAAACAAATCAAACTCTGGTCTGAGACCGAACAGCAATATAAGACAATTCTGTTACTACCTACATTGCATAACATTGCTAACTACTTGTGGAGCTTGGCTTGCCTGAGTTCTTCGATAGCCGGTCACATCTTTGGGGAAAGCAATTTCAGGATGGTCGGGAATCAATTTTTCCTAACAAAACGCTGGAATGTCGCTTGTGTGACAGCTCCTTAATGTACCGTCTACTTTAGTGCGTTTGTCCTTTGATTGTCTGTGTCGTGGGCAAATCAAAACTATCACTTGCGAATGCACTCTCATATTCTGACTGACCCGATAGTTGATGTGATGCAGCCGTATCAGCAAAATCTATTTAGCCTGGTGACCTATCACACAATGGAATGTGTGTTGTTGGAGCTGTCCTCTGCACCAGACAGACAATTCTCGTGTTTCGCGTGTTCACAATTATTCTGATGAGTCCATTCACTCGGGCCTGAGGTGTGGAGTGCATAGATTATTACACTGTTCGCCGCTTTCCTACTTCCTCTAGATAGCTGCCGGCACGAACTAGATTGTTTACCATCGGCTAATTCAGTTTTAGGAGAACTCTAGACAGGAATCGCAACGACGTACTGCTTATACTCCTTCAGTTGTAGCACCATTTGGGTTCGTAGTTGCCATACCACCCGAAGGAAGCGCGTGGGCTGGGATACTGTCAGGTTGCTCAAGCTTAGACAGGTGAAGTCGAGATTCAGAGGTCAGGTTCGAACCACAAACATTCTGGTCAGTAAATTCGCGCTCTAACCATTGAGCTACTTCGCCTCACTGTCTATACTAACATTACTCGTCGCGGAATATGTATCTACCACCGGGGTCCTCGTGAGCGCCGGTACTCTTCAACATTTGGATATGATTTTGGCATCTGTGTTGTTTTACTGGGCTCTAAACATTTTATGGCCATGATCCTCGAGTAACAAAGAGCCTGGATGTCTGCAACCAAATTATAAATACTGTGAATTCGGTGTGAAATATGTTGGTACTCATAATCTCTTTCATTTTCGCATGGTCTCATGGCCCAGAATATCAACTTCGTACCTCACACTACTGGAATGCTCCGGATAGGTTTCCTGACCCCCAAATGAGCTAAACATGTTCGGTTGTTTGAATTCTGTTGCGGTTGAATTCATCCATTTTACTCGTGCACTAGACACTCACCGAATTCCCGGTTCTTTTAAGACTGTGAACTGAATCTCACATACATTCATTATACTTCCGGATCTTATCACCAGTAGACGAACAACACTTGACCAAATTTTCTCTTGGAGGAGCCGAAGTCGATGGATGCGTTTCAACTTATTTGTTTTTATGTGCGGTTCAGGTTTGCGCAAATCTGCCATCCAGGCGACTAACAGTCTTTCAACCAGGTTAAAGCACCCTTCGTTCCGGTGATTGAGTGGGACTTCAGATTGAGGCTCAAGGGCTTTTGCTCATTATGGTATGCACATTCCAGCCGTATCTAGTTACTGCGTTCTTCGGTGAAGGAGCTGAGTAAATATTTCTTAAAGCTTGCAGAGATGAAGTTCACGCATCAATGTCCGGTCCAGCCTATTCTTTTGATTGACTTCTTCCAGTTGAGCTGGTCGCTTGTATTGGTATTGCTAACCGAACTTCCGCCCTGTTTGAGGACACAAACTTCACCCCTCTTCATCAACGTTTTACAGTGCTTGGTCGAGTAAAAAAAGAGCTGCGTCAACTTTCGTGCAGCCGTGTTATCCTTATCGTGTATAATGGCCACGGTAACTTGTTCGAAACAGAACGTCGCTCATCACTCAGGCTCACTTCGATTGCGAGAGTTTTCCGGTTCGATTACTTTGTAAAAATCCACTTGTTTCCGTTGCGCATACGAAAACAAGGTATGAGTTAGCCAGGCCCACACAAAGGGGGATGTGTTTTGATGCACAGTTTTGTCACATGTTTCTCTTTGAAGCGGTTCGGGAAATCTTTACGAACGTCTGGAAAGTGTAATCAGATTTTTACGGAGAAAACGTTCAACGCTTTTCAAAAGCATTAAATTCTTACCACTACCCATGAGTGTGCATGTTTCTTGCCTAATTGTCACATCGTTTGGCGAAACCTTTTTGCTGAGTTTTTTCTAACGAAAGGTCAGTTTGTACGGTGCATATTCACGCGCAATTTGGACTGGATTGATAATTTGTCTCAGATGTTGCGTTCCTCAGCATCTGTCCATGTTTCTTCGGCTGTTTCAACCTTCAAGCTGAGCGAGTCGGTAGCATAACACATGGCAGCCCAATTTACTATTCGCGATTAATCTGACCAACTACTCAATCGATGTGGGTCGCCACATTCTTCAATGAATTTCTCACCTAGTCATTGATACCGGTGGCTACTCGAAAACATTGATTTCGTTGTCCCCCTGTTTTTTCTTGAAGGCAAAAAGGACAAGAAAGACACGAATGCAACAAAGTCAAACGACAAAAGTACTCCCACATTGGATGGTAGTGTGCCCGCGGACAAGGCAGTGGGTGTCAACAAGGGCGAAAAGGCGACCAAGCCGACAAAGTCTCGCCGAAAGGAACAGTCAGTACTCCAAGCGAAGCTCACCAAGCTGGCTATTCAAATTGGCTACGTTGGTTCGTCTCTTGTCGACTTTTAGCCCTTACAACAATATGATATGCTTGTTTCACGTTCTGCCATATCAATTTCTCGATAATTTTGCGTGTTGCTCGGTTCTGCCATTCGATAGCACACTCCATCCAGCATAGTCCGATCTGTGCTGAATTCGAATACCATTGGCATCTATCGAATTCCAACATAATTTCCTAATGTTCGTTTTATCAATGTTCGTCGTTTTCTTCGTACAACTTCCCGTTTTTCTTCCTGGGACACACTTGACCGTTGTGATGGTGGTGGTGGTGGTTGCGGTGTCTGTCCCAACTTTTTTCGTTGCCTACACTGTGGACGTTTAGGTGACATTTTGGGTACGAATATCTTTGGTGACTGCAAACTCAACATGAGCACAATGCTGTTACATCGGATTTCGGCTTGTTACTGGAAAAAACGGACTGCCTGAATCCACAATTTGTGGCTTGGGCTAAGGGATGGGTGAATTATATTTTTCAGAGGAAATCAACTTCGATTTATTGCTTAAAAATGTCCTGTTTAAATAAGCTTGTGTTCCGTTTCAAAACGCAACGGAGGTTGTTTCTTTCATATCGAGTATCCTGGAGACTATTCTCCAATGTGAGCAAGTTATTCTTTCAAACGGAACAGACCACAGGGTTTTGGCCCCTGCTGGGGATGACATCCCTCACGAGGGATTACGGTGCCCGATCATCGATCTGTGTCCTTGTGTACAAAACAGCGCTAGTCATTATTTGGAATGTAGGCACATTCCGTGTTAGTTTCTGTCCCCCTCCAAAATGCGATTGTGGCTACATTCAGTGCTTAGGTTGGCTCATCACGTGCCTGATTGTTCCAGCTGTCATTCGCACCTTCACTCAACGTTACAGTGTTTAGCCTCTGTTTCTAAAAGAAGGACTACGGACGGCGTGTGGTTGTCACGAGATACGTTTGCTGTGATAGACTGGTGTATTTTCTTCGCACAGCTTCGCTTATGTCATTTTCTATGAATAATCAATCCTATTTGGGATGCTGGCAGCGAACAAACCAATGTCATACCTGCTACCCTTTGAGGGCGGATGTTCTGTTAGTGACATTGCTGTCTGTCGTTTATCCAGCCTATCACATTCACCCGCAGAGGCGGGAAATGGCACTTTTTGCATTTTCACTGTTTTTGTCACACACCAACTAACCACACTACAGCCATGGGTAACTGTGGGTGATGTAGGGGTAGTTAGGTCTGTCCTGGAATTCGCGCCAGGCTAAACACTTCTGCACGTTATTCAGCGCTCACGTGTTCACACTGTATACCAGCACAATTGGTCTGTAACATTGAGTCTTCGTTATTTTGTGTGTCAGTTGGATATCGACCATGGAGATCCTGGTTTTGTCCCGTGGGTTAGCCTTATCCGTATTCTATTGTTGTGCTTTTCTCCCAGTATCCGATGCCGTTTTGGGCATCAGTGTAGTGTCCTGTCAATTTCCCCACACGTGTTCTTTAATGCGTTCTCTTCTGCTACATGGACCTTTTGATCTTCATAGGAGACCCGTGGCAGATTCAACCACGCCTTTGTGTAAACAAAACCAGACGGATGATAAACTAGAACGTGGAACAGTGGAACCGATTCAAACAGGTCTTTGAGGAAGAAAAAGAGTCGTTAAAAGACTGTAGGAAACCGAGTACGATGTGGCGCCACATTAACCTTTGGTGCCTGCCACCTACGATATGTCTGGCCAAATTCCAATAAGAACCTCGAAACAACATGATTTAGGGCGAATATGATTCTAATTGCATCACCTCCTCTGATGCCACATTTGCTACCTCCAATTCTTATTGTAACGGTCGCATGATCCATTGGATCTAGCTGTCCCACCCTGCTAAAATGAGAAACAAAGAGTTTTAATGTTGTCGCCTATTGATTCTAGAAGGCACACGTATAGATCATGTGAGCTTAGATCGAACATCGACTTGCAGTCCACTCATGAGTCGGATTGTGTAGCCTTAACGCCAGAAAAGACACTAGGTGCTATAGTTGATCACTGACTGGAAAGCACACATGGCTGCACTCTTTAAGGTACGGAGTACACAGCATTGGCTTTGATAAAAGTGAACTGCATTGGACATCCAAGAAGGAAGTTCGAACCTACTCTCCATTATGAGGACAGGCTAACCGTGCTCATCTGTCCTAAGCATTCGGGTCGTCTGAATCAGGATTTTATCTTACCGCCAACTTCTGTGACGGAGGCATTAGGGCACAACGGTTGTAGTAGGCCAATAAAGTTATGCTTTTCAAGTGTTAACTGCCTATTAGGAAGCATCTGAGTGGAGACCGGCTTATTCTGTTTAGATGTGCGATTCACAGATGCATAATACCACGCAGGCACAACCTATTTTACAAAACGTTATTGCAAGTACATCTCGCCTGCTCGTGCTGCGGTACCAGTTTCAGGCCGGTTGACAGATAGTTTCCTTCCTTATGCTCAATATGATAAGACCAGTATGCAAAACGATATGGGGTAGACGATTGAGGCTAATTTCGCCAGCATGTAGTTCTGTCGAATTGTGCCCACCTACGTCCGTCCATATTTGTCGCCAGGAGATAATATTTTACATGGATATAACCAGAGAGAGAGAAAGAATAAAATGAGACTCAGGCAGATACGGCATGTTCTCCCAAACTTACACAGGCTATTCAATCTTCCGGAAGGGGTCACTTTAACCGCGTCTCATGGCTATTCCTTTTTAGGAGAGCCACTTTGGTAACTTCCCCTTGGTGAGTGAGTCAACCAGAAATAGAATTCCTCTCCGAGGGATCTGCTTGATCATACCGTAATTGGAAAATCACTCGCCGCCAAAATTGTTTCTCTTTCGAAAAATGTCCCTCATCGGTGCAGTACGATTTTTGGGCAACTTGGATATTTCGGCTTTTCTGTGAATTCCTGGACCAGTTCATCACCATCGTCAGCTTTAAGCACTGTATACTTGCCGTACTGTGTTTCTGGCTGCCACAGTTTCGTTCACGTATGATTTTGGGGGATGGGATAGGTGACTGGTAGCTGGTATAATTGATGGTTATCAGTCGGCTTTTAATTGTGGAGATTGGGAAGAAAGCCACGCATCGGAAGCCAAAAATTTGGATGCATCAGCGCCATTGTGGGAGCGAATGCGTCATTTCTAGTAATGTTTCTAACCATTGATGTGGCCCGTCTCGGGGTCCCCATCCAGGGAGACGGCAATAACCAACGCAACTGAATTTGCTGGTACTGGCTTTCATACTTCGCTGCCAAGTCACTGATATCCATCTACGTTTCTCGGTGGTCTGTTCATGCATCGCTTATGCACACCGATTCTGGTGTGCGATACCCTGGCTATCTGTCCTATGTAAGCCTTTATACAGTCGTTACATTTTATTTTGTACTCGCACTTTCTAGTCCTATTAACCGGAAGGCGATCCTTTAACTACGCCAACACTGAGCGCAAAGTCTTTCCCTTCTGGAATGCTACTCTAATCTTATCCGTATTCAGTACCCTTCTAATGACTTCAGATGCCCTGTTTCCTATGGAATGACTGCTGTTCCGATCCACTCCTTGTTGGGTCTTCGTGTTAGTACCAATACCCATCTTAGTTTCTGCTTTATTAAACCCATTGAGTGTCCGCTATCTTGAAGTCGCCTTTTCACTTCAAGTTGTGATGCTATTCATTCGAGCTTGATTGAACTGAGTAACCGGACAGCACAAAGACGACTGTTCTCTGGAATCCAATTCAGCTCGGGGGCTAGTTGCAACTCCCACGCCATATTCCACGGGTCATCGCTTCCGGGTCACCGGACACACGGAGCGAGAAATGTGAAAGACCTGAGTTCGTCGTTGGCGTTCTGAAATGATTAATCACGCGTGGGTCTTTTATGCTTGTTTCGCAGACACAGCATACATCAGTTTTAAGGGAGAAAAGGTTTCAGCAAGCATTGTCTATTTGTCAATTAGGCATAGAGTACGGACGTTATAAGCTCAAATGTAGAAATAACTTCATGGATATAACGATATGTTGGTTTGTTTATTGCTAATGGGCATCGGGGAGCATAAGGCCTTTCGGTCAGATGGCTGATCCAGCGACGTTTGCTTGTATGGTGGGAAGGCATATCGGTGGACGCCGACCTGCGCAGGCAAATAATACTTCCCGGTTGCCCAGGCCGAGGAAGAGGGTTTGGTTGAGGTACCCCACCTTGAGCCTCTGGATCAGAAGTTTGACGCACATAAGACAATGGGAGGGTGTAGGGTTTTGTTTGGGAACTTTTCTCGGAGCCGATGAGTTAATGGTCTGGCCAGCTCGGCTTCAGGGGGTTGGCCCAACCCGAGGGCACAGGGAGTAAGGCATCGCTATCTTGCTCCCGATGTGGTTGTGCACAGCAGGTGGCTTTTGAACGGCACCGAACTCTGGTTTCAGAAGTATTCCAACCGTATTGAATAATGCGCCATTAGTCGTCGTTGGGCTGTCAGAGTGTGCGGTTTTTAAGGCTGTTCTCTTCTAAACCGTCCTTCCTCGGGAGAAGGCAGCGTCGCTGCTTCCATGAATATGA
Source organism: Opisthorchis viverrini (assembly GCF_000715545.1). Classification (NCBI taxonomy): domain Eukaryota; kingdom Metazoa; phylum Platyhelminthes; class Trematoda; order Opisthorchiida; family Opisthorchiidae; genus Opisthorchis; species Opisthorchis viverrini. The sequence continues at coordinate 148,981 of NW_008751670.1, forward strand.
ACATGCTGGTCGCCTGGGGGAAACATCATACTGCCTTCACAATCCCATCACTGAGGACAGTACGATTTTATCCCCCAGACCGCCTCGTAACGCGATGACTCGTAGTATGAGGTTTCGCCGCTCCTAGTCTGAGTACTCCCATTTGGCGTTCCTGACACTATTGTACGAAGTTCCATTCAGTGTAGCTCGCACTCAAGCCGACCATCGTGTCGAGGTGGCAGGTTTAGGTGGGGTCAGGACCATCTGGACTACCATAGATCATTCTGTTGTCCTCATGAAGATCGGGAGGCCTTAGAAATAGCATTGCATTTAGTCAAAGGTACTAGCCTGAAAATATCTACTACCATTATTCTATATATAGAAAGAAGAGAGGAGGTGACTGCCGAGTTCCCCAGGCACTTGCTGCATGTTACTTGCTCCTGGGGAAATGTCTGCTCCACCCGGGCCAGCCGTATATTATGCTGGCCAATTAATATGGTGCATTTAGTGTAGAATCTTTTGAGTAATGCTTTCAAGCGCGTTTTTCCAAACTTTTCGAGAAGTTTTATATACGAACGACACCTATACTGTTTTATTGCCTTGATTTTCACCCCGTACAACATTTTGTGAGTCTAATCTATCCGAATATAGTCTCGACGGCGTCCTAAGAGTGTTTCAAAATTTAGTTAGGTTGTTTGCTAACGACTTAATTAGTTTCCCGTGCTCCTGGGGAAATGTCTGCTCCACCCGGGCCAGCCGTATATTATGCTGGCCAATTAATGTGGTGGATTTAGTGTAAAATCTTTTGAGTAATGCTTTCAAGCGCGTTTTTCCAAATTTTTCGAGAAGTTTTATATACGAACGACACCTATACTGTTTTATTGCCTTGATTTTCACCCCGTACAACATTTTGTGAGTCTAATCTATCCGAATATAGTCTCGACGGCGTCCTAAGAGTGTTTCAAAATTTAGTTAGGTTGTTTGCTAACGACTTAATGTAGTTTACCGGCACAGACATTGCGATATTCGTATCCCTCACAGATTGCACAATAAAATCTGCATTTTCCACAAAGGAAAGAAAGGTCACCTTATAGGGTATGTGCTGTTAATGAAAGCTTGGAAGAGACTGAAAGCATTCGTCTGCTTAACACCAATGCCTGACCGAATTAATTCAATCAGCCATCGTTGGCACCTGTTAACTAAATTTAGCATTTAAATGCATCCGCCTTGTTAATTCAATCTTCGGCCGCTTGGACTGCTTCCGTTCGAAGCAGTACTTTTCAACGTAGATTCCCTAAAACTTCGAAAGAACTAAAAGTGCATTTTCTTGTCACAGCGCTCGAATCAATCCTGACTCATTCTAGGTTCCCTTTTTCAAATAACGTGCTTGATTTAGCCATTAACCATTCCAGATGGCCTAATTTTCTGCCCTCAGCAGGTGAATCTCCCTACGGGGATTGTTTACTCTACATCAGAACAATTTGTTCGGATCAATTTACCTGGTTGTTTACCGGAACACACGACCCGTAACCGATTTTTCCATGTTTGTGTAACAAATAACTTGTCTGATGTAATTAAGTCGTGACGGTTTTTCCCGCGTTGACCTCAGCTACATCCGTCGACCGCCTACGGTCAAGTTTTAGCGGAATATCGATGGGAATAATTAGGATAG
>NW_008751670.1:150675-155808 GCF_000715545.1 Opisthorchis viverrini
TTTTGCGTTTCTTGATATTGATTACACCGTTTAATTGCTAGCGGGTATTCCGGAAACTTATATCTGAAAAAATATATACGTCCGGATCCAGACCTTTGTTTTAAGTAACTTCACATATAGCTTTGTTCCAGGTCTGATTCTACATATATGTTGCTTTTCAGTTATTAGTGGTCAGTACGCACCAGTTTTCTGAACGTGACCTCACAGTATGTGCTGTACATTGAATGTGGCGTCTCCTTACGACGTGCACTTGTTGAACCCTACTGTGGATGGTTCTGCAGCCTGACCTATCATGCGCCTACTCGTTTTATGTCACTTCAAGTTTGTTTTTACGATTGCTATCGGGCACGTTGTAGTCCGCTTGATAACGGCCGACCAAATGCAACCACAAAAGAGGTGCGCTTTTTGAAATTGGTTATACTTTGCAATCTTCAGTTATCTTGTTGTTCTTTGGGTAAAGACTACCTACCATAGCAGGATGTGACTAGCACTTCGCGGTTACATGGCGTCAAGTTTTGAGTCTTTAAAAAAAACGCCAAATTCCTTCCATTAGCAGTCATGGTCACTGGGTACGGCGATCGCCTGAGTAGGTCCTGGCCCTGTGGGGACGGTGCTTTATTCGCTACCTAGTTTCGTATGACAATCGAATGGCCTCGCAGTCAATTGTTTACTTTTTCTGAGAAACCTCCAATGTTTAAATCCCATGTTATTCTTTTTCGAGTCAGTCCCGTTTGAGATACATTTCTCGAACAGTCGGCAATAAGCTTAAGATGCCATTAGATACTAAAATACCACTTTTTCACGAAACCTCACTAACTAAAACCGGTCTAGCGTTCCTTGGTATCCATCTCCTCTTTTGAAATGTTTGTCCGGTCGTTCTCATCAGTTCAGGAACATTGGGAGTAGTTGTAGGTAGTAGACAGAACAATGACAAACCAATGTTTGCAATCACTGGTTTGCCACACCCTTCAGTCCAAAGCCTCCTGTAATCCAACGATAGGATTGACCGATAAAATGCGTAGTTGGGGTTCGAAATTGCACGAAACTATCCTGCGTTGTTGACATTTTGGTATTTTCCCACACCTGGGTTATAAGGATCTGGCTGACAGTCGACCTAAAAATGGGTTTATTAGTCCATACAGGGACGACGGTACTGTGACTTTTCATATTGACGACTGTCCATGACCTGTTCGTCTAAGGGCTGGTCTGGATTTCCGTCCACGCAACTGAGTTTTTACCGAGCGAATGAGTTCGCAGTACTTTGAAATGTTCCGGTCGTAGATCGAAAATTCCTGAACAGCAACCATTGATCATGAAGGATTCGATTGACCGATAAACCATTATCCATTCGCTCCTGGAAAATGTGAATAAATTGAGGTCATAAGTTGCACAACGACCAGCGTACTTAAGCGTTCCCCTCGTTTCTGAACACAGAACTAGGAACCTACAGCCCAGGGGCCCGTGTGTTTTCGTGTACTTGTCGTGTTTCGATTGCCAATACATCTATCCTTCCCATCTCCATTACAGGTACCTGTGTTGCAGTGGCCACTGTTCTCATCCTGGTCATCAAATTCGCAGTCATTACCTTTGCGCAGAACAAAGAACCATGGCAGACAGGAAAACATTTGAAGCAAATTGTCAATTACGTTATCACAGGTGTCACTGTCCTGGTGGTTGCCGTTCCTGAGGGTCTCCCCCTTGCAGTCACTCTTTCACTGGCCTATTCTGTCAAGCGGATGATGAAAGTGAGTTTCGGTCTGGTCTACGGTCACATGACGTTATGCAATTTTCGGCTAGTCGTTTATTTTTCTTACTATACCGTCCACCTTCTCCCCTTGTCGTGTTTGCATGTCAAATGAGGAGGAACTTGAGTTATTCTCAAACCCGGTATGTGGATATGGCCAGTCTGGTTTAGCCGTACTTCGCTTTTTTCCGGTTGCGGCGCAAACCTACAGTCAAGGTCGTTTATACGCATCACTCAGCTCTGTTTCAGTGTCCTGTCGGATTAATGATCAACTCGCCAGGATACAGAAAATTCCGACCATTTTGATCTTGTCATATTTTGCTGAACAGCCTCCGACCCAATAGTTCAGCGATAAATGAAATCTTTCTAGTTGTAGTTGGCAAATCGTCCGAAAACCCCGTTTAACCCTGTTACCCCCTAAGTTTGAGACGCGTTCATAGCTTTGATTTACAAAGCGGACGCTCAAACATATTGCAGTTCAGGTTGGAAATTGATGTTAACTAATCTATTGACGGGACATAACGAAATAGGTGAAAGTGAAAATTTTTTGCAGTAGTGTCCCAGGATTATACATTAGTGATTGTGTTGGCTAGCTGTCCTAGTCTTCAGTTTGTCCAGAATATTTAGATGTTTCTTAGTCCCGCAGGTTAAAAGCTCAAATGAGACGAAATGGGTAAGATAGACTTGGTGGATACAGAATTACGCATTTTCCTCTGACTCTCGACTGAGCAACCTGGCAGTATCCCAGCCCTCGTGCTTCCCCCGTTTGGCATGGGAGCTAGGCACCGAAATGGTGCCACAACTGAACGATATTACTATATTTTGTTCATAACCACACCAGTCTCGTTTGAACGGCCGTGTTCCTGTTCTGGCGTAATTATTCCGGTGAGTCCACACCAAAGGGAAGCACTGGACTCGAGTTTCGCTCTTATTAGAGCTCATCAGCAGTGTATATCCATTGGCCGTGCTGGGATTTGAACCCCGGACATCTGACATGCGAGGCGAGTGTGTAACCACTACTCCACTTTGGTTCCGCTTCAAAATCCCGTGAAGACCCGAATGTGCAGGCTCGACAGTGACTGGCCTAGTTTAATGTATCGAAAAGTTAGACACAAGTTTAACCTTCAATTGGAGATTTTTTCCTGTAAGCGAAGCCTAACGGTATGTAAAAGCCGGAAGGCATCGTACAAATGGGAATCATCCTCAATACGCATCTCACTGTTGATTTTGTCAACTTTCCAATGACCACTAGTTATTCGACCACACTGGACCAAGTACTGGTCCTCGTATCTTTTAAATACAGAACTCAAATCCGAAAGGGTCCCCTCTCATCCTATGACTTTTCTCCTGGTGACTCTGCTTAAACAGTCTTTGCAGTTGCGTCGCCTAATCCTTTTTGACGAAAGAATCCAAAGAGACATCATTTCACAGTCGATTTCGTCCCCCGTGTCTGCACACTTCGGATGAATTAACTCGTAAGACAACACCATTCGCATGCAGTTTCGTTGGTTTGGACTACCCGAGTTATGTTTCAAATTCACCTTTTCCGGGACTTTCAATTTCCGCCTACTGTTTTGAGTATCAGTGTGAAATTAGTCTGTGTACCCTTATGACAGAGACTTGAACTGGAACTGATTGTTGCTTCTATAAGACGAATTATGTGGTTGATAAAAACTCTTCAGCAGCCTACAGCCGGTTTTGTTCTTGGGATCCCTCAGGTAAACACCAACCCGTACGTAATCGGAGTTATGCACTCATTCGCAAATTCATTTGATGTTCATGGGAAAGTCGACTGAATCTCTCGTTTGTTATATTCTTCAACTGAGTTTGCTGCACAAAGGTCGCTTAATGCTTCAGTTAATACAATGTCACAGTATGTTGTCATGGGGAACACTATTCAGAAGGTTGCCCTCGGGCAGTTTTCAGCAACCTTATGAGTAGCTTCCCTCATGAAACTATTGTTACTTTCTTTTTTTTGTGGCCTGTCAAACAAATGCCGTCTTGTTGACGCGTTTTACTCTCGTTTGCATTACTTAGCGTAGAAAAGATAATCGCCCAGCTACAACACCCTTTTCGGTGCCCAGCTGCCATACCACCCGAAGGAAGCACACGGGATGGGGTACTGCCAAGTCGCTTAAGTCTAGACAGGGGGGTCGAGATAGGAAGCACACGGGATGGGGTACTGCCAAGTTGCTTAAGTCTAGGCAGAGTTCGTGTTCGAATCACGGACCTTCCGGACAGTAAATTCGCACTCTAACACTGAGCTGTCTATTGCCGAGGTCACCTCTACCATCGCGTTCTCTCACAAGAGGCGGTATCCTCATATTCTGAGGTATACACCACAAGAATTGACCTTCTAATTCGGGATAGCACAATAGTTGTAGTTTTATGGCAACCAATTAACCATACTGGCAACTCAGGCCATTGCCTATAAACTTTCAGTTGATTACCAAACGCTTTCACTCTTAGCTACAGCGTCGCCAACATGATATCCGAATTTCAGTTGTTGACATTTGCTTCAGTTCCCGCTGGTATTGACCACATAATGACGTCGATTGTTGTGTGGAAGTTGAATCTTTACCGTCGTTTATTTATACCAAGCATTGAACTATAGATAACTGCCTGTTAAACTTTCACAAATGGCGGCAAATAGAACACCTACTCGTTATAAATGTATATCGATCGGTAAACATTGTTGCTTTAATTTGTCTTCAGCTTTTAGATTATTGAAGTGGTTCACAGGGACAGGCAATGAGTCTGAACATTGATTCAAGGTGTGAAGGAGTCGGTCCATCAATCACTCTTCTCCAAGAAAGACCCTATGGCAACAGAATACTATTGATTCGCTTACTCTAGGGACCTTCTGTACCGTTGGGTAGCCAAGACATTAAATACGGCCCGCTGTTCGACAGGGACCACCTCGGAAAACAACCATTGCTTGAAATGACGATCGGTTTATTCTGGGTGTACTAAGTAAATCAGGACATACGAATTCTAAGCTCAGGTCAACTGCTTACTAGCGAGGTGCACTAATAAGTTTGATACGTTAGGCGGTTGCGAATAGTGAGATGTTCTTTGGAGCGTGGGCCCAGCAGCGGGTGGTCTTGTCGTTCCACTATCTAATAAGAATACATCAAAGTCCTAGCGAACTGAATCGCTCTATGATAGCCCAGTTGTGTGGCTGTTGGTTCACTTGTAACTTTTCACTTGTCAAATTTACTGGACAGGCACATCGTGGGGAACGAGGAAATGAGATGCGGTTTGGTCGAAAACAGGTCATGGAAGACTATTCAACTAATATAAAAGGCTGTCAAAAATAACAAACGAAATTGGCGAATATACACACTCATTTACAAACTAATTTGGTTTTTCGGGAGACTCACCTGGAA
>NW_008751670.1:155975-163503 GCF_000715545.1 Opisthorchis viverrini
CACGACCGGTTTCGCCTTTCTTGGGGCTCATCAGGTAGGCGCAGTCCCCGGGTTTCCGTCAACCTTATGTTCTACTTGAAACCAAATTGCACGAAATTAGCGAATATACACTCATTTGCGAACTAATTTGGTTTTTCGAGAGACCCACCTGGAACCCAGCTGAGTCTCTCGTTTGTGATGTTCTCAGGCACCTGAATGTGTTGCACCAGGCCGCCTCATGTTTCAGTCGCTACGAAACCGGTCGTGGGCTGTCGACGGATTTTCAGCAACCTTATGAGTAGTACATCACAAAGATAAACAAACGAAATTGTTTAGTACTGTCGAAAACTGATGTGATCCACAGTATTTTCCGCCTGTTATTTCCGACGTGCTTACCGTTAGTTAATGTCCGCTTTGCTCAAGAATCACCGTTGCAGAGCGCCCGTGAACTCGTGGTCCTCAACTACTATAAGGTGCATTTGACTGCGGTTTCTGGAAGGGGCATCAGTTCTACTAGAGTCCATCACGCTACTAAAGTAGACATTAAACTTGCATAAGAGTCTTCATTTTTCAAATGTCTGGAAGATAGTCGGTGAATTTTTCGCTGGACAACTGTTCAATTTTGGCAGACTAATTGTTTCGGTTACCTGGCTAATCAAGTTTCAGAGCAGATGGAGAACAAATCAACGAGATCTCTTTCTGGTGGGATAAATCAGTGTTAGGCGTCGGCTTGATTTTTGTCAGTTAGTGTGGATGAGTATTTTTTCGACCGATGGGCTAAGGGGACAGCGCACGTAGATTTTGACCGGGTTTCGCTTCTGGTTCTCCTGCTTGAAAACACTTCAGTCGATCATTCCACTTGAGCGTCATCTCTAAACTTTTATCGGTCCGTGTGTGGGCGTTAGTGATACACCAGTTGTCTTCGGGGGGGGGGGGGAAAAAAGCTAATTTTGTTCGNGAGCGTCATCTCTAAACTTTTATCGGTCCGTGTGGGGGCGTTAGTGATACACCAGTTGTCTTCGGGGTGGGGGGGGAACTACGTGAATTTTGTTCGCATTAAACTTTCCACTTCAAATCCGAACCACTTTTAACAGACTGTTTGACTGACCGCTGCACACGTACAAACTGGACTACTCAAAAACGTTTTTCACACACTCACCGGCTGTACAACTTCTGTTCTATTCACACGGGAGTACTTGTCTACCATGAGTCTTGGTGATATCAGTGTCGACCGTCACTTCAAAGCCCCCACGTTCTCCCCAACATTACTACTTATGAAGTCTATGAAAACCCTTTTACATTTTTATCCTTTGTCCTGTATCCAGTGCATGTTCAATCATCACCGAGGCCTTGATATTCGTTTGGCTTCATTGGTCTTTGATTAATTCCTATCTTGTGCAAGCCGTTTTGGGTGCGTTTTATCTACCCTAATGTATGCAATCTGTGGTCCTTTCAAATAGGCGACAGTCCTTCAGTTGTGCCCATATGAAGCAGGGTGTTCCTTAGAACACAGAACCACAGGGCAAACACTTTCAAAACCTCCGCAAAAATGAGTACATTAGGTCATGAGTCAATAGTTCAGGAGTTGGGTATACGCAGAAACAAAATCTCTTCAGATGCTGTGGAGGGTAGGATGAGAAGAAAAGATATGTTATATTTTGCTTGTCTCAATTCAGGCTACTCAAACAGGTCGGTTTAATACGGATTGAGTTCAGTGAAGCGAATGTCCTTGCTTGTCTCAATTCAGGCTACTCAAACAGATCGGTTTAATACGGATTAAGTTCCGTGAAAGCGTAAATCCTCAAAAGTTATTGTCGACTTCTACAGTACCCGTTTCGTAGTCTTTGTCAGATTCGTAAGATTCCTGCCATCATCACTCTTGTTCGAACAATTTCCCCCCTGTCCTGGTACAGTTGGGCCAGTGAATCCGCACTAAAAGGGACAGGCGCTGCATTAGAGTTTCGTTTCACTTGGGGTTCATCAGTCCTGTATATCTTCGACCGTGCTTGGATTTGAACCTCGGGCCTCTGGTATGCGTAGCTAGAGTGTGAACACCACTCCACCAGCACATGCTAGACGCGCGTGAACTGTCTTGTATAGTTTTTGAAGGCCTCAATGACGGCTTCTTGTAGTTGGATTTAACAAACTCCGACGCGGATGTGTTCGTTACCCTTGTTATCATGTAAACTGCTTTAATCAGACGGCTTAAATAATTCACCCGCATTTCCACAAACCGCTTGCTTTTTCTTCCAATACGAAAGCTAGCGCCGCTCTGAATTGATGTTCGTCGCACAATCGGCTGTTGTTTTCCGGTAGTAGTCCGAATAACTAATGAGTGCTTGTTGCATTTGGGTGCGTTGTTTTTCTTAGTCTTCTCCGTTCCTCCGTGAGAACTGTGCACACCGGATATTTTTGCCTGTAAATTAATGCAGGATCGTTTCATGACTGAGCAAGGACAAGATGGGTTTCCATTATTTTACTACCTACCTTGAGTCACAATGTGATGTACCGTCCTTTTTTTCGTGGAGCCATGCATTCTCAACGGACTATCGTAACCATATAAACTCTTGTTGTGTCCTTCTGTATTTATTCCACACAACAGATGCACGTGGTACCACGTCTGTATGAAACTATTTATTCTGTCCTTGTTTTACATCCTCATTGCCTTCCGTCCAACATCACGTGACCAGAACGTCCTAGGATGTAGTCTTCATTTTTCAAGGGATACATATGTGCGTGCACTTCTAGGTACCGCATACGACGCGATTTACTCCGAACGATCGATTGCTACACATTTAGGAGGTCGTTTGTTGCTTTTTCTGGTGTTTGCTCGCACCTTGTTTGTATCTGTTTTACTCTGCGTACCTCACGTGCATACACAGTACTTGAAGGAAAATCCGTTATGTTCTCTTTGGTGTGCCTTTCGACATTGCTGCTGTTTGCAGGTTTTTCTTAACTGTGTGCTAAGTGCCTGGGGTATGAAGAAGTATACAGGGAATAAATTGTAGTGTGGTGTATTGTGTTCCCTTGACACAGCATTACTCATAAGGTTGCTGGTTTCACCCTTCTTGAACCTCATTAGGTTGGCGTAGTCTCCACTTTTCCCCCAACCTTCTGGTCTATTTAAACTCCAGCTTGCCGGCACTTGGTGAAATACACTCATTTACAAACTAATTTGGTGCTAACGGGAGCCTCAATTGAGTGCTCACTGAATATCTCGTTCACGGCATTGCGATTTTTTTATGGTATTGTTTTTTCTCTGATAAACCTACACTTCACATGTGACTCTGATGCCCAAAATCCCTGTTTTTTTGTTCTCGACTCCGGCAGCAGATCGTTCATTAGGCTCATTGCGGGAACAACTGGATAACGGGTTAGCAATGAGAGTGGAGACGTGTACAAACGCGCTTAGGCGGTACGAGGTGACCATCAATAGTAGTCGTTCCGGAACCAGTAGTATGCCAGTGTAGTACCCGCATGGATTTTGAAGACACTTGTTACGCAACAGTTTCGTTTATTTCAGAACTGTCATCACACCACTAAGCATTCATTATGGCTAGTTCTGTTCAAGCACGCTCTTGTTCGTAATTGTCTTTCGCATATATGCATTTGTGTTTATCATGGTGATGACCTTCAGAGATTAGTAGTTTCTGATCTATGATGACACTGATCCGTGCTAACCGGTGTGCAGATTAGACTTGCTAAAGCCTGACTAAGGACACTGGTTTGTAACGGTATGCCCGGACTTGTCTCGACCTGACTATTGCGTTCGTATAATTGATTGATTTATCACTTCAGTCAGTCAGCTTTACTCATTTTTCTCAACATCTGCCCTGCTCGTTGTAAATATTCATCAATCATCAATACAATGAACCCGTATATGAAATCTATCTAAAGTTGAGTTTTTTAGGGGCAACACCAAATGAAACGTTAACTTCAGAGGATGGTTGTATGAGGGATGTCAGTTTTCTGAACCTGAAGGTCTAACCCGATGATATTCTTGTCCGACAAGATCTTATATCCGTCCACGGTCCACTTTTCTTTTGCTTCCAAGCTTTTTTTGGCCGGATTTTAGAATGGTATAAGGTTTGACAGAATCACTTGGGTTAGATACTCTGTTGAACCGACTTTCTGTTATTCATTGCCTCAACTTGAGATAGCTCAGTGGTTAAGGCACGAAACTACTGACTGGGAGACCCGCAGTTTCAATCCAACCTCAGCATCTGCACTGATCCTGTCTAGGCTTGGATAACCTGGCAAATATCTCAGTGGCATAACAGCCAGGCACCGAACCGGTATTACGGCTGAACGATTTTTACTGAGTACCTATTCTGTTGTATTGTCACCTGACTAGACATCACCTCAACCAGGCAATAGCCAAAGAAACACTCGAAACTTTGCTCAAATTATATCCTTTTTGGCAAGCCACTCGTGAAGTACTGCGAAGACCTGTAATCTGGTAGTAACTGTTAGTAACTGAGTTGATATTCACCTGTTATCTGCTCAGATGTACGCTACTCATTACCCCGTGCCAGAATAATTGGATTTGATTTGGGAAGTGCACACTGTTGATGATTCCAAAAGGATTTAGCAGGCGTTCTGTTGAGCCTTGTATGTCCGTATGCATAGGCGAGATCAATCAGTCTTCTTTGCCCACCCCCTTTGCTAAATGCGCCGATTCTACCCAAAGATTCATCAAGTACCCAACCGATAGTTCCCACCATGGTAGAACATCTGTGTTTTCCGGTTTTTCATCAGTTATTGGTTCGCCCGTTGCCGAATGTAATTAGAACTACATGGGCTTTCTGTTCAGCTAATCACGATCACATTGTTTCGCTAATGAGGCAGTTTGGTGATACATTCCAAAGCACGGCACAGTCCGCTCTACTCTAAACAGTAGCCATCCCAACCGGTATTTTGGCAATACGGCTACCAACTGTTCTGCTCGACTTCTCAACAGTGGAAAAAAACTCACGCTATTGCACGATCGGTAACCGAAACACACCTCAACCGGTCTGACAAACGTGCTGAGTTTATTTTGAACTGCCAATTGCGCCTCGCCTTCTAATTTTCTGTGTATTTCGTTTGATCGTGTTCCATACGGAATGTGTACCAAGGAGTTTGAAAACAGTGTTCGCCACCAGACCCCATTTAGTGGTTAGCTCAAGCGAATAATCATTCTTGGGAGACACGTTTGTCAGCGCAGATCGAGTATGTGCTCCATTCGCTGCTACTGGGTTCCGATTTCGATGTGTTATCACACACACACGCACGAAGTTTGTGGGCAATACAACTGACCGTATGTTTTTTGCTCAGAGCAGACGACGAACAGCTGTTTGTTATCGATATCTGACAGCTAGTTTAACACAGGGATGTTTACTTTTGCTTCTGATGGTAAATTTGTTTTCGAAAGGCTGGTTTCCATTTTACCCCCGGTCCACCAACACTAAGCCTATGGCGTCACTCGAGTGTGTCGGTTGATTTCAGCTATCTGTTTTGAAAGAAAGTACTGTTGTGTTATATATTTTTAACGGAATTTTCTGATTTAGAAGCGTAGAGTCGATTCCAAACAGCTGTGTTTACGTTTGGGCTATCGGAATACACACGGCTACACACAAGCTACTAATCACATTTGTTTTCCACTACAACGTCCCCTCTCCGTGAAGACTTGAGAAAAAATCCAATTAGGTTCGATCGTGTATGGGAGAGTACCCCATAAATACGAAGGGACTAGCGACAATTTTTTTTTTCTCATGCGTATTTCACACAACAGTCGTTTGTTTGGAAGTATCAAATCGAGCAGAATAGGAGAGTGCTGTAGTTCCCCACTGGGAGAGAAACCTTCCGTATCTCCCGACTTTGCCCTTGAATTCTGTGCGCACACCACAGTAATTCGTGCTCTTCATAAGGGACTTGTTCCTTTATCATTATTAGAAGGTTTTTGAAGAGGTTTCAGTAACGAGCTTCGGCTCCAATGTGATCTGTTATTCTATCCCAGCTTTTGCGTGGTCCTTGTTAGAGCAGTTAGACGTTCTGGGTTTCCAGTAGGGCGGCCACTTCGAAAGTGCGGGTATTTGGTTTCTTCCAGGGAGGTTAATTCGAACACTGAGTTATAAGTGACAAGAAACGTGGTTTTGGACCCACCGTAAGGAATGCATCTTTTTGCGGGTTGCTCTCAGGTGCTTGCTATATAGTTAATCTTGATGAGGAGTTGGCTCTCATGAAACTATAAGCGAACACTTCACTGCAGCACATTGCATACCTTGCTTTTTACCTCGAATTAAAGTTGTTCAGCTCTACAACTCACCATCCAAACCCTGTGCGTTATTTATACTATTTATCCCCATCATTATCAGCTTGCAGAACCACGTACTTGTCGTACAGTGGGTATAGCTGCCACAATTTCGTCCACCGATGATTTGAGGAGGTGCAGTAGGTAGCTACGCATTGGAGGCTAGAGCTGATATCTCAGTCGGCCAATCCGCAAGCATGGGACGAGGGTTCGAGCCTACTCATTATTGAAGGTGTGAAGTGCTTGCCAAATCGTGATTCAGAATTATTTGTTTGCATTACCACGGCATGAGATCCAAGGAGACCTATGTCACCTGTGTACTCTATATCTGTGAGCGGACGCCCCGGGAGAACTTTGACCCCGCAGGCATTAGAGGCTGATAGTGAGTCTTCCATAATCGTACCAATGACGCAGTTAAAGAGCAAAGGTGAAAGGGGTCAGCCTTGCCTGACAACGTTTGATGTATTGAACTCAAGCGAGAGCTTCCCGTAGACCTTCACACGTCCGCGGGAGTTGGCGTACAGCGTCTTAAGGAGTGTCAGGAATTTACAGGACACATTTGCTCCACAGACACTGCTATACTACCTGACTGTCCACAGAGTGAAAGGCAGCTTTCAAGTCAAACAAGACGACGATTGTTGGGCACTGGAAACAGTGGTGCTGTTCCAGAATCTGTCGGAGGGTGAAAGTATGGTCGGTGTATCTTCTTGCAGTACGGAACCCAGTTTGGTATTCACGGATCTGTCTCTTCCTGTGTTCAGTCAACCTTCGAAGGATTAGACCAGAGAGCACCTTCGATTCCACAGCTACCAGGCTGATGCGACGGTCGTTTTCACACCGCGCTTGCTTAGTCGTTTGAAAGATAGGAATGCCTGTCAACATGATCCATTCTGTAGGCAACTTCTCTTGGTTCCATATCGCACCTTTAAACCTTGGTAGATGTGTTACTAGAGTTTCGCCTTCTTTGGACTGGGCTGGATACAAACCGTGCAGTCCTGGTGCCTTCTTACGATTCAGTATGGAGATGTCGCACTTATTGCTTCTTCTGACGGTTGATCAGGGTTTACATTCCATTCGTCCGTATGCACTGCCCCCGGAGGCTCTGTTGCGGAAAACCAGCTAAACTTTCCTGCTGAACTCGTCCTTCTCAGTCTCAGAACTGCAGTCTGTTGGGGCATGCTGCTACGACAAATATCGTTTCCCACGTCGACGTGCGGCAATCTTAACTGAACCAGACATCCGCTCGTTGCAAAGGCG
>NW_008751670.1:163997-319303 GCF_000715545.1 Opisthorchis viverrini
TGCCCCCGGAGGCTCTGTTGCGGAAACCCAGCTAAACTTTCCTGTTGAACTCGTCCTTCTCAGTCTCAGAACTGCAGTCTGTTGGGGCATGCTGCTACGACAAATATCGTTTCCCACGTCGACGTGCGGCAATCTTAACTGAACCAGACATCCGCTCGTTGCAAAGGCGACTGTCTACTGGGATCCAATTTAGTAAGGCGCTTTCAACATTGGAGTGCACCCCCCCCACACACACACACCGTAGATATCAGGAGCCATTGCGTTATGATCACCAGATACCCGAAGAGTGAAATGTGGAACACCTGAACTCGTCCTAAGTGACTTGAGGAGCACGACCGACGTGGAGTCTTGTAGGCGTGTTTTGGAGACACAGCATACACTGGTAGAGAGGGAAAGCAAGGTTTCAGTAAGGGATTCATGTTGCTCAACCGTACATAAAGTACGGACCTTAAAGGTTGCAAGGTGAATCTGAACCGCAAGACCACGGTTGTTAGCGTTTTCTTATGAGACCCTGCTCCGAGCCATTAACTCAATAGTCTGACCCACTTGGCTGCAAAGGGCAGGCCTGGCGCGAGGGTGTAGAGATTACTGTCTCACTCCTAGTGCAGCTACACACAGCAGGTGCCTTCTGAGCGGCACCAGACGCCTTGGTTTCAAAAGTATTTCGACCCTATTGAACAATGCGCCGGTGGTCACAGTGGACCGTTGGACGATCGGAGTGTGAGGTTCTGGGTCTGACGTTTTCTAGCCCATCCTTGTTCGGGAAAGGCGGAATCGCTGAGTCCATAAATATGGACATGCTGGTCACTTGGGGGGAACATCTTACTGCCTTCACACCCGTCGCAGAGGACAGTACGACATCACCCCCAGACCGTCTCGTAGCACGATTACTCGTAGTACGCGGTCTCGTTGCTCTTTGTCTGACTGCTCTCCTTTGGCCTTCCTGACATGGTTGCACCTTGTGGACGAAGTTCCAGTCAGTTTGATAATTGTTTTAACTTCTTTTCGAAGGGAAGGCTACCTATTGCTGTCAATGGTTGCTATCTGATTTTGCCTTTGCACCGTCCGGGTCAGCCAAACAGTCTCTTTTGGGGGTGAACTGCCAAGCAGATCTGTGGGTTTGAGCAAATCACCCTGGATCCAGTTTGTAAGACTAAGTTACTCTGATTGGAAGACACAACAGTTCTTCCGTCTGTCACCAACACTTTATGTTGGTGACTGATTTGGAGTTGTTAGTTGGAGTTTGCTTTTCTTCTTATTACACTTGAATCGGCCTCGGGCCGCTCCGTTTTTTTAGTCTGTTGCAAGCTTTCCTTTCGATATAGTTGACCATTGATCAGATTAGTCCTCTGGTTCTTCCGACTGCTTTTTAGCGTAGGTATCCACCAAAAGTGTGAACTCAGCTGTATGGATAGGACTAATATCGAAGTATAGTCAGAATTTCAGGTTTCTTTAAAACAATTAAGAGGGCAGAAACTTGACGATTCCTTTTGCGTCTGACGACATCCATCTGTGTGATGTTGCTGACCGAACTGACCTTACGTCCCGCTTACTTGTGTTCTTTCTACAACTTTCAGTTCCGTAAATCACACTATCGATTGGAAGGTCCACTACATCGTTAGCGTTATTATGTGTTCAAGAAGTGTGTTTTCCCGTAAGAATCAATTTTCGGACTTGCTGAGTGAAACCGCAGACTTGTCACATCCTGACAGGCGAAGTATCACGTGCAGTTGTATGTTTGTTCCAGTCGGCTGTAGACTATTAGTTAATTATCGAGTTGACTATCTCGTTGATCATCGTAAACAACCCAATCAACACCAACCCATGGGCTTTAAATCTAGCCAGATGTTATTGACAAATTCGTGAGTGTCTCCGAAGGGCCCAGGGACACGGGGTTTCTTTCTCCTATCCAGTGACTTCTTCACTTAACCATAACCGGGTTACCTCCATTTTCGTTTCGCCTGTAGCCTCATGATATCCCCGTCAGCAAAAAGACAACGAAGTCACACCCATTTACTATTGGGAAGCGACTTCTGTTCGAAATAGGGTTCAAAGCATTGAGACAGTACACATTTGCAAGTCTTGTCTACTTGCTAATCTATGGATCTTACCGTTTTGTTTTCATTTAGGACAACAACTTGGTTCGTCATTTGGATGCTTGCGAGACAATGGGCAATGCGACCGCGATTTGTTCAGACAAGACGGGCACACTAACAACCAACCGCATGACAGCAGTTCAATGTTACATTGGCGGTCATCATTACAGGGAGATACCGAAAGAAACGCAGTTACCCAAGTCCGTGGTCGATTTGATCGTTTGGAATATTTCAGTCAACAGTGGATACACATCAAAAATTCTAGTGAGTTCCTTTCATTTTTTACCGATGTGAAAAATTTTGGCTACCTGTTTGATAAACTAAACTGCACCCTTTAGGGAAAAGATTTCGGTATTCCAGGCAAGGTCTTCAGTCATGTTCTGTATGTTCATTTAGTACGTGTCCAATGGCAATACCACCGGTAGACGTACTGTTGCCTGGACCAAGTGGTTTGCATGAGCAAACTGCCTTATAAAAGATTCATTGCAATTACTTGGCAGGTTTATCTTCCGGAACGGATTCTGTGCCTCGGACTTTTAATCATAATTCACAAAAAAATCGTTCAGCTGTAACACCCCTGCGGTGCCTAGCTGCCATGCCATCCGGAGTAATCACGAGGGCCGGGATACTACCAGGTTGCCCAGGCCTAGACAGGGGAAGTCGAGAGGCAGAGTTTGGGTTGGAACCACGAACCTTCCGGTCAGTGAACTTGCGCTCTAACCGCTTGGGCCATCTTGCCCCCATCTCTCACAAACCTGACCAGTGATGGGACAAACCCTCTTTTTCTGCTACCTCTAGTAAATCACCTTCTAGACTTTTCGCAGAGTCCTAGTGGAATGACCGGCTAAAATGTCAGGTAGTAGTGCGAAAAAACGGAAACACGAGATCCAGGTTAGAATCTTTGGTTTCTTTTCAAGAGGTTGCAGAAACCTGACCAGACCAGCCGGCCCTTTCTGCTTCACTCCCCAATTTCATTTATCGTTCTTCTCTATACATCTCCTCTCTCTCTCTCGCTCTCTCGGTTAACTCGATGCTCCTCTTCTCCTCTCTCTCTCTCGCTCTCTCGGTTAACTCGAATGCTCCTCTTGGGAAAAATCGGACAGTCCAGCTGCCACCATTTAGTAAGAATTCCAAAAGTGCTCAATTACTTATTCAGAATTGCTTCTGTTGTCAGTTCTGATTGTGTTCAATCGCTTGAATGGCTCAGGACGGAAGACCTTTTATAGAGTGTTATGTGTATATGAGGTTGTCCAACAGTGGCAGGGAACCATGAGAGCTCTGCAAATTATTCACACGTGTCCGTCGACAGTTTTGCTGCATTGTTCGACGGCAAACATTCCTTCCACTTTGTATCGACTCCATGGGTGGCGTGTTCACACTCCCTGTTTGACAGTAGCTGAGTAACTAACGTTAAAACACTCGTATCAATCAAGCCATCTTGCTTTGTGCATGTGATTGTGCGCATCCATCTACCTGCCGGGGAATTTGTGCACTCACTGTTTTCGCTGTACCAGTGAAATTGATAGTAGAGGGTGCACTTTTTGTGCTGCCTATTGATTGTTTGCTGTGTATTCAGGTAGTGTTGGATGCGGCGCCGGGAACAGTGAAAACTATCTGTTACTTGTGTTCGGCTGGGTGCGGCTGCACCCAGCACCAATTCTGTGAGCCACGGGGTCATTTCGACCAGTTGAGCACAACGTATTCACGCAGGCGTAAGTTATGTGTGTTTTTGACGCACGTGTACATAGGTGCGAGTGCACACAAAAATAAAACGGCGGATAGCAGAGATTTTTGGAAAAGAATTTTGGAATAACCGTGATTCCGGCTCAAAGACTGGTCGTTTTCGATCGATAGGCGGTCTTGTTGCGGCCCATTTCCTTTCTCCGGTCTGATAAAAGCATCCGGCCGATTTACTGGAACTAAATTCCGGGTTTTGCATACCATTTTTCAGTGTTTTACTATCGTATGTACGGAGACTGCTTGAAAAATGGAGTGATCGCATAGCTGTCTGAGATGTAGGTAGGTTTTCTTCAGACAGCCGAATCAGTCTTCTCCACATTTGATTAATATAACTGCTTGTACCAATGAAGTTTTGACCCAGGAAATTCTCTCATGAACAGAGAGAAGGCTAGGAATGTTCTATCGCGTAACTTCCGCTACTTTTTGAGGCCTTGCGCTGCGAGGCCGTGAATGGCCGCTTCTCCCTACTGGGGTTTATCAGCATGGTGTGCGTTTCAGCTCGAACGATGGTGCAACAAATTTTTCGTTATTATAAATACAAGCAAAAGCATGTTTCCAAATTTAGCTCACAAACCTCGTCACATACAGGATTTTGGTAGTGGAATTTGGATTGAAAACTTTCTGTTCGCTCCAGATTCTTGCGTCTTCCCACAGCTTTGTCTTACCCAACGAAATACAGCACAGGTGTACTAATGTCTGTCATCTTAACAGCGCTGAAGCTGCATGCAGCTGTGTTTCTCATGCCAGTTATGTCGAGTGCCTACGTCGGGACTATTTGCTATCAAGTTTGACACTGATAGTGGATTCAACCACACACCCACACACACACAAACAGAAGCTGTCAATCGATTATAAGGCTGCTAAACCTGCATTTTAAGGGGCTTTACTAGAACCTAGTATTTCCTCAAGACCAAAACTGCCTGCAGCGTGGCTACTGCTACAGAGGAGCCTGGAAGCGGTGATTTTTTCAGAGCAGCCAATGTAACTATCCTCCCGCGCGTTCTCCGCTGCATTTGACACTCAAAGTTTACATAGTTACGGTTAACTGGACCCTCGCTAGTTGTTATTCATTACAAAAATATGCTTCCAATTCTTTGGCAAATGTCTAGGCTGTTCACCCCTTCATGATTAATCCATCCTGCCATCATCGCCTCGTTTGATTGGCCGGCGCCCTGTTCGTACCCCTAGTGGATTTTCAATGTCATCGTAAATGACCGAAAGCTTCAATGTCGAGCTTAATATAGGCATGCGCGATTGCGGAATTTTTCCATAGTACGCCTGTGATGCTGGTTTAAACGTGTTTAACCGATTGCGATCAGAGGGACAATCCCTACTTTGAAGTTGTTGGGTTGTTATTACTGAGGTCCGTTTTGTGATAACTTACTTGCTTTATGCCGTTCCTCCGCGCTTCAATCAACGTTTGGTACGGTATTGGATCGGCTTTCGTCTCCTCCCTTTCGAATCGAAAGGAAAGCTCCTCGTTTAGGCGGGGTACGATGCCAGTTCAGTGTCTCGGCAACATACCGTGTACCGACCGTACGTTGCGTTTAGCTATCCCAGTCTTGTTAACTGGACATAGGAAGTCTGCGGAAGAGGCGACCGGATAATAGGAACCAGATAATAGTGTAAGCAACATACGGACATTGAACCGTTTGACGTTTCCGAAAGACTTATGTTTGACCTGTTCATTATGTCCTAATTGCTTTCATCACGAGGATAACTATGTGGTCATTTCTGACCGCTCACTATTTCGGTACAGCTATGTTTCAAGCTAAGCAGGTGATTGGAACCACTGCCTTGCGTCATCATGTGTGACATACATGCAGAATTTTGTCTGTGTTATGGTCTGCGAGCGCAAAAGCTCACCGAAAAAATTTACCAACCCGTTCAACTGTTGCCATTTCAAACCGCAACACTTCAAAATATGAGGCGAGATGGCTCAAATGTTTAGAGAGAGAATTTACTGACCGGAAGGTCCGTGGTTCGAACCCGACGTCTGCCTATCGACTTTCCTGTCTAGGCTTGGGCAGCCTAACAGTATCCCATCCCTCGTGCTTCCTTCAGGTGGCCTGGCAACTAGGAACCGAAAGGGCGCTACAGCTGAACGATTATTATCATATTACTTCAACATATCACTTAAAATGTATCGAGTTTATGCGCTTCTGCACAGCATGTTTTATACCGTTTCAAAACATTGAATGATTGGTTATTTTGGGCCAAAACAACATCAGGCGTGACTGCGCTTGTTTAAGTGAAGCCATCGCATCCTCGGTCAATTCAGCGACGATGATTCGCACTTTGAATTTCCCCGTGCCTTAGGGTGATAATTCACCGTAAACTCACTGACAACTGTCCCCGATGCTTAGAGTCGCGCAGGTGATAGACGCGAGTCAAGCGGCGTTGCGCAGCTTGGGACAGGCCCTACTGACTTTAGCCGTTGTGGTTCGACTGAACGTGAAGATGTGGCATGTTGCACGCTGTCTATGCCGTGAAATTTTGATTGTTGCTCCAATGCTGACTGTAGAAAAAATATCGCACTTCTCGAAACAAACGGTAGCTGATCCTGATGTAAACAATCTGAAGATCTCTGGGCCTCGAAGTCTGCTTCAGATATACAGATTGCGGCACGGGACATTCAAAGAGTAACTTTATATTTGCGAATACAACGCTGTGAAGAAATGCCCAGAGCTACTGTTTGATATCGTTCTTTGCTTGTCAAACAATTTAATAGATGTTGGGTGTTGTCGTTGGGGTGATGTTTCAGCTACAAGCATAACTGCTTTTGACAGTCGCGGTGATCTTTCGCATCAAAGTAGATGTATGCAGTCCCAGGGGACTCGTACGAACGCGGTTCACATCATACATAACCGTCCTAATCAAAGCCCCGAGTTAACGTGTCTATTCGGAGCCTGAAGCTGTCGTATAAACCGTGCTGCAAATAGATTACAGAAACATATTGGCAGGGTTAGTGTCGTCCAGTTCAACGCCTTTTCCTCCCTAAGCACGCGCATTTTTGGTTTTTTTTTTCCTGGAAGTAAAACAACACCGGTAAACTGACGAAATTCACTCATTTACAAACTAATTTCGAGTTAACGGGAGACTCATCTGAATCTCTCGTTCATGGTACTCAGCTGAATGTGCTACAAAAAGACCACCTCATGCTTCAGTTTGGATTCGGTTTAATATCCTACTAACACCAGCTTAAATTGCGCATGAGTGTATTTATCTGTTCAAATAGAACATAAGTTTCATAGAAACCCAGGACTAGGTTCGCCTAATGCAGCCCCAGAAGGCCGAAACCTGTGGTGAACTGCCAAAGAGTTTAAGGTACCTTATGAGTAGAATGTCCCGTCATGAAAAACACGTAGACACTTGATACGAAGTTTATGCTCGTGGGCCAAGACTATCACGGATATTCCAACTCTAGTAAGTTTTCTGTAACACATTCTGAAGGAGCTTGAAATTCTCAGTCGAGCAACAAGTGAAGATACATAATCACGTAAACTGCTAGTTCATTACTTGAATCTTTTGCCGTCAGGATTGACCGAAATGAATCGAAATAAACTGGCAAATTTACCGTTGTTCGTTTGTTAAAATGAAGATCTGTTTAGAAGATGAATTTTAACCTTTTATAGTTATTCTTCTCGTCCAGAAGGTGACAGTCGTTTTCTAAAGCCTACGTAGCTTTGCTCCAAATTGCCTCGCTTTCGACTGGGCTCAATCTACTGGTGAGCCTTCCGTGAAATCGACAACAATAATCGGTTTCGGCTGTTCACTTGGCGCCGGCGGAGCATTACGGTCTCTAATTACTACAGTTTAAGGAACTATCTACCAACTCGATGGACAAAACAGCTTTTCTATTTGTTCTTCTCAGTATCTGTGTTTTCAAGTTCACCATTCGCAAACATTCGCACATATCAACTCGGCTTTCTCTCTGTTTTCACGAACGGCGAAAGGGGTATTACTTGTTTTGTCAACGAATGTCTTATATTCTAGTCCTCAAACAGCATCCGTACGGACTGACCTATTCACCGTTACCACAGTAATGCTATCACGCCTCATTACTTCCTAAATTTTTCGAAGCAAACTGAGAATCTCTCGGTTACTGTGACCTTTCTATGTACCCACATACTAGGATGCTAATTCGGTAGAATCACTTACAATCCGGATCTATCGAATAGCAACACCCACTTGTGGAGAGTCTGTGCATTTAGTGTCTTCATCTTTTTTTATCCATGATTTCTGCATACTCTACTACTTGTTTTTTGGCCATTTTTTGGTAAATCTCCTGCTTCTGGATAATGAGGACACTATTAGTTGGCCGGTAACAGCTGTATATCGATTTGGCGGAGTCGAGAAGAATGTCGCTTTGTTTTTTGACTGTTCACACATTCCACACCAAGTAGATACTTCTTGATGGGGTTGGTTCTGAATGTATTCCGTAGACGTCTCCGAAACTGGATGGGGTAACATTTTTTGTGACGAAAATTTCTTATTCCATTTCTTACTCAAAGTTCACACAAACAAACAGGTGTGGCTTGGAACGGTTAGGTCACACACCTAGTTCTCACAATAACGAATGCTAAATTCTAGCGCTGTCTGAAAACTGGACCTGATTGGGTGTTGGTAGGATGCCTAATCTGCAACGTTAGTCTCAGAAACAGTACTTTGTGTCGTTGCAGCCCACGAGAACCATGAACATTTTATCCGAGCAGTTTTTGCTTTGGCTAATGTAATTTTGGTTTTTATGATGTTCGAAGAATTTACTTCCACGGCTCTGAGTTTGTCCGAGCAAAATGAATGTCAGCTTTTAGAAACAAAACCTCATCTCCGCTCACAAAACAGATATATTTGTTTTTCCATTGCCCCTGTGTCTTGAAAGGCGCTGGTCGTTGCCGTGACTGGACCTCTGTTTTTCGAGAATACACTCATTTAATTTGGTTTTCATGAGAGACTCAAGTGAATCTCTCGTTCATGATATTCCACAACTGAATGTGCTGCACCGCCTCGTGTTTCACTTGGCACGATATTCGAGATATCGCAGTATATTTTTTATAAGTGAAACCTGCGTGAGTGTATTTGTCGAAATCAGTCCAATTTGAGTTCAAGTAGAACATAAGGTTGACGGAAACTCGGAGACTGCGCCTATCTGATGAGCCCCAAGAAGGGCGAAACCGGTCGTGGGCTATCCTAGAGTTTTCATCAACGTCGTGAGTAGTTTCCTTTATGAACCCGTGCTTGTTTATGCGTGCGTAATGAGTTCGGATAGAAGGTTGTCCAGTGGTTGCAAGACGATGCCCAAATTCGGATTCCTATCGGATGGCGCACGTTGTGTTTTGTGTGCTGCATTCAGTTCCTTGAAGTCATTCATTCCACTTGCCTCCAAACTGACCGCATGTTTTTGCTCAATGATTTGGCTCAATCAATTCCACCGAACCATGTGTGAGTACACGCGGACACTGAACAGTTAATATCGATTGATGAGTTTTTCTTAATTTCCGCCTAGTCCTCTGGGCATTTCTGAATAACAGGCGCATCCAACTGAACTGCTCTCACTACCAATGAGTAGTCATTTAGAAGTATGTCGAATGGAAAGTACCGTAAGATGGTCTAGTCGAACAGATTTGTCCCAGACTTTGCTTCCGGAATGATGGGAACTATGTGTGCAATGGATTACTGCGTAATCCCAACGGATTCCAGCACAAGCGGTCAACCATAGAGTGGCTGTCATTCTCCCCGTTTAATCCCAAAGTTGAAAGGAAGCAGCTGGGACAAGTTTTCCTCGGCTGTTGCCGCCATGCAGGGACTCGCTCAATGAACCAATCGGGGGATTTGTAGGTTCAGGTTCACCATATATGTGCCTTGTTTTCTCACACGGAGTAGTGTTGGTGAATAGTCTTCTATCTCACCTCATCCTCACCCGGATATGTGTTTACTTATGGCTGGTATCTATCGTTTCACCTGGGAGCTTGATGAAGCTCAGATTGTTCAGTGTCAAGTTAATATGGGAGAAAAGTACACTTCAACTTGGTCGTAGGACGCCTGGATGCCGTGCAATTGAATAAACTGGTTTCAAGAGCTTCTGTCTGAAGCACTGAAGCGAAATCACTGTATAAAACTGCACTCGACTCCAGGCACTTTCAACGGCTGAGATAATAGCCTACTCTCACAGTCCCTGGTGATCGTGGTAAGAAAGACCGATTGAAATCTTTGCGTGAGACGTCGCAAGCTTGCACCAGCACATCGAACAATCCTTTCGGGGGGCCATGTTCGGATTTCATCATGTCGGCAAAAATTACACGCCCAGCTACAGCTGGTGCGGTGGACATTCCAGCATAGAACTTTATTTCAAGGAATACAAAACTAGTTGGTAAGAACGAAATCCCTAGAAGTAAACTGTTGTGCATCTGTGAACGCTAAAACTGCTGTAGTGGATAGGCTATGATGTGCGAGAAAAAACGGAAACAGACTCGACAAAATCTACTGATTCGTTAGTGTGTATGGGAGATTCATATGAGTTCTCAGAAACCTTATAAATACTGTCATATGCCAAGGAAAGTCATTACGGGCCAGTTGACCTCATTTATCTTATCCTAAATAGACTCAGTCTGATCGCTTGTGTACGAGTGACCGACAAAAATTCGATCCATCATTTCAGCCGAAAACTGTCTGCCGTTTAGACTGTATCAGCCAAAAAAATCACCATTTTCTGCACAGTCACTTATGTTCTCCGTTAGAGGAGATCAGTTTCGATCTTCTCACTTCCGTTGATGATCGGTCCACATTCCTCATAGCTCAGCAGTCAACTGTACCAATATCTCCCGTTCATATATCTACAGTTTTTTTGTCGAGCGCCGTGTCGTTTGCTTGAAGAAAAAACGATTGGGCTAGGACGGTTGTAGGGTATACGGTGGGTAGGTTTCCCTATGTTTTGGTTACCATGGGCAACCGTTCTCAAACACTCACACCATTTTTTCCTGCCGTCTTATTCTTAGTGAAGCCTATCCATATCATTAGTGGGTACTGTAACGAAGCTGGACAGCTATGAATTTGTGCTAATCATGTGAGTGCAGAAACGAAACTCCTGAAGTTCACATCGAAAATTAAGCCGTGCACACACAATTTCACATTTCCGTCATTACATCAGTCGGAATTTCTCATCCCCTGCTGTTCTTCGCCTCTGCATTCGGGACGAATGTGATTGCTTTCTTACACCTGCCAGTCATCACTTCGTCTTTTGATAGGCGTAACTTTTTACTCGCGCACAAAATGTTGTCAGTGTCGAAGAGCTTGAATGTAGCAAACGGGATGCATACCTTTTTGACGTACGTCTTTTTCTACGGAAAGACGAATTAAAAACTGCTTTCATGTCCGCTCACTGTGTCTGGCACAAGCGTTCTGCCGCGCGTAACTCTAGCAGACAGAAATCGTGTACAGGCTAACTATTCGTATGTTCATACCAGGCTAATACGGATCAGTCTTTTTGTATTCTGTTACCTTTGAGTTTTCGAGATCGACCATAAGCAAACGTTTTTGTATGGTTGACTCAAGCGTTGACGGTGCTTCATGTCGAGAAATTGAGTAAATTTTTCGCGAATAAACGTTTTCATGGGCTAAAGACGGTCTCTATTAAGTCCCATGCAGAATAGCGGTAGCGCACGACGTGAAATAAGTACATTGGAAAGTCAGTATGACCTGCCATGTTTCCCATCGAACCGCTGTGAACTTTGTCTCAGCATATGATCAATTAGACCATCGTGCTTGAGGATAGGGGTATGAATTCTTATGGTTTGTTGCTTCTACATCGAAAATGATGCTCCAATCCGCGTCTAGTTTTCCTGATTGGCACAACCGTGATAAGACTACCGTCAAGACAGTCAGTCTCGCCTGTTCATAAATGTGCTTTTAATCTAATAGTTACTGTGTATCTTTTGCTACACTAGATCTTTCAGTAGATAATCCGTTGCTCAGCAACGATTTCCCTTTAACACTGAACGTTTTCCTGTGTATCATACCGAGCGAACGCACACGTTAGATTCAGTCTTCACGACCACATCTTTGATGGACTTGTATGCTTCTGACTGTCCAGTTTAGTCGATAGCCGAAAAACACATTATGTTTGTCTTCCACCGATGTTTACGGAAACAAAACCAATAAATGTGGTCTACACCTTCATTCATATCTAGCTCTGTGTGCGTTATGTAAATTTTTATGGTCTATTCTTGTTTTTGGTTACATTGGCTACTTATCGACCAGTGTTGTCTACCCAAAGGTCGTTCGAATCAAATTTGCCTGATTTAGTTTCCACCATAGGGATGATGATATAAAAGTTCATATTGGAGACGCGCACTCTGCTGTAGCACAGACCTCTAAAATCAGTGTGATCTCGTTGATGGGGAAACGTACGGTTTTCTCCGTGCGCTCTATTCGGCGCAACAGCGGGCTTACTGGAAACAAGTACCAACTCTTTCACAACGTTTCCTTTTGCTGAGTCCTCTTCTGATTCGTCACTAAACCAAGGTGGCATCAAGACTTCGGGGGGCGGCGCGGGTTGTAGTGTTTACCGAAGTTCGAATTCGTTTGTAGTCCGAAGGTTGTGCAGCGGCCCAGCGAGCATGCGCGTACACCGCACGAATACTGTGAAAGGCTCAGTTTGTTGTAAAGTTTAATATCCTAGTTCTTGTGAGAATACATTTTGAACACGGATTAGTTTGTTGACTGACGAAACAAGGACTGCTTCTCAATTGCGGAGGACCTCTTTTTAGTTCATGAGAAGGTTTCTCTTGTATGGAGCTGGGCCTGTAATCTTGTGGCCATCAACCGCCTGTCGTCTTGGCAGGGGATCAGAAACCTATGAAGCAAAAAAACAACCCGCAGATCTATGATCCATTCACAACAGAGTATAATTCACCACACCTTTTTCTCTCCTCTGCACTCGGGCACGTAGTCATAGGTGGGATCGATTTTATGTGTCTTACTGAGTCACTTTGTGAAGTCCAAGGTTTACTGCTTACTACAATCAAATCCCTAATTAATGTGATGGGTCAGGTAATGCTGGGTTGTAGGGTTCTAGAGAAACGGTGGTAACAAATCAGTGTTCTTTGGATCCCTTCTGGATCGGTTTGTTTGTTTTTGGACTGTTTGTGTTGCCTGTTCCACGATTCACCGATTGAAGTATCGATTTTTGTTAAGTGGACTTCGCACTGCCACATCCCACCACCACTACACTTTCGACCTGTGGCCATCTGGAGCCTCAGTAAACTGTGCAAGCCCACCAACACAGTTTTCAGTCAACGAATGTAAAATCGCGTTTTTGGAACGAGAACAGTCAGTACCACAGTAGGTAAAGATTATCGACCACTTTTTGCTGCCTGCTGTTTTATCGTGCTACAAATTTCCAATCTGGCGGCGGTGCGCTGCACCAGCTTTCAGACGCAATTCGTCCGCGCGTGCACACCCACGACTGCTGACTAGTTCTGCTCGTTTGGGCGCTGTTTGTGATCGGTTGACAGATCGCCTCGGTACCGCGTGATGCTGAATATCGGCATTGTGCACATTGCCAATCATATGTGCAGCGACATCCTCAATGTTCGCATCGAACACTTTCAATCACTTTCAATCTCAGTCATCCTTATACCGATCACTGTTATTCGTTTAAAGCTCAGCTATTCCCACTTTTTATGTCTACTACCGTGTAATATCTAAATTATAATTTATTCTTTCATCCGTGTTTCACTGACATGGTATCGTACCGTTAAGTTCACCAAACTTTCCCTGGGCCCTCCTTTGAACGTGCGCCTTTGTTTTTGGCTGCACTTTGTGGATGGTTACCGCCACTCTGTGCTCTCCATGTTCGAATACGGCCATTACCTTCGGAAATGTTTTACGATTTGTACGCCTTTCAACCGCGTGTACCCTTAGCTTGAAAAAATGTGCACTTTGGACACGAGCAATAGAATAGCTCATGGGCTTCAACCACTTCGAAGCGGTGAATCTCTGACTTCGAACTAGACAAAAACAAGTATGAGGCTGTCGAAGACAAAACTTATCTGCTATAATTCAGGTTCCCTCTCTCCAACGGATTTTTTGTCAGAAGTATGTTGCACTACGATCATCTTCTTGGTACGAAATGCATAGAGACTGCAGGATTTCCAGATATCTAATCCATTCAGGATTGCTTTCGAATGGCGACTAATTTTCATACTACTGCTCACAAGGTTGCAACACTATCTCAATTAAGGGATTATCCTGTTATTCACCCCGCCGTTTGCTCTCTAGCTGTTCATCTCCAGGTTTTGATAGTCCTCCATAATACTTTGCAGTGCTCCGTACTCTCCTAATATTGCTACTTGTAACTCTCGTTTTTCCTATCCTGTCAGCCTCCGGACACTGCTGGTGCCTTTCCGAAACAGGTGGGCAACAAGACAGAGTGTGCCTTACTCGGATTCGTCCAAAGCTTGGGCCGAAGCTACGAAGAGTTGCGTGAACAATGGCCGGAAGAAAAGCTGTACAAAGTGTACACCTTTAACTCAGTTCGCAAGTCAATGAGTACGGTGGTCAAGGAGCGTGACAATCCCTTGACATACTTGCTGTTCAACAAAGGTGCCTCGGAAATGGTTGTAAAATGGTACGTTATCAATCTGTTGTTTTTGGATGGTCAAACGATATTTCTAGCTGCATTTCATTTGAAGAACGGCACTTTGGAATTGACGACGTGTAAACTTGCTTCCTTTCTCTGGCTTTCGAATAAAAACCCCAGCTGGAGCATGCGAGATCGGTTACCATTTACCTGTTATAGGTCTCACTGGCTTGGGCGGTCCTCAGCAAGAAGTTTGACCGCACCCAAGCCATTGGTTCATCGATCGTAAAGGCAATTTATCTATACTTTGCTACCAAACATGTGTTGTTCAGTGAATTTATTGACTGTGCAGGTTTCGATGGCTTTCCTCCGAGTAGAAACCGTTTACTCGAAAGTGTTCACCCTTCAGGAGATTACTTCTGAAGAGACCGTTGTTGCTGGACTTCCGCGCAGCCCGATGAGATGTACAGAAATGCCGCAATGTCATACCGTCCTGGAAGCTTGATAATATCATTGAATTTTCTGAGGCTTACCGTTTTCGACCGATCTGTTTCCGGTAGAAGCTTCCGAAGTTTCTTTTATATTCCCTTATTCTTCCTCCCAAACGTATGATTTGTTGCGTCGCAACGCATGAAGTCCGAAATACCGCCAGATTGCCCAAATCTAGACAGGGGCTGCTTGGTGGGAGAAGGATTCAAATTAAAGACCCGACTACAAATTCCATACGGAGTTCCAAAATTCTGTCAGCCACCGATACATATCTTTTTTCGAAGCTCTTAGTGAGACAAGCCGTTTGATCCTCGTCTATGCACCAGATTCATTCGATTTCGATTTTCAAGGTTGAAAACTTCGCGAAGTCATTCGGTATTCCCATGTTCTCGATAGACGAGCGCTGAAAAAGTAATGAGCTATTTCAAGTACGACACCTTGTGTGGGCGGTAAGGTTTAAACACAAGGGCCTCAAAACAGATGTACATTTTCGGGTATCACATAACAAGGACACTCAGTTTTTTCATGAACCAGTAGAGTAATCCACCAGTCACCATTATGGCTGGTGTACCACTATCGTGAACCGACATCTGGAAATTCATACCTTCGTTTTACTGGTGAGGTTACCCCTTTCTTGCAGCTATGGTCATGTTAGACTCGAACTAACTTCAAATTCAAAACATACAGGCTTATGAAATGCGTGGATTTGTGGGATGATGCCAGGTTATGAATTTTAGTCTGTTACTCAGAAGAAGACTGGAATCTTTAACATCGTAGATGTGGAGTTTGTTCCAGCAGCTCCTTGTCGGCCGCCAAGTCGTTAGAAAGGCATATTGAACGGGGGTTGACACTCTACCGTGCCGTATAGACTTCACGTGCGTCATTCTACGAACTAATCCTGGTTATGCTTTTTCAAACTTCGCCGTTTTTATTGAGAACACTTCTACCTTCATCTTCCTTGTTTTCCGATCACGAGTGTCCGCAAATGAATTTCAATTTTTAGGCGTTCAAAAGTAAGAAGTAGTTGTGTACTGTTCACCGAACTCATCAAGATAACGGAAAAACAGGGCGTATTTATAGGAGCTGACGAGACACCTGTGGCAGCAAGCCAATTCGCCCTTACAATAATCGCATGAACGGTTTTGACTCTTCGACAGAGCATGCCTTGTTTTTTCCACACATTGCTTTGAGCTGTTACAGACTAGGTTTCACTCCTGTGGCACCATAAAAATCGTACCACGGAAAAGCGGAGCTCACACTCAAGTTTACTCAAGAAACCAACCCTCACAGCCGGTGCATGCTAAAATGCAAACTGCACTTTGGTAACTATCTGACTTCTTTAGTCCATCCCTAAATGTTTACGTGCACCTGTGAGTGGTTATCCTCAGATCCACTGATTAAATTAACTGTTGATCATGTAACAGCATTTGCCGGCGTGGTGTATGCATGAAAATTCTATTCGGAATATCGGTAGCCGGAACATGTATACTTATTGACCACTTCCCTCCTGTCCAACTTTGCTGTGCCGCTCCGGCAAAACCTCCGTTGTCCGCCTTCCAGTCACTGATATGGAGTGATCATCCACAGCTCGGGATTCAGAGTCCCTAATCAATGAGACCAATTACGCATTGTGTTGTTGAACATCTCATAAATTCCACTGACTGGAAACGAAAACCAGACACTAGTTTTCGCTTGGAAACCCAACACCTGAAAGTGAAAGTATCCTTTGCAGTTCTGTAATAGGGTGAAACAGAAATATCTGTGATCAGGCTGTGTTGTTGATGGGACCGGGTTGCATAAGCCACAACTCTTAAACTCGAAACGAAAAAAGAAACGTTCAGCTGTAGCACCCTTCGGGTGCCTAACTGTCTTGCCGCCCGAAGGTTGCACGAGGGCTGGGCTACTGCCAGGTTGCCTAAGTCTGGACAGAGGAAGTTGAGAGGCAGAGGTCGGGTTCGAACCACGGACC
The DNA here is from genome assembly GCF_000715545.1 of Opisthorchis viverrini. NCBI lineage: Eukaryota > Metazoa > Platyhelminthes > Trematoda > Opisthorchiida > Opisthorchiidae > Opisthorchis > Opisthorchis viverrini. The sequence continues at coordinate 180,871 of NW_008751670.1, forward strand.
TTCCGGTCAGTAAATTCGCGCTCTAACCATTTGGGCCATCTCGCTCCTCTAATACTCGATGAGGAAACTAATTGTTGCGCGCCTGGCAACATGTCGTCTCTGTGCGATACAGACTGATCAATGATAAACCTGCAGTGACCAGAATTACGAAATGACGGTGTCCACTTCAGTTCACTCTGAGATAGGCGAGTTTACTTGGCATAAAAACCCTCGGTTGTGCCGATGATTCGGGACAACTGGCTACTCGTGAGTAAGATGTCCACCTAGGCAACCAAATGTTACTATTATCTACTACTCTTTCCTCACCTTGCGACCACTAATGACGGAAAATTTTCTCATTCGGCTGCGCTTTTCGAGAGTCGGACACGTGTCTCCTAATTAGAGTACGATCCCGATCAGACTTGATAGGCATCCGATCTCATTTAAGCATTGGTCGCTGCCCGTTTACGGGTACTCCGTATGACATCGAAACAGACGAAATACGCGTTGTTCTGAGGCCAGTAGCCAAAACCCCAAATGACCGATCCACTTACGTTGGTCTCATCAATTCTAACAAGAACGGTTCGATTACTTCCCCACCACCACCACCGCGTTGTAGCATAATCGGGTTATTTGTTGAAGGATTTTTGCTGATGTTTTCCGACGTTAGCGTACGAACGTGGGGATACACTTGCGATCCCATTATCACCGTGTTTCGCCCCATCTCATTACTGTTGTAAACCCATTGGTGTTTACACATCGCATTAGAGACTCCAGTACTAGTGGTGGTGGTGGTGGTGGTGGTGGTAGGAAGCATTCCGCTGATGGGGAAGCAGCACCCAATTGTTTATATCTACCCTGTCCAACAAGCGTGCCCCTTGCAACAATAAGAAGTCCGTTTCGTTACATGAACGTCATTTGGGGATAAATGCAGGGCTAGGGGCAAACCGGTCCAAATGATTATTTGTTGCTCAGTTGTACTTATCAGCCATTAATCTGCAAATCCGTTTGGGTGTGTCATAATAACCAAATAATGGGAACTCACAGGTTGGAGGTCTGTGAAATCATTGGAGCTCAGGCTATCGTTTCACAGCTTTTGACCTCTGTTTAGGACACCACGATGATTCATGATGCACTGTGGAGTTTTCAGTTGCAGGGCGTCTGTCCTTTATAAGGAACACTCATGAAGAGAGATACGTCTTCTGTGGGGTTTCGTAGGCGTTTTTACTAAACGCAAACTCACTAATTTAGTGTACAATCGGATAACCCTGACAAACTTAATAGCCTCATTAATCGTTGGTGGTGTTCCTGTGTGGTCCCCGAGAACACTGCTTCCTCCAATTGGTCGTCAATCCCTCGACAGCGTAACAAACGGCGAAGCGGTCCATATGACTAACAAACATACTTCCTTTGATTGCATTCTTGATACCTGCTACAAGCACAATTTCGGCGTTTGGTAAACAATAAGTAAACCCGTTTGTTTGAACTCCTGTTCGTTTGTGCTAACCTGGATGCCACTAACTTTACTGTCCGTAGCCAGGTCAATGAATGCACGGTTTTGCTCCAGTTGAGTGTTGGAAACATTACTTAGCTATCACGTCTCACGCGTTACTGTACCCCTCTCACTTGAAGCCATATATGCATTACCGTTGTTCCACTTTCAAGCTGATTAGCAATGCGTTTGACCTCCTTCCCTCACACGAAGCACACCGTGATTAAGCAACAGACACTAGCAACTTGTGATGCGCGCAACCGTACTCTTGGGTCACTCAGGTGTTTTGAATCCCACTGGTTTTCTAGTTACGGAATCCTGTGCTCCAAATATATCGATACTGGTGAAATATCAGCATTTTTAGTGGTCAGGCCCGTAGGGGCAGCATTTTATAACAACCTGCTACTCGCCTACCACTAATATAAAACAGGTTTTCTTTTACGTGAAAAATACTTGAAACCGACTGGGTAGTCATCGTTTTCGAAAAAGTTTGGTGACAATCGGTAGATTTATTGCTGGGCAACGTTTCGCTTTTGACACAAAAGCTTCTTTTACCGTAAAGTTTGGACCAAGTGGACCATTATCCTCTTTCCGTCACATGTTATTTTGACCAACCTAGTTGCAACCCCGTTTGCACTTTTTCGTACCACTGGCTTAGTGTGCCTTGAGTCTGCCTCCACTTCATCATAGTGACCTCCTTCTGTGGGTCTTATCAGACTCTGCGTTGATACGCTTGGCATTATGTCGCATCTTCCCGAAAACCTTAGCGATGAAAAGTTGGTTTCCAGGACGCCGTTTAAACTACAACGACGAACGTTGTGCCAGAATTTTACACCCTCTGGAGCTATTTTTCGGACTAATCTCGCCGCTGCTCTCCGGAGAGAGCTCTTACCTTAATTACAAGTGCAAAGGCCCACAATTGTTGATGATCGACTCATCAAACCGAACTATATTCTTTGATGACTAAGTCCACTTTCTAAAACGGGAACTGTATGTCGCTGGTCAGATCTGTGCCGAAGTCGGTTCGTCCGATCCACTACTGCTGCTAAATCTCAGAACCTAAATGTTTTCTTCAGTCTTTGACTAAACACAGGAGCTGTCGAATAAAACGTCAAATATGTCTTTTAAAAATCTACGCTAAGCGTGAAATTGACGTCAAAGATAACATATTAGCGGACGATTAGCTTACAGGTTACTTAGGTCAACCAATTGGGCGCGTGACTTCAGCATTAATTGTGGCTGTCTGTTTATCATGTGTTCAGAACCAAGGGACTCACGTGACAATCAAATGAGTTTACGCACCTATAGTCTGTTCTAACAGAATAAAAACCTCGTCCACAGCATGAGTGGAGATGTCGATCAGCCAGGTCCCCCGTACTGGATGTTTGAGTTTTGGAACGTCTATGGCACTTGAAATGTCGTTCTTGCTATCAGAAAAACTCCGAAGAACATGAGACTCATCAGTCGAGCCAACCAGATCACATGGCATGAACTGCATACCTGAAGAGTAGTGTGGTACTTTGTCCTGTCGCTCACCCCACTAATCAGCGTCTCACAGTTGGATGCCATAGTGTTCTGTTAATAGTTAGGAGGTTGTGCGTTCGAATTTCCCGAGGGATTTGTAATATATACACGGTTGATTATTCTTCATTAGAATGTAACAGTACCTATTAGTTTTTTTCGGTGGGATGAAATCTTAATTTCAGCTCCACAATCTACGCACCATCAAAAGGCAGTGACTTGCTAGCTTAACTAAGGAATCCGGGAGAGCATGATGGAATCATCACAATGAATTAATCAGATTCGAACCGCTTCATTTCTAATTATAAGTCTTCTCACAAAAACTTTTGCACGAAACGCAAATTCACAAATGGTAGACAATTCTAGTCGTCTCTGTGGTGATCTTCACCCAACTCACCGCCTTCCACTGCCGCCAGATTGAAGCGTTTTTTCTAAGGGATCGTTCCTCTCTTCGTCCATTTCATCCCACCCTGATTGAATCTCACGAGTCCATAAAGCTGCTATGTGGAATTGATCCACCCCACTGCTTATGACGAGATTTACTGATGGCGAGATGGCGCGAATTTACTGATCGGATGCCCGTGGTGTTCCTCTCTTTGTCCATTTCATCCCACCCTGATTGAATCTCACGAGTCCATAAAGCTGCTATGTGGAATTGATCCACCCCACTGCTTATGACGAGATTTACTGATGGCGAGATGGCGCGAATTTACTGATCGGAAGGCCCGTGGTTCGAACCCAACCTCTGCCTCTCGACTTTCTCTGTCTAGGCTTGGGCAACCTGACAGTATCCCAGCCCTCGTGCTTCCTTCGGGTGACATGACAGCTAGGCACCGGAAGGGAGCTACAGTTGAACGCTTTTATTTCTTTCTATATGGGTGACCTTTTTTTACCGCTTGTACGCAAATTCGCAAGTGTAATACCATTTTTCATACAGTGAAACAATTTCAAAGTCACTATTTACGGGACCAATGTAAAGCGGTCGCTGAATCAGATGGGAATTCAGTAGATTCAGGGTTGTAAAGGATGGTTAACGTGACCGACACAAAACAGTCACTCTGAGGAATGGTTCGCTATTGCATGGCTTGTATAACTTGGCTGTACTGTTCATTCGCCTCGCGAAGTGCTGTCCAAATGATAACCGGACTCGGAAATTAAAAAAAAGGTTTGAACATACCTGTCCTAAATTATCTGGAGCTGTGATACACTATGTGGGGCTTCACCAACGTGAAAGAAACCAACAATCAAACATTCATTATTGATCAACCGCGGCCAGAGACCAGATAAACTATCACGCGCAGACGTTTTTGTATCCACATCCGTTAGGCGCTGGTTACCTAGCGAAGCCGGAACTGTGCGTGCTGTGTCCACACTGCTTGTCTGCGAAGTTTACCCCATCCCATCCCATCCTCCACTTCTTCATTCTGGTGCGTGTATCCTGGCGACCAGGAATTTTTCCGATCCAACGTCAACCACCATTAGGACAGAGATGATGGCCACCATCACTACCACCACCGCTCAACGCAATTAGAATGTCGGAAATGCCCCCTTATAAATCCCTTGGAACATGACCGGACCGAAAATATCACTACAATCAGTTGTTCCTCTACCGGACGGATGTGTGCGTGTGCCTATCCTTAGCTTGTTGTTACCCCGTCCGACTCGACTGGATAAGCATCTGATTCCGGATTCTTGTGACCATTTTCTTCATTAGCATCTCTGACACAGGAAAGCCAGTCGTCATCGTCGTCATCGTTATTGCAATGTCTCTGTCCACGTACCAGACATGCTGGCTACTACAGGCTATTATTGTGCACGCATCATCGAGAGTAACAAACATCAAGATAACTCACCTCGAAAGAGCGGAGGTTTTTCTCATTCACTTATTAATGTTTCGGTCAGTCCTTATTGACGGCTGAACTAATATGATTTGGTGTGGAGTTCGGGAGTGGTTTGCCTATCTCTGATGCTCGTTAATCATAATTCGTTCGATGGTCACCACTATGTCCTCGTTCAAGTTTAAGTTGCGTAAGTTCCAGAGGGTTAAACTGGCTTATTGCTCAGGCTTGTTGGGGTAATCCGGCTTGGGAACCTGGAGTGAACGAGGGCACATCCAAATGTGTTTGAATTTTCGTAACCACAACTTAGGTGAAAAGGCGCTTTGGATCACGCAAAACGAAGTCCAATAGCAGTTTCTCTCTTGTAGAAAGTTGGGACTCAGAACTGTCAGGTACTGTAAAGCTTCGCCTATTCACATTCTTGTACGTGAGTGAAAATGACATCTTTCTAAAGAATAGTAATTAGAATAATCTTCTCGGAAAGAGAACATACCCGCGAGATCGCACACTGGACCGTGGGTGACGGCCGTTATCATCTAGTCAAAGGACTGGCCCCCAATCGGCTATAGCTCCCTGAAGAGGTTTACGAAAACTTTACACAGTGAACTTGTTCCATGTGCGTATAGATGGTCGAAGTTTCACTGTTCGAGTTTGGGTGTCTCTTAAGCATTGCTCCGGAGTATTGTCTCAACGAGGCTGAGGTATGTCCGATGGTTTTCGAACAAAAAACTGCCATTTTGGAAGAGCTGGTTATGTACTGGTTGGTTCACTTGCTTCCGATGTCTTGGAATTGTGCATTTCGCAGGACTTTTTCTTCATCCAGCCATTTCTAGGGTTCAAATGACTGGGTAGCATAGTATGAAAACCCATCTCACACTCCTCTTCGGATGGAGACCCAAGATGAGACGCGCCGTCGGTCATCAACCAATGGCGCTCCCACATCAAACTTGTCTCACTCTCTGTTTATCACATTAGTACAACGATTCACTTTCAGCGACCTGGTCAGACAGTCGCATTCCGTGCGAGGATTTTCCGTTCTCGATGAACAAAGCTGCAACAGCTGGAATGTTTTATTGCCGAAAGCTAAACTTGACCGAACGTATCCCCGTCCACGAGCTGAGTTGATGGGTAGAGGTCTAAGAAATAAATCCCCCGTTGTGCCGCAGGTTGCTCTTGGTTATGCGCGGATCAGAAATAGGCCTTCGAATAAAAGTCTAGCAGTGTTGATGACGCGTCCACTAGCAACTTCACCAAATCTTTGTGTCGACACCACGTACATGTTTTTTTCAAACTGGAGCATTGTTCAGAAAAACAAACATGAGCTCTTGTGATTTTGACAATATATTCAGTTTTTCTATTCCGTTTTTCGCCGCTTCACCTTCATAGGAGCGTCTCACCAATTACTATTGTCACATATGTTCTTTAGTAAGGCTTGAAGACCGCAGTGCTTGAAGGGTCAAGTCGTTAACAGATGAAAGAGCGAACCGTCTCGTTTTTTTCAACGTAAAGGGTCGATCAGTTGGTCAAACATAAATTCTTCGCTTCTTTGTTTCTAGCTGCTCATGGATTTTGGATGCGCATGGTAATCCGATCCCTTTCAATCAACAAGATCAAGAAAACCTCACAGCTTCCGTAATTGAACCAATGGCTGGTGAAGGTTTACGTACCATCGGTATTGCCTACAAACGTATTACTTTCGGTGAGTACAACTCATTCTCTGTGGAAAAAAACAACTTTGCTATTATCTATTAGTCTTGCGTGTTTATGTTTCTTTGATACCGGTGCACAACTTAGCGTTACACGCGAGACATATCGTGTCTCTTTTCATTCTGTTTCCCATTTTCATAGAGATCCCCCGCCATGTCAATCCAACAAAAATGCTCGTTCAGTTGAGGAGTTATTGGCATGGTTGATGGAATTTTATACAAACAGCGTTTGGGAAACAGTAATCTTTTCCAGGGAGGTCCTCCGAGAAGAGGACATTCCACAGGACAGGTCACAAAGACTGACCATAACTCATCACAGCCACCCAACCTGATCATCCACGGAAAAACAAGAGAATCTCACTCATTGTAAACGCTAATCGAGCGCTTCGAGTTATGGATTGCGATCTTACACAGGAACACCCTCTAATTAGCTGGAAAATCCTCCCGAATTCACTGCTCTTTGGATGGTCAGCTTAGCCCATATCCAATCAAGCCAAATTTCCTATGTCCATAGGTTGACTCCTCTTGCCCATCGGTGTAGGCAAGGAGTTAAGTTGCCCCCCCCAGGCATCCAATGATGGATACCAATTGTCTCTTATTCATGCGCCACTTATGGATTTAAGTAGACACTTTGCTCAGTGATAGTAAGACCAGTATAGAAACAAGAAGTTGAGAAAACCAGAGTTTTCCTCTGGAGGGTGTATCTGAACTCCATCCTATGTGTTCTGGACCACGAAAAACAACTCTTTTTTGTCTTCTACTGATCGCGAAACTTTATGCTTTTCAGGCTGCTCAACTTTCTCGCCCTCGGGCTCATATTCGGCCCCCTAAGTAGTGCAGTCCACTGCCTTTTAAGATCACTCATTTTGCCACTTGAGTCGTTTTCCTAATCCTGATTTGCTGAGAGTAAAGCAGCGAAACGGTGAAGCGACTCAATCTACTCCATGTTTTTGGCAGACATCATATATACATTAGACTTATGCCATGTCAAAGAGAGATAGTAGCCTGTTATATCCTCCATATTTGCAGTTGCAAACAACTTTGAACCTTGGTAGCCTCTACGCAGACGGCCTGATCACACCCAGAACATTTCCCACTATCTTGGTTCGATACAAGTGATTAATTTGTGGTACCATCTTTTTCCGTTGTTATCACAGTAAGTCGACCTTAAATCAAATATGTCAGCCGCACAACGTGATCAGTGGGTGTGATTGATGGAAACGCTAAAACTATAGGAGTCCAACCTGAGGGTGATTTGGCCAATCCCCTATATCAACCTAATCAACTCTAACAAAGGCGAAATGCTTCATGAAGCAACTTTTCCGAGTACCACGTACACCTATTATGCACGACAACTTTAACTACGTTCTCAGACCCTTTGCTTAATCTTCTACCCTCATTTTCTGTTCTCTTTTTTTGGTTTCTTTTCAATCGCACGTCCTGTCTCAATGAGATGTGGTGCACCACGCATTTTCAACCGTTTAGTAAATGTGGGTATTGTAGCGGAAACATAAATATCATTTGATAACACGGACGCACGGGTTGGTTGGTTTAACATTCGACGAAGGTTCTACGCAAAATAACTTCAAATAAACTGTCAGTTTCATCAATTCCATCAAGACGCGTTGCAAACTGGAACGCAGGTACGTGTTCATTGTGGTTCTGCTTTCTGAAATTCGGTTTAGATCGGTCTGGTTATGCAGCTTTTCTCTTTTAGAGGGACCGCATTCAAGTATGTTTCAGTGACTTTTGGCCGGTCTCTTGAATTGGCCACGCCAGATGGGACAGTTGTTCCACATCTAGATGAGACTTTCCTATTCCACTCACAATAAATGCATAGTGGTTGGTAGTACATCCGAACGTTTTTCCAATATGCGTAACCTAGGTAGAATTTCGACTCTATCCGAAATGCAAATCAAATATGCCTTCTGTCACACTATCAGTATCCACCTGGACGTCCTTGAATTGTCAGACGTGAACACACGCTCACACTCGCACCACTCGGGTGGCGTTTGTAGATCGGCGCCTTTGAATGATATTCTGCTTATCCGAGCTTGTTTGACAGTTAGTATCGTAGAATTATATCAACCAGGTGTACCGAGCCGCCAGGCACTCTGTGTGTTCTCAGTGGTTGTGTGAACGGTGAACAAATCAATGCGGGCAACAGAGTAACCAATCGCCGAACTGTTCACTGCAGCGATCATATTATGAGGTAACAACCTGTTTGATAGCCGTTTTCTACGTATCTAACACCGCTTTGCATACACTAACAATAGTCACCTTGGTCCACTTTATCACGGAGGGTAGAATAATTACAGGCTCAGCAAAGTGGTGCCAATTGGATTGACAGCCGTAATGCGATTGCATCGCAATTTAGACCTGAAGTTGCTTCCCCTAATTTCCACCTGCGTGAAACGCAAGATTTCACCTCAGCTCTGTCAATATTAGGTAGGTCTTTTATTACAAGAGTGAGAAGTGATATGAAGCCTAGTGATGGGGTAATCACAGAAGGAGCAAAGTGATGAAAAAATCATGGTCGTTAAAGATGTCAACTGGTGTGTGGTTGTGTGGTGTGTGTTGAAGGTTTCTATAGATCCGTTCTATCTGTATTCATAGTATCGCTTGGTGAAACGTAGTAGGCAGGGTTACTTGTTAGACACTGCGATGTCTGTGTCATCCTTATCAATCGCAGAATTGCGTGTTACAAGTCTCATGTGAACGCCTTCGAGTACCACACACTGAACAATAAACTCGGACGAATTATGTAGTGAACATCAGTATTTGCTGTTTGCCAGTGGTTTCTATACCGCATGCTATCTTCGACCTCAACGTAGCAACGCCCGGATTCTTTCAAAACAAAACTTGATAAGTTGTCAGTTTGTTTTTATGCAACCGCTCAACGTACACTGTAATAACACATGTTGAATAAAATAGAATCCGGGAAGTTAAATAGTAACCAGTCTATTATCTTAAACCTCTGGTTTCCGCATCTAGTCCGACTAGCTTTGGAATATGCTCCAAAAACCACCTCAGTATTCCCCAGATAGTGGCCCCTTCGAGAGGGGTCCGTTCCTTTAAACATGCCACATCAACGTTTCCCCTCGGCCTGGCTGTTGCCTAATTCTGCCGAAGGAATCAATTGTTATTTCTGTCCCACTACAGGGTACTGGAGTACAATGGACAGACGCCCCTTCGACTGCAACTCTACCCAATAACTAGGATGTCGGCGCATTTGTCTCTTGTCTTGAGTTGCAGAGGCTCTATGTTCTGTGTCCTACTTGTCTGCCACTTCCAAAACACTTCACAAGTTATAACAGATCACCCCAGAGAGATAAGTTGCACTATGGCAGTAGCATCCTGGTCTCAAACTGACCAAATGAAGCCGCCTTGTGATGTGGCGTTGGCAATGGGTTTGGTTATTACTTGAACCCTTATACCGCTTACAGCCTGTTTAAGGAAGTTGACAATATTCGTGTAGTTTTGCCGGAACGGTGATAGCTCAGTTACTGTAACGGCACTAGTCAACAGGTGTTGGTTCAAATATCTACTGTGTTTTGACTAACCTTCCTATGACAGGCTGACAGGAACATAGCAAATACATAGACGGGCAGTTCGCAATTTTGACCATCACCGATCCTTATTTCTCACTGTTTGCGAGGACAGCTCGATTTTCGATTTTTTGAATCTCGCGATGTCCGATTGTGTAACACATATCAAGAAGTGAGTGAATTAGTGAAACAAACCCCGGAAGTGGCGCCAGTCAACTTGACTCAATTGTACTTAACGTTCAAATCAAGGTGACAGATTAACCCATACAATAGTTGTACCCGAAGACAGGATACTCCCGAAGAGTCCACAACCAGCATTACTCGTTAGCTTTCTATGATATTCCCTTTCTCTCTCTCTCCCTCTGACGAGACCGTTTCGTTTCCGCGCAGACAAACAACTATTTTTGTCTCTCAGGTAGTGATTTTCACCCTAGTAGAAGGAGCTCAAACTTCGTGAGCTTCGATAAGTACTGCAAGGGCTTGACGTAGCATTGAACGACGTAAGTTTAATCTACGTCCCGAAGGTTTCTCAGTTGCTGAAAGCCTGATTTATCGAGCGGAGTAAATTTTAATTCTGTTTATTGAAGTTCAACGGTTACCACTCCGTAAGTCCTGGTAGACCTCACATTGCAAGGGACAACATTCAGATTGGGCTCCTTAATGCTACTACTCTAGACCCTATTGAACATTAGGAATCACCTTATAGTTGGTTATCACGGAGTAGATGTGCATTATTCTCTAGTTTTGATGAAGGATGTCTTCCGTTCCCGAGGACAATGCACCGTCAGTAAACACTACCGCTTAGGTGCCACACAACAATGAGGGAGGAGTGAGAAGAAGGGGTAGAGGCGGAGGTTTAACGCAGTGCGTCTGATGCAAAGTGAAGAATGGCACAAACAAGGTCGTTTCACACCTTGAGATGATTAATGCGCCATTAGCTCGTCTAGTCCTGCATCGCCTGCGAAACTCACTGAGTATGGACCGAAATCAAGAGATAAATTTAGCTATCCACGGCTAGAATGTGGCAATGTGCCTGCTTATTCAGTCGGTTGAATGGCTGTTAAGTGAATACCCCCTTTTTTGTGAGATAGGCATTCGGACTGAAAAGCAAGGCTTTTCAGTGGACTGTGCTAGTACATATCCCAACCACCATAACTTGATGAACCTTGCTGGTCGCTTTGTTGATCCCGATTCTTGCCACAGGATATATGACGCATTATTTGGTTCTGAACACGCTACAGTCGGTCAGCGAGCCCGAGATAGCTCAGTGGTTATGGCGCGAACTTGCTTCCCGGGAGTTCCGTGGTTCGAACCCAGTCTGGACATCTTGACTTGAGAAACCTGGCATTGTCTCAGCCTTTATCCTTCCTTCAGCGAAACGTTGAAAGGGTGTTACAGCTGAACGACTATCCTTATTGTTATCATTATTAATGGTGGTAGTATTTACATTCAGCCAATTCCATGCCACTAGGATATCGATGAATACGAAGACAGAATACAATCAATCACTTCGTTTTAAGTTAAAGTTTTTTTGTCATCGCAAGCCAAAGCTCAATTAGGGTGCAGTCCCTGGATAGTGGAATGACGCTTGTGTCGCAAAATGTCGGCATTGCAATCTTGTGTTTAGTTAGGCTGGCGCTCGAGTGGTAACTATTTTTGGGTGATTATGCAAGAAATCGTAAGTTTTTGTTACTAGTCGATATTGATTTTGGACCTTGTGATAAGATCGATTTGGATATGAGTGGAATTTTTAAGCGCTGCTTTGACAACGCGATCAGAACAAGGTAAAAGCTATGAATGCTGTTAATAGGCCGCTGCCAGTTTCCCAAGGGAGACTGAAGCTCTTTTCCCCGTGGCAGCCTCCGTTCGGAAAGATTACTACGCCCAAGACGCGGTGTTGGCTTGTAAACCCGGCTAGAGGCTGAACGCAGTAAACTCTAACAGTTTTTTTCTACTTTCAGATTATCCACATTTTATTCTATTCAACAGGTGTAAAACACTCGCCTGTGAAGGGACACTAGGAATACTAGAATCCATACAATTTCATGACGTCTGTTCGTAAGAGTTTGGGTGACAACTGGTAGATTTAATGATGGGTTTCTAAAGCTCCTCGCTGCAAATCACTATCAGATGCAGATTAGACGGTAGGCAGGTAGCAGTCAAGCTGAATCGAACTAGATATGGACAAGATGTGGACAATCCATACTGAGAGGCACAATGTGAGTGCGGGTGCGAATTTAGTGAATTTCGGAGCTCATCCGGTTGGGTCTAGGATAACGAAGGCGACTAAATGATGGAGCGAAAATGTGGGTTGTACACAAGTGAAGATCAGGGGACCAATTTTTTTTCGGCCTAGATTATCGTACCTTGGGCCTCCGCGCGTTAAAATCAAACGCACAACCATCTGTTTCTCCACACAGTTCTGGTTTGGCATATCACGTGAGTACAATTTCTGTGCGAGCCCGAGATAGCTCAGCGGATCTGGAGCTAACTCACTAACCGGAAGGTCTGTGGCTCGAACCCAAGTCTGACATCTTGACTAATTCTGTCTATGCTCTGACCACGTGACGTGACATCTAGACACCGAAAGGCTCTTACGGCTGGCCGATGAGTCTGCCCGACGCAACAGAAACCTCTCGTTTTGTCGACTGACGGTGTTCTGTCGTGTTCCGGTACAGCGATTCTTGTGATCCGGGGGTCCTGTAATTTAATCGACCAACCTGAATTCGTCTGGTCAGTCACTATCCGCATGCACGGTTCTATCCATCTATCATCTGAGGTCTCTCTATGCCTTCTACGCATATGCCCGTATTCAGTTGGATGACTGTAGACGGTCGAATATGACACCAAATGAGCTCTAATAACTGCGCCGAAAAGTTCTTTTATTCCAAGTTCTTACTGTGTCGCTTATATTAGTTCGGGGACAATTTCATGGCAATTAATCAATAACTGGTTACTTTTAGACGTATAAGCACCAGCATCGGTTGTTTCCAATCAAGGTGACTAACTAACTTTCGAACATCTGTTTTTTTCGAGGTGTTCGAAGCGAGCTTTAACTTGTTCAAACCGAGCTGCAGCTCTTTCATCATTATCATCACCGTGTTGTCAGTAGCAAATCTCCTCAGCTGTTTGTCAAATTTTCTGGGGGATACAGCGACTGCAGTTTGCTTAATTGAGGTTGCAAAATTTTTCCGATATCTTATGGTTAAGGCACAAGGGATTACTATATGCAGCTAGTCCTTTTTGTTCTTCACTTTTCTCCACATACCGGTCTGAGCATTTTTACTCTCTTAGTATGTCAGGACAAAATACATTGTGATCTGTGTTTCGGGACATTGTAGTTGTTAGTCGAGCAAAAGACTTTGAATGTACGGAATGCTGGCATGAGCCACACGTGAATGCGTTTACACCGGACGATTTGTCTTGTATTGAAATCCCAACAGACTCGTCTTCTTCCTCACCGAACGATATGGTGGTGAAGTCCGAACCGAACTGGGACGATGAGGACCATCTTTTGGAAGGCCTTACATGTTTGGCCATCATAGGTATTGAGGACCCAGTGCGACCCGAAGTTCCTGCTGCCATTAAACAATGCCAACGAGCTGGCATAACCGTACGCATGGTGACTGGGGACAATGTCAATACAGCCCGAGCGATTGCATCCAAATGCGGTATACTACAGCCGGGTGAAAACTTCCTCGTATTGGAGGGCAAAGAATTCAATAAGCGCATCAGAGAAAAGTCAACTGGCCATGTATCACAGGCACTGTTCGACAAGGTGTGGATCAATCTTCGAGTTTTGGCTCGTTCCTCCCCGCAGGTGAGTTCCCATGAACAAAGCTATTCTTTGTCCACGTTGTTTTGCGCTGAGAGAGCAGCGTTATCGAGGCAACATCGAGAATGACAGATGTATACTGTCCTTCGCTTGTAATTTGTGTTTAAAGATTTCACTGTTTTCGATGTGACCTAAACCATTAGATGCATTGGTTTTTTCTATTCAAGGTACTGCATAAACTGTCGTGTATCAAGCGCCCCATCTCCCTGTCACAGTATTAGGGTCGAAAGAGCTTCATATCTCTGCGACTATTTACCTTTTATGCTCAGGTCAGCTAGTGGTCCTTGTTGCCCGCAATCCTGTTTCATCGTCAGTTATTCCTCCGGATTTAATTGGTTGGTAAAACGAACAAACACAAACGCCAAATTGTCCAGTTAAATTTCACCAGCACGTCTTTAGCGGCTGTTGTTCATCCGCGTTTGTAAATAGATGTTAAAGTCCATGAATGGTCTCTTTATCTGCGGTTGTTTAGTGTAGAATTTACATTCTAACACTAAAAAAACATATGTCAACTGAGTACCTTGAAACCCCACTCTGAAGTGTTTGGTACTCAGGTGTAAAATATAATGGCTATTTTCGTGATGATCTGATTGAACTTTGGTGAGACCACGATCACGTGTTCACTTTTTTGTGTTGGGTGTAGCTAGCCCAAAGTTCAGGCAATACGATAGACTGTCAACAAGACGAGCAGCCCTATGCTATATGCATATCTGTTTACTAATATGGTTTGTGGTGATATGGAAGGGCATATAGTTGACGGACTTTATTGTGAGAATAAATTCGGTATTCTAAAAGGGAAATTCTCTACCGAAACGACGTATAAACGCCCGATGTCTGTGTCAGTCTGTACGATGCACTTGCAGCCTAATTCATTCGTTAAACCTTTTTCCTATGACAGTGCCCGCATTCATTTGCCCATCTTTGACCGGTATCCATGTTCTTCTCAGTTCTTTGCAATCTCCATCGTCTAATGCTGCGCCGAATGATGTGCTCACAAAAAAACTAATGTTCCGTGTGAAAAAAGCCCCGCATCAGCTTTGTTTGTTTTGTTCATCGCACAAAACTGTCGGAAATCCCCAATCTCTACTTTGTACGTCATAATAGGTGGCATTTTTCCCAACAAATTACGTTCCCACGTGAGTCAAGAATCGAATACCGAAAATTCATGCATATTTCCTGCATCTCTGAAGCATGTTCGAATCTCATGTTCGATCCTCAAAATCTAAATAACATCTCAACTGACCTCTTCAACATTCACCGAGATGATGCCATGTCCGTCATCCTTGAGTTTTCGTTTGAACAGAGTACAAGACAAAGTTGGAGGTAGGTAGCATGCTGTGATTCATTTTCTCACGTATGCTTGCCGTTAGCTGAAGAAAATCCACTCTATCTACTCTAACCTCCCAACCCCCGACAGAAACGAACATCTGTGTGTATGCGTACTTGGCCTGACCTAACCATGATTTTCCTTTACTCGATAAATTTAAACTGCTAGGTGTTTGAACAACAGTCAGCTTCTGTAACCATTAACTACCGCATCAAGTACTCCACTAATCAAATCAACTAGCGTTGTGTCATCTTTCCAACAGGCACCGTAGCGCGATGGCACAAATGGGCTTTCATCTTAGTCAAATTGACTAGCTCGCCGTAAAGTGTTTTTATTGCTTGCCACAATCTCTGGCGTCTAAGGCAACTACCCACCCATGCTCGCCTCTTTTTACCTTGTTTTCATAACTAGGAGTGAAACGTCACTCACAGGCTGTCTCAAAGACAGACATATAAGACGGCTTGCTAGTAGAATGTCCTCCCCCATTAGAACCAATCGAGGACAACGTGTGCGATCCACATTCAAGTACGTAAATAGTGGTTTGTTTTTACCGAGAGGAAACTTGTTCATGTTTATCCGGAGACCAAGTCTCCAGGTTGGGATAGGGGTTCCACCTGTCTAGTATTATTTTCAATGGTGATGAAAGTTTTGTATGACAAATACTACTCTATAACGAGGCTCCTCACCGAGCCCCGAGTGTTTTTATATGTCGAATCTCACTCACCTTCATGACAACAAACTAATTGTTGAAGACTCGAAAAGGTTTATAGTGGGGTGAAGTCTGTCTGGCAAAAACGATAGACCCGTTTTTTACTGCTTTCGTGCCATATTCACGTTTACAGCGAGTTCTACTCATCTCAGCCAACTGGAAAAGGTAGCACACCGAATGGCTTCACATCAGCCTACGACTGACAAAAGCTCAGCCTCAAATACGGGCCACATGCATTTTACTCTCACCCATCTCTGTGAAACAAACAGCTCTATGGCAGAATATGCTTCTTATCGACCTGTCCGCCTAGCAAACACAATTCCGGTATCGGCGTCATTAATGTAGGCGAAAATCTCGGTTTCGACACGCATGGTTCATCTCTGTGCAGCCACATGTCTACACTCGATGTGTTGCCGCCAATTTTGAACTTTCAATGTCAGTTGCACGTCAATAAGATATCAACCTAGTATATTTTCATAAGGGAAACTACTCACAAGGTTGCTGAAAACTCTTCGACAGCCCACGACCGGTTTCGCCTTTCTTGGGGCTCATCAGGTAGGCGCAGTCCCCGAGTTTCCGTCAACTTTATGTTCTACTTGAACCCAAATTGGACTGTTTTCGAGAAATACACTCATTTGCAAATCAATTTGGTTTTCACGAGAGACTCAACTGAATCCCTCGTTTATGCTATTCTACAACTGAATTCGCTGCACACAGGTCGCCTCATGATTCAGTTGGGACGATATTCGAGATATCGCAGTTGTAGAATACCGTAAACGAGGGATTCAGTTGCGTCTCTCGTTTAATTTGGTCAGTGCTTTCCTCTTATTGCTGTTCGTTCTCTGCGGTTCAGGTTTTACCCAAAGCTGCCGGCTGACTTGATTACACTAGTCCATCAAGTGTACTTCACCGGGAGTTGAACCAAATGCGATTTCACACGTCATTTCATTGGCCAAAATTTCCCATTGATGCAACAACACCCCACCACGATTGCACTGGTTTGTGGTCACGGTAGTTGGCTGAGGATTTCAGTACGAATCTGCGATTACGTACCTGTTGATATTAATGACAGTTTTCTATGGCTCATTCGCATTTAATGCACATTCGTTATGAATTCGAACATTGTCTTCGTCGGGTAGATGGATATCCCAGTTGTTTTCACTAGTTAGTTTGGGCGAGATTGCCCAAGTGGTTACAGTGCGATTTTACTGACCGGAAGGTCCGTGGTTCGAACCCGACCTCTGCCTCTTGACTTCCCGTGTCTAGGCTTGGGCAATATCACAGCCCTCGTGCAAACTTCGGGTGGCCTGGCACCGAAAGGGTGCTACAGCTAAACGATTTTTTCTCGTTAGTTATATCAGTAGAAGTTCCGGTCCAAGACGTCTCATCAATTCCATACATTTGCGCCATCTAGAGCTTGAATGAGCTTACTGCTCATATTAAAGTAAGAATACTTATCGAAACTGTCAAAATATGCTAGAAAATACGACTTTCCTATACATTGGCGTTTAACTACCAATTAAGGGTCAATTATCCGACTACACATTGTTCCTCTGTGTGCAGTCGACCTTGTTAATTCACCTTCCCTGTTATGGAAATACTTGGGCTCAATACAAAACACACCTTGATGTGATAGGACAGTGAATTTTCCGGTACTTCTACCGTTGGGTTGATCTGTGGGATGCGTTCGATTCGTGGATCTACTGTCGTCCCCGTTCAGTTATCCAGATGACAGAGCACTTTTGAAACCATATTTCCGCAGTGGCTGGAAATGGCTTCTCAACTTTCATAAAGGAAAGTACTCACAAGGTTGCTGAAAACTCTTCGACAGCCCACGACCGGTTTCGCTCTTCTTGGAGCTCATCCGGTAGGCTTCTCAACTTCTTTCCCCTAATCCAAGGTGAACCGGTTTGATGTCACAGCTGCCCTGCCGAATGTTTAGAAGCTGAAAAAGTTTAGATTTCTGACACACTATTCTTTTCGAGCCCCATCACGGTCCATCAACCAAACCCAACTGTCTTCCCTTATAAACCTAACCCCAACCTCCAACCAGAGTTCAACGCATACACTAGATCGAAGCTCTGTTCCCTTGGTTCATCACTGTTTCGTTTGATCTGAATAGTATGCTTGTACATTATTCTGTATGTTGATTGGTCTACCATATTTGACATCGAAAACGAATCTATTCGTGCATGTGATCGTTTAATTTGGTTTCGCTAACCAATTATTTCAGTTAGTGAGTTGTACGAACAGCTTGCTTTAAATTTTGAGCAAAGAATGCTACCGTCTAGTCCAAAACATGCTTGGATTTTTCACCAAAAGACAATTGTATCGTTGTAAGAATGGCTGATGGTTCTTGTTGAAACTCCAAAGGACCTAAATCCTCTCAACAAAGTTTGTTTGAAAGTGGCCGTAACTTTTTCCAAACTTATAAGGGTTACCGCCAGAAAATTCGTCTCTTGTGATCTTTAACAGCCTCTCAGTGTTAACAGAGTATTTTTTGTTGACGATAGTGAAAGTTTAGGAGGCTGTCTTGATAGTTGTACTAAGGTTTAACACCTACAGTGTCAAATTAAAGAACAGAGACACATGCGAGTAAATTTTGGACATTTCCCCGAAGGTCTTGACATCGGTTATGTCGTTTTGGACCTGGTAGCAGTGGAACTTACCCTGTGCTGGCTTCCTCGACTTTCTGTCTATTATGGAACATTTCACCTCAGCCCATCTCACTGACAGTATCTTCTGAATCAATCAAAATTGAGTGAAAATGGATGCTTCAAGGTCATCATGTGTACGTGACATGAGAGCGAACACAGTCTGCGCGCTATTTATCACAGCTAGCTCACCCTAAATAGTTAGCCGAACCAAAACAGCAGATTTTTCGTCTGAGCTGATTTCCTAACTTTCACACAACCTTGTGTGATCTATAGAACAACAGTAAAACGTACTTTCTGGGGCCCCATAATCCCTTTATTTCATGCATTATAAAAGATGAAAGCTCCTTGTATAAAATGCTAGCAAAAAGCAAACAGTATAAAAACACAATACGCTTGGTTGGGTCTGTTTAGGCGCATGTTTACGCGAGTCTCAAAAAAACGGAGATTGTGTAACGGGGAAAGAGAGCGTGATAAATGACTCTAGGGTTTGACTGTTTGAATAAAAGAGGAAGCGGAAAGGTCAGTTCGACCGTGGAGAGGAGTGACCTGGATGGGATACCCTGAACTATGAAGACCGGAGTGTTGCTGTAGAAAGCTTGGGGAGAGGGATCGGCAAGTATCGTCTTAGCACAGCCTCGTCTGCGCTAAGAGCAATAGAATAGGGTTAGACAAGCTATATCTCGATAGAGAGTTGCGGTCGAAGGTCTATTGTTTGAGGAGGTAGTGGAAGTGAAACAAATAACCTTCTGGTAAGAAAACGGTAAACGGATAAGAAGACATAGCCCCACTACAATCATGACAACCGTATTCTCGGATAAGGTGAGAGTGTAGGTCATATTACTGGAAATCCGGTTTGCAACTATCGAGACATGAACGATGAATAAGGGGAAGTGATGCGTGGTTGACAGGGCGTACTCTACCCCGGTTGATGAACGAATTGCTTTCGGATCAATACTTATCAAATGGTTAAATAGTTAAAATAGTTGGTAGTTGATCAGGTGATATACATCCAGTGAAATTCAGTTGCCAGCAGATCAGCAGCCACCCATTGAACTAACAATAAATGCTTCCGAGCGTCGCCAGTGGAAACAGTTATGGAACGGGTCAAGGTTCATCCTACACGGACAACCTATGGACAACCAGCCGACGGATAGACTAAAAGGTCAAATCGCGTCTGTAAGACTTTGTGTGTGTGTGTGCATTACGTGTAGGGCAGAACGTTTCCTGTCACACAGGGCTGAGATTGTGTGGGATCATTGCAACCGCTTCAGTCATGGCCCAACAAAGCCTCTGTACGCCACTCAGTATAGTCAGCGCGAAACCCTTCGATAGGATTAACAACATGACTTATGTCCGCCAAGTGTGAGACAACGGTACTTCTGGTGATTCTTTTGGTATTCCCGGAAGTGATGTGTTCTCGTACTTTGTCCAACACTTTCTGCTGTACAAGGGCAAAAGGGTACACAACCATTCGTGAAATACTTTTGCACGTTAATTTGTTTTTTATTGGTAAACTCAACCTAATCCCAGCCGAACCCCGACTGAATAGGGCGCATAGGGGCCGCCTTGTAGTATATTTTCATGGTGGAACACACTACTCATAAGATTGGTAGAAACGGATATGCTTAAAGGTGACAGACTGAAAGATATTATTGAACATGTACGTTTGTACAACTATGTGTGGTTNGCGTCCAGTAATGATAAAGTGTTCACTGAAACTCATCTGTCTGCACAATTCACGTTGGCATCAGAAACAGATGATGTTTCATTTCCCAGATCTTGGTTAAAACGACTACCGAGGTCAGTTTATGTAAGTCCATTTGGACTGGCCGGTAGACGAACTTCAACAGCTTCGAGACAAAAGCGGAATTCGTTACGTACACGGCGGAAGCCGTTGTAATACGTCCACACAATCCAGTCCTTTGTCACCAAAAGCGATGTGTGCAGGCGTTTAGGTCAACCTTGGCCCTGTGGAACCTACACCTGATGCACATACATACATCAACACATGCATACACACCTGTATGTGTATACACACACATGCATACACTAGTCACACATGCACTGCGTGACCTTTCATTCTGGCCGTCAGCTGGTTGTGCATACATTATTTCCGTGTTGGACGAATCGTAACTCTGCTACTAGTTTTTTTCCCTGTATTAGCTGTGTAATCATTAGATAAGTAGTGGCACGTAGACACGATTCCGAAGGCTTTTGTTCGTCTATAGTCTTTCCAATAACATTATGAGAATACATATCAACAAGTACGTAGTTGGGACATACAGGTAGCTCGGGTGTGTTTACTGGTGGTTGATCGGATGGCAGTTGATCTGTTTGCCGAGCTTGGAGGGGTATCTCTCTTCATCCAGAACTGTGCAAGCTCAACTTATTTGTGTATCCTTTTCGGCAAGGGGAAGTGAACTAGCAAAGTGAATTTCATGAATCCTTGGGAAGCTTCGGACTAACAACCTTCCGGTCAGCTGGTTACTTTTCGGTTGAACTGCATTTAGGCAGGATATGTTCCCACTAATCCCTTAACTTTCTTTTAAAAAACGTTGGTTTTCATTTTCGCTCCTTCTTCTGGTACGCGTCCGCGTCTGGAAAATATTATCAACCGTTGAAATCCATGCATAGTACATAGAGGCATCACTCGTGTTTTGTTTCTTTACTCCGACTAAATTGCCACCATCATTCCTACTAATGTGCCCCAGATTTACGTTCTGTCGAGTTTGCGTTCATTAAGACATGTTTCATTTCGTAGAGCTGTTTAATCCCAAACGCAATCTAGTATCCTTCGTTCTAAACGTCTTTGTCGGTAATCGGTTAATCCATAGTCCGCCTTCCTCATCATACGTAATCCTTTGGGTTCGGATCTGCATATTGGCTTTCAAGTCGCCGTTCTTACTCACTCCTCCCCCCCCCCCCCCTCGATCTGGTCGTTTGATGCTTGTGTTTTTGAGCGGCTTTCGTAATTTATATCCTATGTTACGCTGAATAATTAATGAAGCT
The DNA here is from genome assembly GCF_000715545.1 of Opisthorchis viverrini. NCBI lineage: Eukaryota > Metazoa > Platyhelminthes > Trematoda > Opisthorchiida > Opisthorchiidae > Opisthorchis > Opisthorchis viverrini. The sequence continues at coordinate 202,492 of NW_008751670.1, forward strand.
CTTTTGTCATTGACTAATGGGAATCCGGTCGTTTCTGTTTTTCTCTGGTGTGGAGCTACGCGCGACTGCTTCGCACTTGAGAATTCTAACTGCCGTGCGGTACTCCATCGAAATCAAACTAAATCTGTATGGGATACTTGGACTTTCCCATACCCTCCTGCCAGCGATTCGTTTGTCCGCAGCCTATTTGTGCAATACATGTGTCCTTGTATCCCTTACAATCCTCAGGTTGACACGTACGTAAGTGTCATCAAACACACACTCACAGATGCCGACAGTTTAATCGCAGTTGGAGATGGGCTGATTGATTGATTTCAGAAGGTGAACGTAATCAGCCCCCTCCGGGGTAGTAAGTGGTCAACTGTAGTACGCATCGGAAGGGACAAGAGGTACGAAAGTTGGTCATTCACTTAGGCTATAGAGCAGGATGATAACATTCCCCTACTTGTTTTAAACGCAGACTGCGTTTAGTTTCTCTTCAATTCCGATTTATTCGAAAGTTGGGATGATTTTTATGCAAATGTCCTCTCTAAACTGTCCGGAGGATAAGCCATCATTCATGAACGGCATGTTTGTCTGCATTGAAAACGGTTGCCTCGCTCTTCATGGACACCTGACGTAGGGCAGTACCTCTCAACACAGGCTGCTTCGACTGCTTTAGTGGAGTTCTCTACTGAAATTGCAGAAATAGACCGATCAGTTTGAATTAAATCATTATCCATCCTTTTCAAATTTGTCCATCCCTTGGGGGAACAACCCAAAAGGGCCTTGGTTTCCTGGTGGTTGATCGAATGGCAGTTGATCTGTTCGCCGAGCTTGGCATTTGGCTTGCAAACGTTTCGTCCCCGGTCGTCAGTGCGCAGTTGACGTTTTTAAGCCAGTTGCCAAGCTCGGCGAACAAATCAACTGCCATCCGATCAGCCACCAGTAAACACACTCGAGCTACCCATATTTCGACAAATTGACTTTGGTATCCGCAGTGGGGTTAACTGTAATGTTTAAGGGTGTCCATTGAATCGGTATTGCTTCTGCCTGTTGATCTACCGTAACCTATTCTCTTGGGAGCGGGGGCATTCTGTGTTATCCACTCATCCACTCACTTTTCCAGTGAGCCTTTTTCGTTGTTTTCTATCCCGCTGTAATTTAGGACAAATACGTGCTGGTAAGTCACATGATTCGGAGCAAAGCTGGCCGTTCACGGCAAGTGGTTGCAGTAACGGGGGACGGAACCAATGATGGTCCGGCATTGAAACGCGCTGATGTCGGGTTCGCCATGGGCATTGCCGGTACAGATGTTGCCAAAGAAGCTTCGGATATCATTCTTACGGATGACAACTTCTCGAGCATTGTGAAGGCCGTAATGTGGGGGCGCAATGTGTATGACTCCATCACAAAGTTTCTGCAATTCCAGTTGACGGTCAATATGGTCGCAATCGTTGTGGCTTTCGCTGGTGCATGTTTTCTAGATGTAAGTCACAGACGCCTTTTTCTAAAGCTTATCGTTCAACAGATCACCTTTGTAAGCCTTGTTCGCGGGTGTCCGTGACTTGATATCGAAGGTCCTTTTTGTGTTCGGTGGCCTGCTAGCTGGTTTTGACGCAAATGTCGACGTCCATTTCTCCATCCTGGTGTTTGTTGCTTCAAAAACATTTCACGATAATTTGGGTGAAATGTATTATGTACAATGTACCATGGATATCAGAATCTACCGTTTTTCGGTCCCCGGTCCTCTCTGGTAGTGTTGTCAACCAGCGCGTCCCTGAAAGGGGGGCTTTTCATTATGCAGCCCTTGCACGTTCATTTCCTTCTCTGAGTACTCCTTCTCTCAGGTTTCTGAACACTTCGGGAATTTCGACTTTATGTCGCATTTGGTGATTCTAGTGACATATTCACTTCCAGTTGACACATAAACCCTAACCGAGTGTATCACATTCAACGTGCTGGTTGACAGGTGGTAATTACCGGTCAAAAGACGCCCATTGTGCTCTCTATTCTGTTTGAAATAACCAATTCAATAGGCTGTTGGAGCTTAGTGCCCAAAGACTGATGGAAAATGCGAGTGAAATTTCCATGAGATGGACGTCCATTTCAACGTAGCAGCCAGAATGATTTTGGTCAGTCACTCCCTTCCCCAAGATACTAACAACGATTCAAGCCTACTATCCTGAGCAACTAACACAACGATTCAAGCCTACTAATCCTGAGCAACCCGTGACTTCTGTGGTCGTTGGTATGTTGTATTTCACACGATCTGAATTAGACTAGAACTCTGAGCCGTGAGCATCAATTGCGGACTTTCCTCGCCTATTTTTAAGCATAGCTGATTAGTCGTGTGATCTAGTGGAAGATCACTCTGGACGAGTCCGCACAGGCCCACCTCTCAACTGAGGACCGTGCACTGGACATACGAACATGCCGCCTCAGCCCGCATTTTCGGTCCAGCTACATGCAGAACAACCCGCTCATCACTGAAGATTACATTTCACCCAAGTACCGGGTATACATTGGACTACCTTCTTGTAAGAACCCTTAGCCTACGCAGCCGGTCCTAGCGCTCTGACTGCTGCTCCGCATGGTCATATTCTGTTCATTGCACATTCTAGTTAGTCAGTTTTGCCAGATGTCCTAACAACAATCTGTCTATCGATCGATTTCCATAAATCCATCCGTCATTCCCCACGGTCCAATCTGAGCAACGACTTAGATTCAGCGCAGAATGCTTTGCTTTTACAGACGGTTCGCTGTTTACTGAATCTGTTCGGTTTGTTACGACAGTCCCTAGCTGTTTCCAGCGTCTTAAGATTTCATGGGGATCTATCTTACTCCGACCCGAACCAACACTATCCTACCCATAACGTGTGTACGGATTCATTTTGCTTTTTTTCATTCTACAGGACAGTCCATTGAAAGCCATCCAAATGTTGTGGGTTAACTTGATCATGGACACATTGGCCAGTTTGGCTTTGGCCACCGAACAGCCTTCGATGGAGTTGTTGGAGCGTGCACCCTATGGTCGTAAACAACCTCTGATCAGTCGCCAGATGGCTAAGAACATTCTTGGCCACGGGTTTTACCAACTAGCCATCATCTTCTTGCTCTTGTTTGCTGGTGAGTCCGCATTTCGGCTATCTGCCTGTTACAAGAATCCTGACCTCCTCAACAATCTCGATTCTCATCGTTGTCGACGTGGTATAGTAGGGAATACTGAAAGACAAGCTCTAATGAGACAGTGAAACAAGTGCATGTTCGGATGCCAAGATGACCAGCCACGTGATACCCTCCGTCGTTATCTGGACTCATCAGACAGAAGTACACCGGATCGGTGTGGTTACCCTTTGGTCAGTGGTTATAAGCTGTTGACCATCAAGCAACAGTTTGATTGATGTGGATTCTATCAACTTCCGGTGACGTTTCCCTCTGCACTTTACACATTCAAACAAGTTGCTTGTGTGTTTTCGTGTTCACGATGTGGGCGCACTTTCCGGTGTAGGCGGTCCTGCTCTATCTGGAGGTTTTTAATGCTGAGTTTTGAGCTGCTTATCGGTTGGGCAATAGCAAGTTACGTGTGAACAGTATACCATGAAATTATAGCTTTCCGTCTATAGGCCAAGTATAGCATAGCTTGTGGTGTCCTTTGACAGTCGTCGCTTCCGTACGACTACGAGCTGGCAGTTGAAGATTCCAGCGTGACTCGTTTTCCCCTCCTTAGAAGTCCGGGATATTAATCTCTACGGGCTATGCATAAACTAGCGAGTCGAGTCTGGTATCAGAATATTCAGATGATTGGCGTTTCTGTCCCTGTACTTAATGACGTGACGAGAATCGGAGGAGCTCATCCTTGTCTGCGCTGATCAACCCGGATTGTTTTGATCAGCTGATCACTTACTTAGGCGCGTCTTCCGAAGTTTCATGTCGCTGTGTGTCTGTTTATGGACACCGGATATAATGTAATGTTCCGTCGAGTCTGCTGATTGTGTGGTTTATCTCTGTTTTACGAAGAGCCGTCTCCCACACACGAAAACCAGTTACTTCCAGCATCAAAAAGTTTCATTTATATTTACCCGACGTCTCATTATCTACAGTCGAGTAACGTGATTCTGGCAGCTCGCCTTCATCAGCTTAACCAAACACAACAGTCTGGCCACCATATGTTATGTTACCTCGATGTTTTACAGATGAAAACAGTGGAATACGCCAGATTTGTGTCAGTGAATTTCCTCCCACCGCAGCGATCTGTTTAGATTCCCCCGTGCCTCAACCTCGTTATTCATGATGTCAGGCTTCTTTTTAGTGGATTACCGTTTAGTTATCTTGATGTTGACGGCGACGCTTTTCATTGATTGACTTTGCATTACACTAAAATACCAGCTCCGTTTTTGTGAGTATCGATTTGTTGGATGTGTCTTGCTGAAAGCTTACCGTCGGATCGCCTATTAAATCATTTTTTCGGAGCCGCCGACCAATTCTAAGCTATGAACATAATGATGTCGTCACGATTGAAGGGTCCATACTGTTCCAAATAAACACATGTACGTGTGACTCCTTCGAGGTCCACTTCATTCACTTGGCACATTCGACAGACAGCCAGAGAAATCAAATCCTGCAAATGACTTTATAGCGCCACCTGTTCACGTGGAAATCATAACTGTAAGATATGTGACAATAAACATGCCTGTTCTTGTCGCGCTCGTGGTTTTCCAGCTGTTGGACTGCTGACATCAGACAATACTACGATCAAATCACTTTTAGCCTGCAATCCACCACAGTGCAATGATCAGCAGAGTCTCCCTGTCCCCCTCTTTGCGACAGTCTTGTTTCGTTGTTGAATTCTTCGTTTTGTTTCACATTTTCCAGTCCTTTTGTTCAACGAACTAGTGGATCTCTTTTAGGAATAATCCTAACGTGCACCTAACTGTTCAGCCTAATGACGAACTATTATCCTCTGTACTGATCAACAATCATAAACTGAATGGCGCCTCAGGTGACAACGCCAGTCTGGCCTGTAAGGTTTGTCATATTCCATAGTGACACAGACTATTCAGAGACCAAGAGCTATGTGTCTCCAATAACTCGTCATACTGAGATTAGTAGAGTACAGCTGCGCGAGTTTTGAGACGTGTTAATCTATCAAACCGACGGGCGTATTTCTAGTGTGATATGTAGGAGCTGGAAGTCTGTAGTTGCTCGCCTCGGATTTGTGATCGCTTCAGGTCTCGAAAACCGTTACCCTACAATGGTTACGCCAGAATGTGATTTGTTGGTCAACAAATCCGGCAACCCCCCTCCCCCGTAGTCGGTCATACACCGACTTTCATCATTGTTTTCATCCGCAATTTGAGAATCACCTCAAATGGAGATATTTTCCTTAACAGAGCGATTTTGTCCGCGGCGAAATCTCACATTTTGGAGGCTTTTTTCAAAGTCACGCTGTCTGTCTCCACTTTTACGACAGGACCCTTTTTGAAACTCTTAGAATATGCAAATTAGTTCGCTGTTCGGTTCGTAACTCCATACATGATACAACACGATACAACAGACAACTAGTAAGGACTTATGGTAGTCCACACCGCAGATCTCCAGCTTGTATTCAGGGACTTTGGTAGACTTGGTGGAAGAACAGCGACGAGAGTTCTCCAACCACCACAGATTGGGGCTTTCGGTTAACTGTTTTCTCACATTTAAATCATTTTCATTTGAACAATTCTGCTGGCGCAATTATTCTGGTGGGTCAAAATCAAAGAGAGGAAGCACTAGATTCGAGCTTTGCTCTTATCAGAGCTCATCAACCGTTAGGAAGACCATTTTACTCAACATCGGCTTCTGTACACGATCCATTATATGCAGTCAACCAAATAGTTTCTGTTTTCCGGTATCCGCTCGCAAGTTTCCCGGACCGCAATGTATCGTTCATTCTGTTAGTCTGTGGTCCCAAGTAAAACAACAATGCACTTGCTGAGTTCTCTGGTCTGCAACGCCAAACACTTCCGGCTAATTCGCTGTTCCATAGGATTTAGCATTGTTTGAGGCCATGGTCAGACAGGACATGAGATTTGTTCACCTGACTAATGATTCGTCTTGTGTGCTATCCAACCTCCAGTACGTCTTTTGAAACCTGCAGGTTACTTCGTCAGCTAGATTTCCAAGCGCTGCCTATCGCTTACCTCAATTGTTGCTTTAGGCTATGTGGGCGCATCACTCACGTCGTGACCATTCACTTACATTACTCGTTTATGTCCATTACGGTGCTAGATCTAGCCTATGTTGAACCTGTAAGGCATGAACACTTGCGCTACAAACTTATCAGGTTTTGGTTACCGGAACCTACTATACGCTGGTTCACTTTAGATTAGCACGTATGAAATCCACTTGTACGACATATAGTAGGATGTTCAAAGCCGTTAGTCAAAGGCACATGCTCCAGGAGTGTTTTCTGGCGACTCCGAGTGGCCGGAAAAAGGTTGGGTTTTTCTTCGCAGTTCAGAAACCACAGTGCATATCTGCGAAGAATGACTTTATGAAATTATTTCTAATGTACTGATCTCCGACTTCCACTCATTCGTATTTAATGAAGGCTGTCAAATCAGCAGCTAGACGACGGATAAGGTGTTTTGGCCTGGGCATCTGAAGGTCTGGTGTGGTTTGGGTATATAAGTGTCACCTTTGCATAATTGGACTTGGAAAATATTTCCACTAGACTTTATTGACTCCGCCATTTTCCTGGCATCTTACCCGGGACACCGTATACTTTAGTCAGATTGAGTGTAACACCTTTGTTTGTACCTGGGACACCAACACTAATCGTTGTGATGGAATCCCCGTTTACGCCAATCTCAGTCGGTCGTCAGCTTTTTACAATTGATGATGTGTAAAATCCAATCCAATACCGATCATAAAAACTCAAAAGGCAATGAGCTTGGAGCTGGAACTGAGATATCAGATTCTAATAAAACAAATTTACTGACTAAGGGGACTATCATAAAGAGAGTCTAAGATGGCCCAAGGATTGACGCATTAGCCACGGGCCGGAACGCACTCGATTCTCATCCTTGCTATGTATTTTTAATGGTTCTTGTCTAAGCATCAGCGCTGTTTTGTGGCTTACTCTTCCATCATACCACCGTTCCAGACCTTATTTCGGACTTGCGTAACGTTTTTCCCACACCCAAAAACAAGGTCCACAAACTTGATTTACTCAAGCACCTCACATTGCCGAATACGAATTTTTGCAGTGGTGCGTGCGTAGTGGATGATCCCTAATTGAAGAGCCACTTGTTTCAATTTTGTCTGGATGCTCGATTTTAGTGTAACTGGTCAGTTCTATCTGCAGCTCTTTTCTATTATGACAACCAGTTTTTTAAAAACAGTTCTCAATAGAAGAAGCCTTCGTGAAACTATTTTTGATCGCATAAAATGAGCCTGATAATCTATAGTCTGGGAACCTTGGAATTAGTTGAATTTAACTTTTGAACGTAGCATCAAAAATTCCGACAAGATAGCCACAACAGACCTGGCTAACCAAATTTCCCAAGGTCCAACGAACAGTTGCTTGGGCCGGCAGACTGCATGAAGTGCTGCTACGATTTTTGCGACTCTTGACACGGGCCACTCAAACAGAATCAACCAGATTTTGCTTTCGGCCAAAACAGAAATAATCATTGCATGGACGTATTACAATACTCATAAGGTTGCTGAAAACTCTTATGAGTAGTGTAATATGTCTAAACATGTATCACGATATCTCGATTATCTTGCCATGAGGCGGCCGGGTGCAGCGCATTCAGTTGCCTAACAGCACCATAAACGAGATTCATCTGGGTTCCAGGTGAGTCTCCCGTCAAGATCAGATTGGTATGCAAATGAACGTATTTCGCTGATAATTGTCATTCCTGCGTCACAAATCTGAACGAAATCGATTATCCATTTTTAATAGGACAGATCCAAACGTGAACGATTGTTGTGCATCCCCAAGCAGATGGTACCAGAGTGTTTCTGGTGAAGTACACATACTTGCGACGTGTTCTATTTTTTCACTCACGTTCCCTTGTTTTCTCTGGTTGCCATCTGTTCAACTGTTGTTCGGGTTGACAGATGACTTTTCTTGTATCAACACCTTGAAAGCACGAGTTGTTTACCCACCCGTCTTGTTGACGCTTGTTTTAAGAAAACTATACCCTTCTTTCTAATCCGATTCGAGTGTTTGTTGTTCCCCCCTCCCATCGTTCCTGAGCAGCTGACATTGATAGGGTCGTCTACCACCTCACCGCACGTATGCTTCTCGCACATTTTAGGTGAAACATTTATTGAAGTGGACAATATGAGCGGGATCAGAGTACATGAGCCTACGCAGCACTTCACTCTGATCTTCAACACACTGGTCATGATGACGTTATTCAACGAGTTCAACGCTCGCAAGATCCACGGTCAACGAAATGTGTTCAGCGGATTGCAGCGCAATCCACTATTTGTCATCATCTGGTTCGCCACGTTCGTACTCCAAGTTCTCCTCATCCAATTTGGTTCGTATGCGTTCAGTACGGCACCGCTTACTGCTGATCAATGGCTTTGGTGCTTGTTTTTCGGCGTTGGCGAGCTTGTCTGGGGTCAGGTGAGTTATGCTGCCGAATTTTACATCCCATCTTTGGTCATACTCAGTCATACTCACAATGGACGAGTAGGTCTGTTTTCCGAACATGTGGCTCACCCACCTCAGACCTACCTAACCAATACCGCTGTTCATTAAAACGTGTTTTCTTAATGTTATCTGGGTATCCGCTATGTTCACCCGTTGAATATGTGTCGGAGGTTTGCTCATAGTTGCTGTGTGCAGGGCTTGGACCCACGTAGAGCTGAGCTCATGTCTACTTTCTGTTCATGTTTTGTCATGTTTACTCAGCAAAGTGTAGACAACCGCTCTAGGTCATGTACGCCAGACGTGCCCCATGTACTAGAGCGCAGCCGTAGAATTCATATCACATTTATGTACAAGTACTGTCGTTGCTGATTTATGTTATCGTTTCGGGACCAATTGGACCTACATGATACGTGTGAGCGTAATCAGAATATGGAGCAGCTGGGTGCATCTGGAATACATCTGAGAGTGGAATTTAGATGTATTCGGAAAGAGGTTATGAATCCTGTCCAAAGGCGAAAATCCACTCCAATGGTTTGACGGGCTGGTCGGAGGTACATGATCCGAAACCAAATTGATCAACAGGATTGCCTTCAAATCCTCGTACCCTGCTTGTTGTCACGGCGGAGAGAAACTTCACGATTGAGACGCCAACAGGCTCTGTCATGTCACATACCAAAGATATGCTCTTCTCGGACAACTATTAAAAATGTTTCCACAAATACTCCTGTGCACACGAATTTGGTTTTAACAGGTGACTCAACCTAATCCAGCTGCATCTCTCGTTTCTGATGGCCCGCTGTCGATGAGCTTCCAGCGGCCTTATGCGTAGTGTGTCGCGTTCAGATATGGTGATACACAAGTGTTTCCTATCCTGGTACTGCCTTCAGTGCTCTTCAGGAGAACGACTCATCTGTTTACATTACCATAGTTACGACTTGACCTAACAATCCATATCGCAAATTACAGCTGTGCTGTGATTGGTCACGACATATGTGCATATTTCAGCTCAATCCTAGCTCCAGAGACAGACACCGTAAACCTCCCGCAAGTCTTGATGTGCCGCTTCCATGTATGACTTCGTGGAGTTGATTGAATGTTTGTTTCCAGTGCTACTTGGTTGTGACCAGAGTTGTCAACTGAGTACCATGCCTGGAAGTGGGAACATGTTCCACTTGTTCACGGTACGAAAATGGTCTCAGTTACTTGCTTTTATGGTATTTCCCTTTGGATTCTAACTTCCACAATTTAACGCCAGACGCAGTCGTCCGTCCTGGTTCACTGAACAAGCTAAACATCCATAGTGTCCCTTGCGTATTGCAATGTCCCCACAATCTTCACCGACACCACTTTACCGGTCCTTTTGTTCGGTCAGTCGATCACTGAATATTGTTCGCCCTTAATTCTACAGCCCTTTTCCTTGTAGGAAGTTCTGGTATCCATCGTAAAACGATACCCCGATAGATTCCAAAAACGATTATATATGGTCTCCTAAAGATCGAATTCCGAAGACAACTCGACCGGAAGCTAAGATAACCGAAAAGTGTGTTCAATCTCTAGTATGACACCCACTGCGCCCCCTTAGGACATCCTCAACTAATATCGAGTTGCTTTTAGAGGTCTACGGAACCACTTTAGGATTTCGAACAGGGCATCCCGAGAACCCCACTTCATGCAATACCTCCGGAATTATTAGCATGAAGAGGCAATAAAATCCATTCCCATCGTTGTTGCTACCTGTTTGAATTTAGTTGATATAGAAAAGCATTTCATCTCTCTAGGTCTGGATCACGATCCGATGGGGTTCTCCCGTTTCTCACGAATGAACTGGGTGCTATATTAAACTATATTTCATCTCACGGACGATTACTGAATTACTAGACCCTTAGGCGGCCCGTCCTATCAATGGTCCCTGTAAGAATTGTTTTTTCCGCTCGGTCGCTTGTGACATGATGACACACTAAAACGTCGTACTGACTCTGTAAGCCTAAGTTAGCTGTACCCTGTGCTTTTCACTAGCCCCCGCCGTAACCTACTTCAAGGTTGCATGGTTTGCGGAATTTTTCATAAGTGCATTTCAAATCTTGGGCTGTTGAAAATTCCCTTGAACTCCTCCCAGCTGTGTCTGCCCTCCCAACACTTGCGTTTCTGTTTTGTTTGAATTATTATCAGGTTATGAACAGTGTGCCAAACGCCATTATACCAAAATGTACTTGTTGTAAGCGGAAAAGGCCTGAAGAAGAGCCTGCTGAAGGAGCCGAAGAGGAGGAAGAAGAGGAAGAGGAAGCTGATGAAGACAGGATTGGTCATTTGCCAGCTCCGACTGAGATGGCCTTGGGTGGGAAGATTCTATGGGTCCGCGGTGTGAACCGTATTCAAACTCAGGTACGTCGACAATGATCACTTTCGCTGAGCCACCACATTATCGTTTCTCCGTTGCATGCAACAAACCTAACGAAGTCGCATATTTTGGGACAGCTTGTCTTTTCCAGAACACCGGTGATCAAGCGTTACCTCTGTAGCGTCGCCACTGTTATTTTGCTTCATTCTTCGTCTTCCCGCGTCTCATCCCACCCTGGTTTTGTAGATGCAAGCTGTAAGTACTCTCGCACGACAAACCCGAGTTTCAGTATGTCAAGATCTACGTTCGCCTCGCTATGTTAATCTTGTTGTGTTGTGCATATATCCCCTTCGCGACTCGTCCACTTCACTTTACTTCACATTCGCCCCATTCCGGCGAAATGTTGCCGGTGACGTCATGGTCTATGGGATTAACAGATAATGGCCAAATGTGGACTAAAATGTTCCGGTTATGTGATACTCTGGCCTGCATCGTGCGCGGCAGCTTCTCGCCGCTTGTCATTTGTTTCAGATTACATGAGTGTCGCATGTTTGTCTGTTCGTTCTCGTAATTTTTCGCACAAACACTGTAGAGTGTTGCGTGCCAGCTCGGCACAATATGCCATCTCAGGTCGTAGCCGTGCACGCATAGTCCTCACCGTCGTTGTCCGATGTTACTCCGCACTTGAATGTATGGTGTGTGTGTGTGTGTGCCCGTCTCTACGTGTACGCCTATCCTTTCTGAGGCATGGCAACATGAGCTTTCTGTGTGTCAGTTTTACGTCACTTTTTACGTGTTTTGAAAGTAAAACTTGTCTTCGGTGTTCCCCACCATAACACGGAAAGTCAAGTTGTCACGATTCCTAACTGGCTGCTCTCAACTCAATGCACTTTCACCACCCCAACCACTCACCCTAATGTAGTAACCCGCTTCTGCAGAGACTAATCCTCAGAACGTACCTAATCAGTAGGAAGTTCTCATGAACGACCCTCCTAACGGGTTCCAAGAAGCCACCCAGATTAAATGGATAGTTGGCCTCCTAAAAGGGTGGTGGAGACGAGGCTCAAGCTGACTCTGGAGCGAAACAAAACTCTATCATAGTCTTTCAATGGGGTAGCCCCTCCTGAGGAAGTCGTTCCATTCCCTCATTGTTTAATATTGTATCAGAGTTCAACACGCAGTAAATGGTGGAACGGCGGGCACAATCTTGAAGCCTTCTGTACTAACCTCATTTGAATAGGCTGGCTCTTAGTGAATCCCTTTCACTGGTTTCTCGTGAGTGAGCCTAGTGGTCTCCTTGTGACAACCGTCGGTAGTGCGATCACATCGACCTGCACGGCATTCAAAAATGTTTGGCCCCTCGTCCACCCATATCACGGCAGCAGCTCAGCATTCCCAAGGTCATTATAATGAAGGAATACTGTAGGAAATCGCCAGAACATCGGGTTTATATAAGCAGGCCTAACTGCTTCGATTTTCATTCCTTTTGGTTTTTTTGGAGCGGTCTAATCCACATCCACATGGTTTCCTGGAGATGATCGCGCATTCAAATAGGTGCGACCTCATGAACACTTATAAACTGTCAGTCACTCCCTCTCCTTTGACAATCTGTTCACATGTTGAACGCGAATTTAGAAGAAACAAACGTGTTAAGAATGTACTCACTGTCAGGAAGAAGTAATTTCCCGAACAGTGTAATAATATTAACAGTTAACCTGTAGCGCTTTTTTGATGCCTGGCTTTCATGCCAACGTAAAAAGGCACGAGGACTGGGATACTACCAGGTTGTTCAAGTCTAGACAGAAGCAGTCGCGATGCTGAGGTTAGGTTCGAACCACGGGCCTTCCGGTCTGTAAGCTGGCGGCTTAACCATTGAACTATCTCGAGCCCATTAGAACAGCGTAAGATTATCTTACCGCCCTAGTTTGCCAATCTCATCCATACGGTCATTACAGAGATGAAAGAGTAGTGTGTGTACATTTTTCGTCACCGCGGCAGACTACTTCCCCTCATTGGTGATATTTCCCGCCATCTTACATGTATTTGACTCCGGAAGATTCCTTCATCTCTTTCGTCTTAAATCAAAGAGAACCTCACGGTCACAATATGTGAATTTTCAACAAGTACTAAGACTCAAACGCTGTTTTCCATACAATTAGTTTAAATGAGGCGAATGATAATGGCAATTAATTGAGGTGACGAACTGAAAACTGCACATGACCAGACAGACAACCCTTGTTGTTTGGATGGTTTTCATTCCATTACACACGCAACTTTACCATTAGTCATCTTCGTTTTACACCTTTGACAACCAATTCGGTGTATTAGTCTGCCATCATCTTCCCCCCCCCCGGACTGTTTGTTGCTCAGACTTTATGATATTTACCTCTCGACGTCTTTCTTGAAATCATTTCAACTAAACAACTCACTGACTGTTTGGGAGCATTGGAATCAAATGATCGATTTGAATAGCAACCTAAGTTTCGATTACTTGCTTCCTTTCTTGTTCAGATCACACCAAACGTCGTTTGTGAACTCGTTAAGGGGGTTCTTCTTTGGCAATTTATTACAGTTCCCCAACTAAACACATGGTTTTCACTCTGTGGGACTTCAGTCTCCGAAATTCGTTGTTACATCGCAAGAATCTTATTACCCGTGTCAGTACCTACCGTTTCGCTGTTGGATGGTTTGAGTGTGTTCTGGCTACATTATTTTGCGATGTGTGAGTGAAGCATAGGTTATCCATCCAGACTCTGGGAGGGTTTGGCCTGGTGAGACCGTTGTCAAAGCTATTTGACTCGAAGTTCAATAATTCCATGTTAGTGTCTTACCAGTGATGTTGTAATCCCGAGTCCCCGTGCTAGTCCGAATGTGTTGTTCTGTTCTCAGCCCTTTTTGAAGCTCGCCATCCGATTAGGTGATGAAGGGTGATCATATTCTATTCAGTCTATATAACTGTCATCCACTGTTCATTATATTGTCAGGATCTTCCACTTATCAACTTTGCATCAGCTACCTAGATATCTTCCCCCAGCTCATTTCTCACTCTCAACATCTTTCATAACGTACCGTGATAAAATTATTAAGCTGATCTGATAGTAATCTCGAATTGTGTTGATAGAAATGTAAAGGTGAATCCTTGTCAAATTAAACACGACTTGCTGAATATAAAACGCTTTTGGGCTTCTCAACATTTTTTTTACTTTAGGACTTCTGTTAAGCGATCTGGATAGTTTCACCTAGTCTCTTGACAAAAACACCAGGACGTCCTTACGCGAAAAAGATTTTGTTGATCGATCACATTCTGATACTTCAGAGCCAGCTGGTTTTCATCACTAAGCCCGGACACAATGGTTACATCGATGATGCATTGAAAAAGGCTTGTGACGAACAAGGATTACTAGTAAAAAAAATAACTAACTGGTTTACTCAGGGGATCGAATGACCCCAGTTTGTGTTAGCAGTCCGAATGCATGGACGTTCTTCCTATTTCGATCCCCAAGCTCCCGTTTCACCACGCAACCTGCCTTTTCGTCCCCTTCCACCAATGACTAACATTTATAACGGTGTTCATATCTTGAACCCAAGTACTAAATGGTGTCCTCGGTGTATTTGCTGGTAACATTTATTAACCTTTCATTAAAGACCTGAGTGCTGTTCACTTCGTCCTCGCAAGTATCTTGGGACAAGCGAATGTTTTTGTTGGCGGCATGAATTTGGTTGCACCAATCTGTGTACTCTTCAGATTACCTATTATTCCGCTCGTTACAAGCCCTTTCATTTTCCATTGTTGTTCCTCTTTCCTTGTCTACTAGATGAAAGTGGTTGATGCCTTCCGCATGGGACTAGGACCTCGAATAGACCCGGAACAACGGCGAAGCATCAGCTCAATGGTCCTCAGGCAAGCTCAGCATCCGACGATTGAGTATGCGGATGCAGATGCCCCAGAAGTCTGACCGTCCCGTCCTGTGCAACTTGATTTCCTCCTCGCTCATAACCTACTATACGTGTAACCATAACCGCTATTCATGTAGTTCCCATTGCATTCTGTGAGGCACACAAGGTGGATCAGCTGACTGACGTGCGCGTGTTCCTTTGGATTTATGCTCGAATTGCGCCGCCCCTTTCGCTCATCATACGTCGAATTTCGGACCGATCACATTACTCTGATTAACATTTGTGTAGCCTACCGCGGCCAAGCGCGCTCCAGCTGTCTTTCTCGAAGCCTCTCATGCCTGTTATCCGCCCCTCCCTCTCTACTGCTACTATTCTCGACACATGTTTGCCTATAGCTGCTGTTGAACCTGCCTCTTGGGATTTGAATGGGAAAANCACAAACTACAGTAAGACCCTCTTGGGATTTGAATGGGAAAAACTCAATTTGTACTTTACATTCTTGTGTATGCACGCACGCACACACACACACACACATACGAAGGCGTGTTGACTTAGTTGGCGTTTCTCGCGACCTACTATCATGCTATCGTATCCTGTGTATGTGTACGCTTTGTGATAGGAGTCCTGACGATTGCAGGTATAAGTATACCTATACCAAATTGCTAGAATGCTCACTGATATTGCCACCGAGCTACCTGGATCCTCTACGACGATAATCGTTACCTCACTGTCTTTCGAGCCCATGGTATGCTGGATGTCATTTATCAGCCTTCTGTTAGAGTGCTACTGCCCATGTTGCTTCTTTAAACACAGTGACTGAACTATTTCATACGAATCTTTTTATCTGGGCCCTCCTTAGAGCAAATGCCCCGAGAGTCCTGGTTTCCGACTCGGATCTTGTCGGGGCTGCTTTCATTGATGAGTGGGTGATCTGCTCACTTTTTCCAAGTACAGTTTTGATCCATTGGCCCACACGCCGACTATTTCGAATTCGATTGATCTTCGGCTTTACTCATTGCCCCTTTGCTACGAGTACTTTCCCCTAACAGCCTGCTTCGGTCCCACTGCCAACGTTACTGGTCTACTTCACGCACAGTGCGACCTTTGAGTAATTGTACTCTTTTTACGGCTTTTCCAAATCAGTTTTATTCTTCTGTGTGTGACTCCGTTTGAAACCAACTAATCTGAGGCCACGGCGCCACAGTTATCTAATTCGGCTGTAACCTGATTTCGTAACTAATGGTACTTACGCACAACCGTGTTTGGTGTGCAGCCGCCCTCCTCACTCCAGTTTATGGTCGCTAGTTTTCTCGCCTTCTTTGAATACACTACCCGTATGATTGTCGCACCTCTTATAACTTGTGAACAGCCCTGTCATCATTGCTCTGTTATTCTTCTTCACCTACAAGCTGCAAGTAGTTTGTTAATCCACCCGCTACGATGTTTGATAAACCCTGTATATTTCAACCGAAATTCTCCGTTAACCGATTGATGGCAAGTAGGGGCCCGGTTCACCCTCAGCCTGTCTGCACCTGCTCCTCTAGACCTCTGCCCTACTCTGCAACCACGCTCCTCAACCAAACCTGCTCATTAGTTTTATTTGTCGTCTGATAACCGCCCCTTCCCCTCTCCGCGTTCCCTGTGACAGATCATGTATCACGTCCTCTCTGCGGCTCACTCATCTGTTAAGGTGTGTTTTCTATCCCTATGTGTTCCAACGAAATGCATGCTCATTGCTTCGAACAACAAAATATGAAAACTATAAGTACAGTTTGTCTTTTCTCGACTACGGATCAGTTTGTCATCGAGAATGGAATAAAAGGGAAGCAAAACGCTTTAAAAGTATTATACCGCGCCTAAACTCCGTCCTTTTCAAATGGCTAGCTTTTTATATCTGTTGAGTCGGCTATGTTCAGATTCGTAATTATGTTTGGTTTTAAATGCGATAAAACAACTGGAATTGTGAACTATCCTCTCCGCGTGGGCCTGTAGCGCACTCAGCAGCTGAAGATGCCATGCGTTCTCTCGATATCCGGAAAGCGGGCTATTGGCTGCCTTCTCTGTCGTGGACCAACTTCCTGTGAGTTCCGGAAACTGGTGAGAGCTCATTTTAAAAGCGATTGTGTCCTGTACACATCGTTTGTGAAGGTGCGTCTTCTGGCTCCCTGGCTGGAAGTTTTCAGCTTTTCAGCATTGTCTTTTTACCCAGCTCACCACTCCATAAGCTCATTTCTCACCTTTGAATTCTTACTCTTTCGAACCATGTTAAGTTCTTCTGCTTACATGAGACACGAGGTCAGATGAACAGAAATAAATCATGGTTTGAAGAAATCAATGGTCCGGGCGTCCCAGGTGGCTTGGTCTACAGTTGACACGTTATTCGAAAAGGAGAGTCACAGTATCCGAAGTTACAGTGCATAGGCTTTTCCGGTCTCAAGAACCACCTGCGTGACAAACTAACGGCACCTGATTCAATCGCACGGAGAGAACCTTGGCTGGCTGCGGCAACCAGTCACTCGAAAACCGTGCTTTCTCATCGTTCCCTGAGGAATAATTTGGAAAGAATGTTACTTCAATCTGTGCTGTCTGATTTACAACATCACATTGTTTACCTTCCAATGCATTTGCGTGACAGACAGGCGTGAAACCATTCAAAGGCACGTAGGGTATGGTAACAGGACCTGTTTACAGGTGAAGCAGACACTGTGGATGAGCTACAGGAAGGAGTCGTGGTCTTGCAGTCGGTGCTGGGGCGTAGATCAATCAGAGGTCTGCGATGAATAACAGCACGTCGCATATCCCGAAACTTACTGTTTTTCGCGCGACCTTTCAAGGGTTCTGTGCTTATCAGATCGATGTTCAGAAATTCCATAGGCACCTGCTTTAAGTGGCATGTTTTGAGAATGGCAGTGAAGATAAGCACGCACGCTGGACAGCGCTAATGAGGCCCCGCGAACCGTTCAATAGTGAAAAGATTATTATTATCGCTTCCCCAGTCACAGGCAAGAAATCCTATGTTTATCAACCAGAATTTCAAATGTTCCCTAATTCACGAGGAGCTCAGGATATGAAGGCATTAACCCTAATACATTATTCTGATCGTATCCGACACGATAGTGCAGAGTTTACGACCAGTAAAGTTCACAGTAGGGTAACATGGTACTTTCTTTGACGACCAAGTTCTGTTCTCTGAGATCTCCGAGCTTGTTGCTTTTTAAAACTTACCTAAGTGAACTTGGTAAGTGAATAAACTAGCTTCCGAGTGGCTATGAATTCTTGGTCTAATTCCGATATTTCCCTGAAGACAGATTTTAAACTCTAGACCCAATACGCTACTCATAAGGTTGGCGAAAACTCTTCGACAGCACACGACGGGTTTCACCTTTTTTGGGGCTCATCAGCCCCCAAACTACCATCAAGCTTGCGATCTAGTTGAACCCAAATTGCAAGAAATTCGACAAATACTCTCGTTTGAATACGAATTTGGTCTTGATAGGAGTCCAGCCGAATCTCTTTTGTAATAGTCTTGTTCAACTGAGTATGCGGCACCAGGGCACTCCATGTTTCACTTGTTACAATATTTGAGATATCGCAATGCGTTGCTGTTTACGAGTAGCATACTACTCGTAAGGTTGCTGAAAACCCGTCGGCTGGGTTCATTCGGGTCTCCGGTGAAATCCAAATTCTTATACAAATGGGAGAATTCGGGGACTTTCACCCTGGTCGTGATGCCTCACCGCTTGAATCCAGCTATTCTTGGTTCTGTCAGTAGACGCCGGCAACATGACAGCACCTTTTTGTTCCATGTGCCGAAAGAGTCAAATGATCCAAATAATCTTTTGCCACACTTTCCCAAAAACGATTAAATAAATTTCGTGAGTGACCACGAATTGTTGCAAGAAACTTCCACATCGATACTCAGGGTGAAAAATATAAGAAAAGACGGCAAACTAGGTTAGCAGACATCTGGAAAACCGATTCGCCTAACTTAGGTACACAAACTTTCAGCGATTTGTATCGAACAAAGAATGTGCGTGGACGCACAAGTAGCGCACTAAAGGAATGTGGACATTATGTCAAGTCACAGCACCGCCGGCTACTTAATCGGTTTTTGCAGACGAAACAGCATTTGATCCATTCACTTGCGCCACACGATTCAGAGTTGCATCCAGTTCTAACACATGGAATTCAGATGCTTGCCTGTCACTGCTGAACGATGGCTATCTTGTGCGCCTGGGAGACGAATTCTGTCAACAGCCTAATGGATTTCTCCACAGTGTTCACAAAGTAGACATCTGAGTTATGGACATCCAGGTCGGTAGGTGAGACGCGATTGAGGGCAACCTGGAAAGTCAGCCGTCTTATTGAAAACGGAAAGCGTATACTTCACTTGTTATCTATACAATCGATTGTTCCTCCCGAGCTCAAACTTTCGCCGTTATGTCACATAGTTCCTTCTATCTCCTACGCGATACTGATGCCTTTGGTGATCAACTAGACTCCGACCAAGCCCGATGTGTCTAGTTTTCTGTCTCTTTTAGTGGACACTGCAAATGCCACACTGGATACAGTAACTTGGTTTTGTCCACACAAAAAGAAGGAGCTTCCAACTCTGTGCCGAACCGTTGGCCAAACATTCAAAATTCTCCACAACCCGCAGGTACTTCAGTAGGTAGATTCACATCCCATCCTGGAATATCTGATCTTTATTGGAACTGCTCGATGGTCGACGGACCATGGTTAACACCAAGCTCATGGACAAAGCAAACTAGAATTTGTTGTCATCCTGAACCAAGACTGAGAAACTTGACACACGATGCATCCAATATGGAAGACACAGGTATCTCTGAGAGCACCGGTAAACCTGTATAACTGGCGAAGTCGAATAGTTTGAAACACTAGTTGGACGACCCATACGGAAAACGCTGAATTGATAAGAAGCTTGGATCAAGCACTGAGCTGGTCAGTTTGACTCACATAAACTGCTCCATTTTGTCGAGGCTTTTCCAAAACAGCGTCACCATGGCCAATGAATGTGGTTTCTCTCTTTGCATCCGAATTGTGCAGAGGAACTGAACGTCTGAAGTGACATGATGCCTCGGTCCCAGACGATGCATAGCGTACTTTGTTCAAGGGTCAGTTACTGCGACTACTTGATTATTTGACCTTATTGCTGAAAAAATATTTGAAAGGACCGTGACAACACTACCATTATTGCGATCAAACAGAAAGATTCACGTACTATGTGACTGTCGAGAAAATCATTTTGCTATTTTTGCCTCCAAAGTTCATGCTAATGCCGTCGTCTGACGGCTTATTGCTCCTCGTGACTGGCACCGCGACGAACACGCTGCTTTTTGCGCTGACCGTGGCTGTGTTGATTAGTTGCTTGCCTTAGGCTAGAATCCAGTGCTACGCCAGTACTATAGAATACAGACCTTTGACAGCTGTTTCTTTCAAATGCGTTTGGCTTTGTTGACCACGCTTTACTATGTGGTTGTCTAACAAATGGGCACGCAAAGATCGACTAACCACGAGCTTTATTTGCGCCCCAAAATTTCAAGCGGGACTGCCGAAAGGCGTGAAATGCCCCATTCTAATTGACATTTTTCTTAGGCAACAGTTGCAAGCAGAAGATGAACATCGGCGTTCCCAGGTGAACCACTCAGGGATCCGATACTTGCGAACGATATGTTCCTACTTTTTGACACAACATTTGAACTTCCACTTGTTCTCAATCTTGATGATGATACTATCAATCTCGTGCGGTAATTTGTTTGTTTAGGGAGTGACCTCAGGACCATCGATTTAAATGTTGGGATGTCTCACCGAATCATCAAGGCTCGCGCAACTTCCACGAACCACCGTCATCTGTGGTGCGAACGCGACAACAACTTACCTCCAAAAAGTGTGTATAACACATCCATTCGCGCCACAGCACTGGGTAGATTTGAAAAGCTGACTGTTGAAATAGTGGACGTTCAGAGGCTACCCGTTTATTTATAAAGTGTTGCCTGCGGGATTGATGGAATAATTATACGAACGCTGCATGGTCTCCAAAACCCCGGTGTTCAAATAGCCTGTGACGAAAAACTTGTCGATCTGGAATATGCAGACGATATCGTTCTCGCCTTTGAAGGGCAGAAGACTCAAGTGTTTTTGGATGAACTGACCAAAGTCCTTCGATAAGCACTTTGAACCCACAAGGTAATGCTCGTGGACATGCAGTCACTAAAAACACCACTTACAATCTAGGGGGAGGCACTCGAAGTTGTGGAGCGCTTTACGTATCTTGGTTTGTATTAGTGCTGATCGTAGTGTGACAAATGAGGTCAATGCACGAAACTGCAAGGCTCGGGTCGCGTTTGCTAATTTGAGACACCTATGGCCTGAGAGTAGTGTATCTCTGAATCCCAAGGGACGTGTGTATCAAGCTACAGTGCAGGCTGTTTTGTTGTATGGCTGTGAGACTTGGCCTGTTCGAGCAGCGGAACTGAGACGTCTTCAGGTGTTCGACGATCGCTTTATCAGGACCGTGGTTAGTAGTAGTTTGTGTCGGTTAATCCATAACGGGGCAATTAGAAGGCTAGTTTTTGGTTGTGCAGCAGATACTCCCATTGAAGTATGTGTCCAGCACCAGAAGCCGCGTTGGTTGGAACATATGTTGCCTATGAAAAAACCAACGTTTGCCGAGGAGAGTGCTGTTTCCTACGCTCAACTCAGAGTGGCGGAAACAGAGAGGTGGCCTGGCAGAGGGATACGAAGGAGATCACGAAACCTTTAAGTGCTGTCGGTGCTACACGCCTTCCAGGATGGGGTCCCCATCGCGCCAGGTTGGAGACGCTGCACGTTATGGCTGCTAATCGATGTCAATGGCGTTCCAGATTGTCTGAATGAGTGCCTGGAGGTGTAGGCACCTCGGAATGATTGTAGTAAGATAGCACCAAGTCCCTTCCCCCCTTTATTCTTTTCTTCATAATAAGGTTTCAACTAAATCCTGGTTATACAACACTGATGTGGTGCTGCCGATGATGATGGTGATGTGAGACAACATATCAGTAATTAAAATGTTTGCCACCATGCTCTGTAGAAAGGATAGTATGCCAACCTATATGCTAGTCCCTAAAGTGGAACCAACTACGCTGGCTTAGTCTTGTTATGAAAATGCTCCAGCATCGATTGCCTCGAAAAGTTCCTTTGGCGCGTCTGGAGTCCGGCTATAGCCGACTACTTGGAAGTGTAGAGCAAGTGAGGCGGAAATGTATGAAAAGCATGGAGGCTTCACTCCAGCCTGTATGAACACAACGTCTTATCCGATGAAGAACAAAGCGAACGAAATATTACTGGCCTCAGCCTACCTCCGGAATGGTACACAATGGGTATTTCTATTTTCTGGAAGACTTAATTCTTAGTATTGTTGTGACACACAGCCCTATATCATTATGTTGGGTCTATTCTAATACCTAATATGTATAGCCTATTTTAAGAGACTATATAAAGGTATTGACACATGATATTGGGGTTCCGAATGCGTGGCAGTTTGCCAAAAAAACTCGGTGTTAAACCCACTATTTAGATACGTTCTCCAATAGAGTGCGATAAGACGTCGTCATTGCTACCATTGAGTGTCTACTTGCTTCCAAAACACATGGTCGCGTAGATGTTCCACAATCCGTTTCACCCCGTTCCAGAATACGATTAAAAAAACTAATCAAATGGCAGTGCTCCCTTTTGTTGGGTTCACACATCCCTGTAAGATATGGTCGACCAGTATCGGCTGTCCAGAGACGCATGTAGGCCGTTTATCACTGTAGTGCACATAAAATTGCTCTGTACTTTCCTACGGTGAGTTGAATATATCTGGTGGTTTAGTTCGTTTGGCGACACAGCGGAAGACGTCACGTGGGTGCCATGCCAGACAGCTTACGCTCTCAAAGTGTGGGGCCTGGAAATATACTACAATACATCCGTCGCGTGTTTTGGTTGATCGCTATAGCCCAGGTTTCCGTGAATTTTCTTTTCGATCTCGCGCAGTGTATGACTTGGATCCCGTGTTACGGTTCGTATAATTAATCTCATGTCCAGCTTCCGGATCACCAGTGCGCCCACTAGATATTAGAACGGTTATCTCACAAAAGTGAATACCGAGATCCTCCGATGGTGTTCGTGGCTCACAATAAACCTCGGGATTCAGTCAGTGTCCCCGTTTTTCACTCCAGCTAATGTTGGAAACTGATCAAGCTGAGTAAGACTCATGAAACCTGTTGAACTTCAACTGAGGCACACAGTCCAAGGAGCACGCCTACTTGACTAACTTGACCTCATTGACTGACAGTCGATGAACTTTCATTTCATTCAAGATTGAATAAATTGCAGTCCTAACATCAGATTGAGCTAAAGCATGACTCATTTTGATCTCCTGGCGGCTTGAGAATGGATGGTGCTTCACGGTTGCCTCTACATAATCTAAACCTATCAAATAGTTCAGTCTGGATCTGGGAGCAATGACTTCTAACAAATTTCACCACACTCGTCGATTTGTAATCAGTACAGGTTCAGGTGGTAAGTGAGTTTTTTTGTTGAAACCGAGTCTCCGTCAGACATGATTCGTTGGTCGTTGGAGCGTGTTCCTCGTGCTTCTTTTGACAACGGAGTACTGGCTGAAGTCATGTTGATGCCCTCTTCACTGTTTTCCTAGGCGTACCTTCACGGATAGCTTTTGGGCAATTGGGTGGCACTCGACAAATCACAACAAACGATTCGTCTGGGTTGATTTAGTCTTCCACGTCGATCTGGTTGTTCTGAATAGCAAATCCCATATATTGTTCCCTCAACATTATGTACTATTCGTACATGCATTCATTGGATGAGATTTTATTGAAGCACTGCTCACAACCGATGTGTTACTACTGTGAATTCGGAACAGTTCAATATTTGAGGAACGACCGGACGCACTCAACCTCGTGGTGGTTGCATTTGAACCTACCTTGGCCTCATTTGTAAATGAAATGATTCTGAGTACTCACTCCATAGGTGACATGTATCTGGAATGCTCAGCTGTCCCTTATACTCAAGTATTGCTACTTTGAGATTTGGACCGAAGCTTTACTTTGCAATCCAGAAACTATTGCAGACATCAAGCCAATGGGTTGTCTGGATTTCTCAAGCCAAGTAAGATTGGCTACGTTTTCTCTCAAGTAGTCCCAGCTCCTTTGAATACCAATAAGAGCTCAAGGCAGCCCACTCCGATAAGCTCAAACAACTTCTGGCTATTTTCACTGGTCAGCTTAGTTCTATTTCCTAAATCTCTGACAAGATCTTGATGGTCTTCAATAGTTTTTAGTCCCAAGTTATCTCTCAGTTCCTTTCTTACCATCAGTAGACTCATCTGGTTCTGTTAAATTCCTCAATACCAAACTACCTTTGAAATTTCTTCCGACTGTTCATCTTATCCTTTGTGATCACTGAAAGTGGAGTTGTAATGACGTCATAATTTTGAAAAACAGGTCATACGACCACAACTACATTAACCTGTGCATTTCCATCAAGAACTAACATCCTCGAAATGGTGAAAACTGTTTCCGCTGGCTTTTCCAACGACGGTTAGGAGAAACATTCGGTTATGTGTCTGCTTCACCGTCACATTTGACAGCTTAAATTGTTAAATCCAACATCCGACACCGAATCATCCTCTTTTCAGGAAATTTCCCCAACCACTTGTTTCAGCTTTTAATTTCGAACTGTCGGACTGTGTTGTCAAGTGTTCAGACTCTTGTTAACAACCTAAATGCTCCTGTTACGAAATGTATCACACCACGCGTGGATCGTTTTGTCGCTGGGATCTTCATTCCACTGGTTCCTGATGTCTAGTGTCTTTTGATTGATGACATCGATGAACATCCCTTTGTCAGCAAACTTATGATCATTCCATAATCATAAACACTACTCATAAGGCTGCTGAAAATTCTTGAAAACAACATGAACGAGAGATTCGGTGGGGTTCCGGGTGAGTCTCTCGAAGAACCGAATTTGTTTGTAAATGCGTGTATTGCGTTTTGTTCTGCTTCCCTAAGGCGCGCACAACCCCGGTTGGTTTTTAGCAGAAATAGGCAGTTCCGTGGAAGAGCTGTCAGTAAGCAGCTGAACAAATAACATGAGCGGCTTTCGACTGCACAATGATGATCACGTAGTCTGTTTTCTATGCTTTATTTAGTGAACACGGTGGTGCCGAAGTCGAGCACACAAAATCAAACCCTAATCACTTGTTCGCTGAAATTCTTCTCTCTGCTGAAGTGCTATTTCATGTTGGTCAAGTGTTTCGAAGTCGATCACAGGAATTTTACTGAAGCAGAATGTCGACACATCGTAAAACCTCTTAGTCGCTACAAATTCCTGTAACGGTGGCTTCTTATACACATGAAATGCTGCACTCATTGGGTAGCCAAAGTTTTGTCCTTCTTTAGGACGCTTATTAGGTGAATATCGATTAACCTGTGGCTGCCTTATTTATTCTTGTGTCAGAGCAAAATGTTTTACTCTGACGACTATTTATATCGGTCTTTTTCCCAGAAATATCCAGGGTTAGGCAAAATCTCACGCTTCGAACAGCTCAGCCCGGAAATCGAACTTTGTCAACTTCACAAACAAAGGAAGCCCGTGTAAACGGCTCCTCTCGCGCACAAGGGTTGCTCTTTTGGGTTACTTGATTTCCAGTGTTTCTGTAATCATCCGGCTTAGCCTCAGTTTGCCGAAATGAATTCGATCATCACATATCAGCTTCGGTTTCGTACAAAGTTTGTATCCCCCGCAGACTAATACTTATCCGTAGGCAACAGAGGGAAGATGATCAGTTACCAAGCACAATAATGAACCTACTAGGCTCGTAGCAGGGGCCCAGAAGCGGTCATCTGTAATCGTGAGTTTCTAGCACAAAGGATGGTAATCGATATCTTGGTTCGTTGGATTGGACGTTGGAATCGGACAGTGAATACCGCCCGCACTTACGGGCAGCAGCATCTCTAGCCAACCAATTCATTCACGCGATATATCACTTTGCTAAGCGGCTTTGTACGGCCAACGATACCACAGATTCGAGGTCGCTGGCTATCAGGATACATCTGTCAAAACCGACAAACCATCCGATAAATAAACTTTAAAGTTCCCCGCTCTTACCGAATTGGTTGTTGAAACGCATCTGTAACTTCAAGTCATTTGTTAGAACTGAATAGACTAATGTTTATTAAACTGTCCGCTTCTAAAAGGTGTGCTGTTCTATGCCGATATTTTATCATCATGATGAATAACATGTTTATTTTAAGCTTCTCTGTCATTTTATTGAAAAAACTCATCTCTATGGTTCATGTACATCGTTGGTTTTTACATGGTCTCCAGATGCTGGTCTGCAGAATCAGTTTCAGTTGTTACGGCGTTTAGCGTTGTGCGGTGAATTTGCGGCACACCTGTTTTCAGTTAACTACACTACTTGATTTGGTCACTGGATTGTTCACGGTCCTGGTGATCGTTTTTTTTACACAGGTAGCCCAAGTTCTCCCATCTTTGGCGACGGATGCAATTTCAACCGAATCTCGGTGTCCGCATGAATAAACTCCTCCACGGTCGCTTGGTTCCTGCACCAATCTACATGGCCACAGAAGGCTACAGCAGAGGTAAGCTTGATTTTCAATGTCGTTCACATCGGATGTCACCCTAAATATACACAATTCCAAGGAAAAATGCCGTCTCAGACCTCGGGTCTAAGGATGTCCCAAATTCCTACTAGGTCTTAGTAATGTTCAAAAGTCATGCCCTGCGATATCACTGTCAAAACTGCAGTGGATTCCAACGTTTTTCGGCCAGACTTCAGTGATAATGGTAGTGCGGGGAGATCTCGTAATTCTCAATCAAGGTTTCGTCTTGTCAGTGAATTCCAATCTGTGCTGAAAAACCGAGAAGCATTGTAGAGCTGTTTCATCCCTACTGGGATTCATCTCAAGAAACTCAAAGAATTTCGAACCCATGACTTTCCAGCCAGTGATTATGACTAACTACGGTACCGGTGATTCACACTGCTGATCAGCCGGCAATGAGTGAGTACGTGATAGGGTTTCCGTGACTGAACAACGGGTGCAGCGAGCCAGTGACACAGCTGATTAGCAGCTCCTGGTCAAACGGTTATATTCAAACTACTGACCGGAAGGTCACGGGTTCGAACCCGCCTGGAGTTATGTGCTGAGTGCAGTGCTAATGATTCCTAATGAGGATGACACTGCTATACAGTGCTTCTCAGTTTTTAGCACAAGTTGTTTAACCCAGAGGACGAAATCTTCATTAAAATTTCAGAACAATTTACATTCCCAACAGAGTTAGATTTGACCAAATCCCGTCCTGTACACAGTAAGCAACGCTGAACCCAATCGTCATACCTTTAGAGCTTCTGGCATATTAGTGTTCCACATCAAGATATATGATTGTCTGTTGTATTGACAGTTCCATGGCACCGAACGAAGGACAAGCATGTATGAACAAGCAACAGAAACCACGGCCTCTGGGGAGAGGTCAAAAGCGATCTAACTTGAGTTAACAGTGTGAACAAACAGAGGGTACTGATGACAACATCATGTCGGCTAACCAATATCCTCTTGGAAAATGCACCTTTATCATCCATAAAATCCACCACTATTTTAAAATGAGGGATCTATTTCCCCGTTGGTAAGACAGCTAGCCTATAGAAACTAATCAAAACAGAACCACGTGCTCGCCGCTAACTGAAGACGAGTACATAACCCTATAGGGTGCAACGATTCGGAGCCATCCGGAGCAGACTAATCTTGTCCTGGAAGGAAGTAGCTTTTGTTAAGCAATCCTCTTATGGTTTTACCACTACTACCGACATCACCACCAAATTGTGGCTGATTGTTTCCAGCACAGGAAGGCTGTACTATGCTACACTGGTACCATAACGTTTGCTTTCAGTTAAATATGGGAAAAGGAACGCTTTAGTTTACTTAAACATATACTGGCCCAACTGACCCTGCATCATGACCCGCTTAGACACGCACTGGGGCGATTACAACTTCTGAAACGGTCAAAGCGTTCCTGGACATAGGCTACCTCATGTAAAGTCAAACTGGATTCACTAAGTCGTCTGCAGTCTTTGACCCACTTCTGCATTCATACTTGTATTACACAGTCAGCAGGTCACGTGTGGTTGTGGTACCTATTCTATTCTAATGACCTTGAAGGTGACAGAGTGGCCAATTTGAGTGTCGTACGCGGAGCAAACATACACTGACATTTTAGCCCCAGTATAATACCTAATCACACGATCGTGTCATCCTTCAGACATGCACTTGCAACAGGCACGCTCCCAATCTTGAATTTACACGATAGAGCAAACTATTACCCACATCTTTTGAATGTCGTTTAGGTGCGAACAAACCTCCATAACTTACCCACGGTTTCCATCTGCTGATGAAGATTTTTCGATTCACTCCCGCATTCATTGTGAACATCCGAAGATCCCCTAATTCGGCGGGTGTATGGGTTCGATTTTACACTGGATCTGCGATTGCAGCAGACAAGTCGGC
Source organism: Opisthorchis viverrini (assembly GCF_000715545.1). Taxonomy (NCBI): domain Eukaryota; kingdom Metazoa; phylum Platyhelminthes; class Trematoda; order Opisthorchiida; family Opisthorchiidae; genus Opisthorchis; species Opisthorchis viverrini. The sequence continues at coordinate 230,945 of NW_008751670.1, forward strand.
AGACTGCATGAAGAAGACTGCATTAAGAAGACTCCGTTGATACTCACACACGCTCGGTGATATCGTGTTTATTTAATTATACTGCGATCATTCCAATGTCCTGGCGAACCATCGGTTGGTTTCGGAAGCAGTGACATCAACTACACCTGTAATCAGCCTAATGGATTTAATGAAAATTAAGATGAAACACTGGAAAAAACTTAGCAGAATATGCCACTTAATTTCAATCTATTATCGCGAATATAAACATGAATCCATTTTCAAGCGAGGTTGGAGATTTTACATGTCCACCTGGTCGATCCAGTGGTTCGAATGTATTCAGAAATTTGAAAGGGCTAGCTTCCTACTTGCTAGACAAGTGCAACACAGCAAACTGCTTTCCGTGTGTCGTTTGAAGGGTGATGAGCTCCCAGCTTCCCCGCGTGCTTAGAGGAACAATGCATACAGGAAAATATACTGCGGGGAACAGCACTGTTCCGTCATCAGCTTGAATCATATCAACGATATCTGCTCGCTCGTCTGCATGACCTAACTTGTGCTCGGTAAAAAAAGGCTTGATTTGTGTTATCACAGTTTTACGCAAAAATACAACCTCTTTCAGACAGTTCAAGCTCAACGCATGGTTTGGTCTAACTTGAGTGAATTAGTTCAATCGTCGAAGATGAACAAACAAACATCGCTCACAAACATGCAATTGCCTAAATAGGATAGTTTACGCTACAGTTCTTCCAAATGCTTGGAACCTTACAGGACGCTATCAGTACCCTTGTGTACAAGTGGCGAAATATATTGCACTTTCCCCCTCTTTCTGGCTTACAACCCTCTTTGTAACGGTTCCCTCTGTACGTGGATGGCACTCACGTGTATTTTCTCCCCATAGTACAACTACCTCTTGAATGAGACCAGTTCAGTTGGCTTTGTCGAGGTCGTAGAATGGATGAAAACACTGCAGGTTAAGCTCTCTTGAATGTCCGTCAATTCGACAGTAGTGCTTCTCAAAGTCTGGACATGGCGGGACCATCTTGGCTACAACCGTTATCTTAAGGGGAAAAAGTTCCAACAAAATCTATCTCAACCGAAGTACTGTGATTTGCTCTTCTGTGGTCCTTAAAACTTCACCAAACTTTGCTTGAATCCGAGATCTACTATGCGCCTACCAAATTTAGTACCATAAATCAATGTGAATCGATACGAATGTGAAATGGAATCTTTCAAAAACAGGTAAATGGGAAGCTAATCAATCTTTGAAATTTACTGACGTCAGTTGGAGGTACGGTCTAGTCCTGATCTTTTTCAAACTCCTACCTCTTGTGGTAGTGCGAGAAGATTTGGGAATTTTCAGTTGGGAATTCGTCCTCTCATTGTAGCCAGTCCATACTGGAAAGCCGAGAAGCAGTGTGTATCTGTTTCATCTTTATTTTATGAGCATTGGACGAAAATCCAGAGGGTTTCAGACCCGGCAAGTGGCTTGGACACAACCGTTCGGCCACCAGCGGCTGGCCAGCTTTGGGGTTAACTCTAGAAGCAACTCAGTACGTGACCAGGTGATGCGGTCTCCGTGAGTGAAAGGTGGCTGGTGCGATATCCCGTCTGAATACGAATTAATCGCACTGCTGATCAGCCGCTGTTGGCGAAACAGTGACTTGGGGCCGCGCGGTCATGGGTTCGGAACTCAGTGAACTTTCATGAGATGCACACAACCGATGGTTCCTAATAAGGAAATAACATCTGTACAGTGCTTTTCGGTTTCATTAGCTTCATTTACAGAAGGAATGTTATACCTCTGCCGCTACTTTTTGTGAAGAGGTTCACAGAAGGGAGCCTCTTTTTTCTAATAAAAATAGCCAATATCATGAAAATGCTGGTGCGGATATATTAAGTGAAGTTGCTTGCATTTTTGAAGACAACTGAGAGTGATCCTTGTCAAAGAACAAAAACCTGCGGTCAGGGGAGCAGAATATACTAGAATGTAACCTGCCGGTAGGCACCGGCGGGATCAATATCCCTGGACGAAAAAAGATAACGAAGCATAGGGCCTTTATTCAAACACGCGCGGTGAATTTTATTCTGTGAACTACAATGAGGCGTTGGTGCATCTCTGGCCTTACTAAGCGGTCTTTAAGATGGATCAACACCCAAAAGCTCCCATGACCCCACACATTCCCGGCACCTGTGAAATTTCACACGTGATTTCACCCCTTTAAAAGAGCTGCGGAATGAAATTTTCACGTATCTGTTAATCTATGTGACCATAAAGCCCACTGTTCAGCGTATTCCGATAATCTGTTGAGTGCACATCCACAGATCGGTGCCAGCAGTGGGTCACATTTGTTCATTCTCAAGCTGTAAGGATGCAAAGTGCAAAGATTTGCCATGTGTGAACCAACAATATTTCTTTTCATGGTCATGTGGAATTGTCATGAGATAACTCAAATGTCTGTAGAGATTTCATACCCCATCAATTAGATTTCAAAGATCTAGAGTTTATCGACCTAAATTCTATTAAAATCAGTCTATTTCTTCTCGAACCATTGGATGTCATTCAACACAGTAAGTAAAATGTGTTAATGTGTTGCCAGACAACTAGGTCGCTTAGCGATCACGGAAAGCAACACGGTGCTACGAGATATCATCATTTCTTGTTAGCTTTTGGTCCCACGGAGTGATATTTTTCTACCAGACGATCACAGAGTGATCTAGGTAGCCCTGCTTGCGGTTTTCCCCACTTTGCGTCGATAGCCCATCAGCCTACATGAACCACATCCGGACTGAGCATTCACCACTGAATATCGTGTCGTGCAATTCATGACAGGAGTGATGTGCTGCGCGGTCAACTCCATCTCGATATGACGGAGGTTTGTCTATCATGTGTAGAGATTTGTAATGCCATAAGGAGTTTTCCTCGTATGTCATTGCTGACGAATTCTCAGATACAATCGTTCTACCCAGGATACACAGGTGTGTGTACATTTAAACAATCTGTGAAACAAAACTGAGGAGGAAATGGTAAGGACCTGGTGGGACGAAAGCACCTCACGATGGAGGAAAAAACTTTGGGGATATTGAGTCTAAGGGTACGAATTCGAAGAGAAAAACTGAGGTCGTGAAGCAAACAAGATAAGTAACCATGGGTTTTCTATATGCTGATGTTCTTGCCTATAAGTGCGCGTCGATGCTGCAAAGTGGGCTTTTCTGGAGGAAGCTGACCATGTCTGAATGCAATGGGTTGAAAGGCTTTCGAGAAATACACTCATTTGCAAATCAATTTGCTTTTCACGAGTGACTCAACTGAATCTCTCGTTTATGAGTGTATTTCTCGAAAACAGTCCAATTTGGATTCAAGTAGAACATAAGGTTGACGGAAACTCGGGGACTGCGCCAACCTGATGAGCCCCAAGAAGGGCGGCACCGGTCGTGGGCTGTCGAGGAATTTTCAGCAACCTTGGAAGTAGTTTCCTTTACGGGTTGAAAAGCTCACTAAGTACTGTCTTAAGAGGATTTGAGTGGGCAATCGTATGCCTTTCATTCAAACTATGGGCCTGGAAACTGAAGGCAATTAGGTCGGAAGCTGATAAAAATCGAATGCATCTCTTGTCAGCAGCAAGCTTAAATTGATGAGCAAACAGTGGAAAACAACTGGTTAGGCGATGACAACTGTGAAATTTCAGGTAATCTGAGTAGTTATATTTAGAGAAGAAAGTCATCGCAGAACACTAACTCAGTCTTTGAAAGCTAGCGAAGATTATATCGACTTTCATCGAGGTTGCTACTCACAAGGTTGCTGGAAACTCTTCGACAGCCCACGACCGGTTTCACGACCGGGGCTCATCAGGTAAGTGCAGTCCCCGAGTTTCCGGGGACTTGTTCATGTTATATCAAGTCAGAGGAGTTCATAAGACCTAGATAATTTATACAAGCGGCTTGTGGTCGTTGGTAGTAGTTGGCGAAAAATGAGGTGAAATAGCCTCGAGGTGTACATACGGTTTCCAGTGGAAACACAGCTCAGTGCAATTGGATGGCTTTAGCCAGTATTTTGTTCGATAGTGTGGAATCGGTCTGCTAACGGTAATGTCGTCCACAGATTTTTCCAGAGTACAGTGTTTGTCGGATTTTGAAGAGTCTACGTGGGAAAGGGATAGGAACGCCTACCTGACGTACAACAAAATTGTTGACTAGAGGCAGGCGACTTTCCACCGATCTCAACACACCGCTTTCGGTCAGTAAGGTTGTCGTGCAAAAAGGGGAGCGAAATAAGTCCCACTACTTCATCCCGGCAAGCACACGCTTCCAGAATTCTTGATTGAGTGAATGAAAGCCACTTCTAAAGTCCATAAAGCCATCCCGGAAGCACCCTGTTCCGGGATTGTATGAAGAGAGGCTATTACACTTACATCTACGCATTTACATCCCTGAAAGCGTTCGGCGATGGCATGGATTAAACCACGGATTACCATTCCAGTAAATGCATAGAACTAAACGGGATTCTGCTAGATCGCCATATCGGTAGGCTTTAGATATAAGGTTTCTTCTAGCAACTCACCATCAGTCGGCCATACACAACTTCCCTGGGATGCTATCGAACAACCGACTGTATAAAACATGGGATGCTGGAGCGCCACACCCTAAGACACACGGGGAAGCATCCTCTGTGTCCAGCTAGTTTTGTTCGAGCGTATGTTTGCCGGTTCAAAGTAAACTTTCTTTGCGGTGACTGTCGTCCGTTGACTATTTAGCCACGTGATGGCAGCCGAACGGATGGCATTGCTGTGTTAGTGGTGGACGTGCTATTAAGCCTATTGAGGTTTACTGCGGTTGCGAACTGTCTTTTTTCCCGCCAAAAATACTTTTTATCGCCAACCATATATTTGTACAACAAGAACGCAAGAAGGCGTTCGCGCAAGTACCATTCAGCCTATATATCTCTGGTTTATTTCGGATGGTTCTATACTTGGTTCTATATGCTTTATTGCTGCATTGCCAAACTCTCCTGGGTACAGTTAAGGTGAAACGGTCTGAGATCGCCGTATAGAGTTTCTTACATGAAACAAATACACAACAAACTCTAGGGGACAATAAAGTGTGTCGCATTTTAAGAACAAGTTCACGTCTTTGTTGTCGGAACATCATACTCATTAATTTGCCGAAAACTCAGCGACGGTCCATGACGGGTTTTCGTTTGTCTCAGGTCGGCGCAGTCCTCAAGATTCCAGCAACCTTGTGTTTTGCTTGAACACCATGCTGTACGCAACTGGAGCACTATATTCAATCACCAACGAACTTGGTGTGGAAGAACAAACTCATGTTCATAGCCACACCACTCTCGTCTGAACGGCCGTGTTCCTGTTCTGGCGTAAATATTCCGGTGAGTCCACACCAAAGGGAAGCACTGGACTCGAGTTTCGCTCCCGTTAGAGCTCATCAGCAGTGCATATCCAATGGGCGTGCCGGGATTTGAACCCCGGGCATCTGACATGCGAGGCGAGCGTGTAACCACTGCTCCACCAACGCACATTGGATGCACCTGCATTGTCTGAACAGGCGAAGGTGATTAGTGTGTCCGACTCAACCAGGACAGTTACTGGGTCGTCGTTCGATGAGTCGGGCACACCAGTCACATCGCTCAAGTGTGAACACGTTCGCCTGTTCAGACGTGACAATGCAGATGCATCCAACGTTCGTTAGTGGAGTAGTGGTCACACGCTCGCCTTCAATGTCAAATGTCCGGGGTTCAAATCCCGGCACGGCCATTGGATATGCACTGCTGATGAGCTCTAATAAGAGCGAAACTCGAGTCCAGTGCTTCCCTTTGGTGTGGACTCACCGGAATATTAACGCCAGAACAGGAACACGGCCGTTCAGACGAGAGTGGTGTGGCTATGAACAAAAATGCCTATCCCGCAAAACCCCAAAATTGCAAACTCAAATGTGTCCGGCCTGAATCTCATGCTTTAGATGTATGCCCACAACTCATCCCGGAAAAAAATCCATGCTCCCAACCGAACTTCGGAGATGGTCAGACAGTGACGTAGTCAAATTTGACAGTCATGAGAACAGACTGTCGTCTGACAGTCTGCTCAAACTGGAGCAGACGACAGGTGAGACTCGTATGATGCAGTGTTTGCAAGTAGGTAAGGGCACGTGGCGACAAAAGACGACCAACGGTAGAGTTCGCCATTCCCCCACATCATTCTTCATCTCACCAAAATTAGGTTTCGGCAACACGTCAACCGATTAGCCCGTCAATTTAGCCACCTCGATTCGGACCTCATAGTAGCTAGCTGAAACTTCATATGTGGTCTTGGAGTTCGGATACGCACGCCCTCCACCCGTTTTGAGACACGGGGCGGGATGTGGAAACTTCATTGAACAGTGAATAAACTAACGTATTACGGGAGGTGAGGCAGCCACCGTGGGGGAGTGGACGATGTAGGTGGCGTGGAAACTTCATATGTGGTCTTGGTGTTCGGATACGCACGCCCTCCACCCGTTTTCAGACACGGGGCTGGATGTGGAAACTTCATTGAACAGTGAATAAACTAACGTATTACGGGAGGTGAGGCAGCCACCGTGGGTGAGTGGACGATGTGAGGTGGCGTGGGGTGGGGCGGGGGTGAGGGGGTGAAGCTACACGGTAGAATGGACCGAACATCTTCAGTCTTATGACTGGGTTGGTAGACCGCTGAGAAAAACAACAACCAGTTAACTCGTATAGACCTAAAAATAAGCCGAATGGGTTCGCTAAGGCAGAACGTGAGCGATGGTCAGTTAGGCTAGAGCACTCGCTTGATAGATGAAGACGATCGATCAGTGTAAAGGTGTGGTGTTTGGTCAACCACCCCACTCGTGGTCTATACCATTACCTCAGACCTGAGTGACCATAGATCGTATCATATTTGGTCACTTTCGAGAATTGTACACTTTGGAGACCAATAAATCAACCGACAAAAGCGAAGGCGCTTGGGAATTTCTTTAGCCACATCGTGTCACACAAAGTTACCGTGATGGGGCGCAACATGGTACTCATAATCATCAGGTGAGTAGAAAGGTTGGAGAATCATTTGACTAAGAGGATGGTAGATAGTAACAGTGTTTAGTGTGAAAAACAGATACCGGCTGTCCTACTATCACAACGGCTTCATCGCAGAGGAAATCGACGCACTCAGTAGTTGGGTACAGACTATCGCTAGGTGAACATTTCAGGCATTACCAGACAGTCAGGAGTCTTTAGCTTGTTCTGATTCTGCCTACAAAAACAAAGCTCTCTTCGACTGAGTATCCCGAAAACGTGGGGTGTTAGTAGGCTGCATAATGCGGTCTCATACGAAGCAAACCTTACATGAATGTATTCGCACTGCCTTGTGTTATCAAAATGGATGTGGTAGATAACCTATCCATGCAACTATATTGTCATTTATGTAAAACTTTTGGTATATAAACACGCGTCCAACTGAAGAAAGGACATGCAACTGTGAATGCTTTTCAAGGAGCGGTAAGCGCTATCATAATCAAGGCTCACACATCAGGCACAAAGTGTCCGTCATACTGGGTCTGGTGTGAGATTTCGGTTAGACAAACTGTCGAGTTAGTCAACCACAATAATCGAACTGGAGAAGCCGGATTAGCTGCTTCTTCATGAATTCCGACCGTTTGAAGCTGTTTTCCAAGCCCCAATCCACGGAACAATTGGGATTAAAGCGATTTGGCTCGGGTCTCAACACCATGGAACCACAAAAAGCTCTAAAAAGCGCATAAACCACTCAAAACTGAAAGGTGTATGGATATTGACAGAAACAACTGATCTGATACTTTATCGCCTCAAATTCGCTGTCAGACATCGCGCGTTCGGGAATTTAGATGCTACACTACTAATGTGTATATGTGGGGCGGTCCAGTGGGACATTCTGAGTTGGTGAGAGCGGTTATCTATCAAGCGAATGTTCCACCCCAAGTGACCATCGCTCACGCTATGACTTAGTGAACCAATTTGCCTCATTTTCTATGTCCATACGAGCTGACTGGTCGCTTTTTTTCTCGGTAGTCCATACGACGGAAGATGTTCGGCTCATTTCACCGCGTACTTTTCAGACAGTATTTGTTCCACCCCCAAAACCCCACCCCACCCCACCTCACATCGTCCACTCACCCAAGGTGGCTGCCCCACCTCCTGTAATACGTTAGTTTATTCACTATTCAATGAGGTGGAATACTAATTCTCTTATGCCGTCCTGTTCCTCAACGTGTTTTTTGAATAATGAACTCGCTTTTTATGGCTCAGTGACGTCTGTGGCACTGTTGAATGTCCGAATCGAGACCAACGAACTGACTAACCAGTCAGCTAGTGCTTTGCCTTGCCCGAAACCATTGTGGGAATAGCAGACTGTGCTGAAAAGAACTATACATGAACTACTGCCACCCTTAGCCAATATACACTCAGTTGCAAACTGATTTGGTTTTTCGAGAGCAGCACATTCAGTTGCCTGAGAACATCACAAACGAGAGATTCAGCTGGGTTCCAAGTGAGTCTCTCAAAAAACCAATTTAGTTTGCAAACGAATGTATATTCGCTAATTTCGTGCAATTTGTTTTCAAGTAGAACATAAGGTTGACGGAAACCCGGGGACTGCGTCTACCTGATGAGTCCCAAAAAGGGCGAAACCGGTCGTGGGCTGTCGATGGATTTTCAGCGACTTATGAGTAGCACATTACAAAGATACTTCCAACCTGTTGAAGACATTCATCATCGGGGTTATATTGTAATTTAGCTTAGTTTTTCCAGCGTTTATCTGAAGCGCACTTCAGTTGAACCAAATATTTCGTGCAATCAGCTATCTTGGGGATTGGCCACCTAAATGGCTAACTTTAACACACGTACTGTTGACTTCCTCTGTGTTATTCGTGATCTGCTTGTTATTTTATGTTGACCAAACGAGAAGGGGTCGAGAATAGTTTTCACATTTAATGCTTGGTGTCCTAAACTCAGGGTATTTTTTAATCATTCTAGAAGATATTGTTTGGTACAAATGAGAGCCGTTTGTTCCCGGACCAAATCTCTCATTGTTTTCAAATCGAGTTTCTCAGTTTTATGGCTCCAAGCTGGAAGGATTCTGTGGTGGTGAACAAATTTTCCGTGGTTCTAACCCAGCTAGACCTCACCGAACTGTGCGATCATTGAAGATTGACAACAGACGCGAAATGAGCTTCTCAAAGGGGCTAGTCAAGTCGCGTGATGGACAAACTCAGCATTCAGCTTGTGCAACACACAGGGTATTCGGTTTCTGTCAGTATTTTCTCATGACATGTAGACAATTTCAGTCCCATCTCATTTGCCAAAAGAGATCAACCAAATCACTCATATTGTCATGGCTTCCGGCATCCAATCCAAACAGTGATGGACATCGTGTGACAATCAGAACTTGCAATGGGCTTTGATTGATACATGGGTAGACTGATTTCCTCCCACCTGCTGTGAATGAGCCAGTGAAGTTCGGTCTTTATTTCTAAAAGAATGGATGAACTGTCCATGAGTTAAATTGCATTTCGCAACCTTATAATTTCGGAAAAAAAGTTTTTCGCCCAAAAAAATGCTCTGATTGAGATAGGACTGCTCTAAACGGACACGACAATGTCGCAGTAACTTGTCTTGTAGCGGCGCCGTCACATGCAAATTCAGTCACGCAATCGAATAGAATTCCTGTAATTTCCCATTGTGATTTGAACGTGATTAGACCGTGTGGCGATAATCTACCAGACTATCAGTCTCCCTTCGGTTATGAAGGAATATCAAGTCATATGGTCAAAAATTTTAGCTAAGCTTATGTACAGCACCCGAAGCGCACTCTATCCTGTAGTCATCTGCTAATGAATAGTTCACGAACTTGTTACTGAACGGTGTATACTGACGGTGTATACTACTACTGGAACATGCGAGTAGTGTCTAGTCTAGTGTCAGCACTCCACATTGAAGAGTGTTGTTCCTTTAACCAGTAACTAACTCCTGACGTTATGTATGCGTTCCAGTGGACTAGCAAAACGCCTAAAGAAGTTTTAACGTTTATACGAATGTTGTGAGTGACAACGGACAAACGGACGCTTGGAAATCAAAATGCCAAGAATGTACTCGTAGATTGTGAAGACAGAAACTTTACATTAGTGAGTTTAAGGGAGGTTCCTTACTACTTACTGCTACTAATCCGGCTGAAAAGCCAAAACACACAGAAAGACTTTTTTATTCATGTTGGAACTCCTCAGCGGTGCTTCACACGAATTTTTAGAGACATTCTAACCTACAGTCGGTAGCTCAATTACAGAGGGGTCTTTTCTTCCATCGACGTGCACTGAGTTATCTCATTTGAAGAGCCTAGATCGGAATCTGGACAGTGTTATTCAGATAACGGAACTGATGAGCAGTGTGATAAGCTTGGTTCTAAAAAGACCATGGAGCCACTCATCCATCAGGGACACAAGTCATTCGGACTAGTGTTGGCTTGCTCCGTGATTGATACCTACTCAAGCTGAAGGTCTCTGTGAACTTTTGGAGGTTTCTTTCTGACTATCAGTTTGTCACGAGATTTTAAAATTACCTACCTGGATTCCTCTTACTGACAAAATGCAAGGTGTTTTTTAAGCCTGCTACATAGTCTCCAATGTGTCGGAGAAAAACAGGAGTCAACATCGTAAAACTACGAATTTTCTGATCTAACGATCAAAGAATGGTGTCATGTTCTTGCATCTTTGTTCTGACTATCAGTTTGTCACGAGATTTTAAAATTACCTACCTGGATTCCTCTTACTGACAAAATGCAAGGTGTTTTTTAAGCCTGCTACATAGTCTCCAATGTGTCGGAGAAAAACAGGAGTCAACATCGTAAAACTACGAATTTTCTGATCTAACGATCAAAGAATGGTGTCATGTTCTGTGCATCTTTGGTCTGACAGTGTCGCTACATAAATTTCCTTGGACATTATCAAACTACCTGAAGGAGATCTTAATGAATGTCACAAAAAAGACATGCCCACCATTATGGATGTATACCAGATTCACAAAGAAATGCAGACTGATGTTGTTAGATGGGCATCTGGACACTATAATCGTTGGATGCACACTGGGATACATACGCTTTTAGAGAACCCAAAATTATTTCCAACTAGATCAATGAAATCCGTACTACCCTCACAAACTTCCATGATCTCAGCAGTCTTGCGCCTTTGGTTGTGCCATTTCAGGCGTACGAAATTCCACGTGTATTGTCCACGAACGAAGGCGAATTCGTCCGCATCGAGTGCAATTTATTATGGAGTTGACCGGTTTGAACGGATCTTGCTGAATCCATCAACATGAATCACGTGCATCGTCTTTCCCTGAAAGGAATCAAGAGATATCATCTGAGTACATCTGCATTTTTAAGGTGCGTATGAGTTTGTTCGTATTACGGACACGACCAGTCTTGGAGTTTTATCAGGAACATAGGAACCCAAATTTTATTTTCAAGTCCCCCAAGTGTGGGCCCTTATTGTAAATGACGCACCAGCTTTGTGCAGTGTTTACAAAAACACATGCGGTAGCCATGTGGAAGTTACCTCAAATAGTGGATTTCCAGAAAGATCGGCAAACCCAGCATTGGTAGTGATGTTCATTGTTACACCTGTTGTAACGGTGGTACTACTGATGGGAGTGCCATGCGAGTAGTATGTTTTTTCGTAAACCTGCCAGTCTCTTGAAAAGATCTGTTACGGAATTTGTGGAGTCGCTTTGTAACATTTGTTTGGATTTGAGCAACAGTCAGTGGATATCCAGGAAAGTTCAGGAAGACGCGTTCAAGGAGAAGATGGATATTCAGTTTTTGTAAACGAGATGCATATGAGAGTTCCGCTTCCCTGTCCAATAGTCTGTAACTGGTCAGTTGGCATTTTCTAATAAGTAACTCCGTAGCGAAGGCCTTCTTCCTTTCACTGGAATGGGTATACCCATGTATATCAACCTACCAATCAAGCTGTTGCCGAAGGCTATTACAGTATGGTTCAAACTGGGGAGTAACTGAATAAACCTGATTGCCGATTCTATTCTAAGCGATATGCTAAAGCACCGACGCTCGAGTGCGAACAATGCGACATTAAATTTTCCATTTCCAAGTAAAACAAACCGGTTGAAGATTTTCGTTTGAATTGGCTAAACCACACCGCAGACATCACCACAAAATGTGCTCTAGAAGTAAAGCTGGACAAATGCTTGACGACAGTGAGCTATTCAATACATAGCCTTGAAAATATGAGTCAGGTCGATTGCATTGGGGAGTTACTCTATGCATGTTTCTTCAGTGGACTCAAGATGATTTGGAGAATTGCGGTCTTTAGAGGAAATCAGCAGTGTTAAGATTAGTCTTTATGAGAAACGTCTCTAAGATGAGATTACTACATAACTTTATTACCTTCAGTGATACTGTTCTCTGGTGACTGAGTGGATAAAATTGTCAACTTGCAATCAGACGGTCCTTGTACCAGACCCCTCACTGGTGCGCATTGAACTGGCTTTTAACCCCAGCCCTGATAATCTGTTTCAACAACAAAGGTTGAGAAATTGCTTTCAGTACGTACATTCATTCGCAGTCGAAGTAAGTGTGCTATTATTTACCTTTTCGGTTGCTTTGAACCTGATAACGTTTCCCATGTGTGATCTTTATACGAGTGGAACAGTACGGTTTGTCGACTCTGCAGCCGACCGAGAAAGAAGTCATTGGTCGGTGAATTACGAGAGGTCTCTGCAAGATAATGTTGAATATTTCGCAACAGACAGTCAGGCTTTCAAACTGGGATGATGCTGAAAAACCTACAGGGTGTTTTCAGACTGTAGTCTACTTTTTATATTCAGTTCCATGGGTTACTGTCTCAGAGAGATGTGGCACAGAGTTGAAGACTTATATGTGTAGCCGAAATTTTCCGGATTTGCATAAAATTTGAGCGGTTTCTGTCAGTGTCTGAGGAGCCGGGTAAAATCTCAATCTTCGAGCTTTTGCCGGATCGAACTGAGAAAGTGCTCTAGCTCTGGTCCAGACCACCCTGAAACTTGTTCAGTAAAAGGTTGAATATGAAAACAAGCCAATGGTTCTCATTCCCAAGCGCTCAATTACTACACAACCTCCTGCAGGTTTGAATCGCTCCTACTTGCGTTCACGTTTAGGCTGTTCTCCACTAACTGAATGTTGCGTGCGGTCACTGAAGCTTCACAAGTTGAAACTTGTGACCAAGCCGGCTAAACAAAAACAAGAGTCGCGTTTTCGACAAATGCACTCATTTGCATATCAGTTTGGTTTTTGACGGGAGACTCACCTGGAACTCAGCTGAATCCGGCGTTTAAGCAATTGAGTGTGTTGCACCAGGTCGCCTCATGTTTCAGTTTGCGCCATAGTCGATAAATCGCGATACATTGTACAGACGTAATACATTACTTATAAGGTTGCTGAAAACCGTTCGACATCCCCAAGAAAGGCGAAACCGGTCGCGGGCTGTCGAAAGGTCTTCAGCATTGCTTATATTGCATTGCATGTCAGATGTCCGAGGTTCAAAACCCGCACAACCTGATGAGCTTCATTAGTAGCGAAACCCGAGCCCAGTTCCCCCACTCCTTTTGGTGTGGATTTAGCAGAATAACTGCTTGAGGACGGGAGGAAGGATAATTCCATATCCTCGCAACCACCCACAACTAGTTAGATAAGTGTCAGGTTCTCGCTCCCTTTAGTTCTAAGCCGCAGTTTGAGTAATTTAGCTCACTCAAGATGATCTGATGAGCATTATGGTAAGCTTGCTTTCATGGGCTATGAAACGTTAGGATACTCATTTTGCGGTTCACTAGTGGTCAGATCTCTCGGACTCTGACGTAAGAGCTACATCACATAAGAACCCAAGTTCATTTATACCCTACGTATTCGTAGGAATCTCACTATGTTTGGTTTGTGACAAGAAAAACAAACGTCCTCACACTGTAAGTGCTTAGTGGGGATAGCAACAACTGACGGGTGAGCTATACACGGCTAATGGGGACCAATGTCACGAGTCATGTCTGTCAATTTGTGACAGCCTCAACTGTTCATTTTTTTAAAAATCACTCATTCTTACTCTGAGATTAGTTTTATGTGGGTTTTGAGGCGTTACAATAGTCGATGGAAGCAGAAATTAGAATAGGGGAACTAAGGAGAGGAATTTAAAAATCCTTGTCAGAGATGCCTGACTTCATTTCACGAAGAAGTGCATTATTTGTTACTAGCCCTCTGACGTTCTTTGAAGGTCACGAAGCTAACATCACATCGAAATGCTCGGCCTTGTTTGATGGTCCGGGCCGCCTAGAATATTAAACGGGGATTGGCGATATACGCTCATCTGGACACCAATTTGGTTTTAACGGGGGACTCGGATGTGTTCCAGCTGAATCTTTCATCTACCGTTCCTTCCACTGGATGTGCTGCACAGAAGCCACCTCACGTTTCACTTGGTATGATAGTCCAGACATCGCAGCATATCTTGTCTAAGGAAATTACTCACGAGGTCTCTCAGAAATCCTCAACAACCTACGACCGATTTCGCTCTTCTTAGGACCCATCATGCAGACGCAGCCCCGAGTTTCAACCTGATGCTGATGAGCCCAAAAAAGCGCGGAAACTCCCGGGGGTGTTGAAGACTTTTTATAATCTTTTTAGTAGTTTCCTCCAAGAAAACAAACGATGTTTAGTAGCGCGTGACTGAATGTTTCGTAAATGCCGCTTTTGTTGACCAATGCGTTTCATCAGGGTTGCTGTGAACTTTTCTTAAGGAATCTACACGAAATGTCCGATATCAATAATCTCATCAGCTTTTGTTCATTCGTCCATTTATTGTGCATTCTTTCAGAAAGGTAGCCTCCACTCTGTGTTGTAGATGACGCGAAACGACAAGTGTGATTCGGATTGTGACGTTTTGGCATTCCAACACTGTCCATCGATCGTACGAATTTCTAGGGTTCTACTGATCAGTGACTTGCTGAACAGAATTCCAACAGAATGTGAAAGGGTCATTGATCAGCATTCAAAGCTCCATGTGCAGGACGAGTAGATGGGTGTCAATGACAGATGGGCTGGTGAGGCGCTTTGCTTCATAGCGCCTCTTTATTCCATGCCAGTCTGTCCATTTTCGACGATACATTTCCGTCCTGTTATCTTACTTCCTTTTTCTCAACATGTCAGTCAAGTTGCCCGCTCGATTTTGACGAAATCCGTCTAAGGATTTGCACACGATACCGAGAAACCTGGGTATCGACGAGTTTATTGCCAAAATGGGTGCGGAATGAAAAGATTTTGGGTCAGTAGTGGCAAACAGCAACTTCAATTGGGAGATGACTTCCGTTGTCTATCCCTCTAAGAAGTTCGCAAAAGACACGTTGACTAACCTTAAATAATTGAGCAGTTTGTCCCGAAAATAGTTCAACACGACAAGACCCGCCCAAAAAATGTTAGAGTCAATTTTCATTCTCATACGGAGTAACTCCTGAGCGAATACATATCAGAGAAAGAAAAGCCCTTTTATCTATTTATTAAGCAGCTACGCTGAGCATGAATAAATCAGTATTTCGTCCCTATCAGGATTGGTCTAAAAGGCTAGTTGAATTTTCGGCAGAAAATATCTGCATTGACTTTAGAGGCTGAAAAATGATTCGGAACTTGTTCAGCAAAAATACTTCGGTTCCCCGGTTCGACTACTGAAAAATTACAACAATATTGGGTTTTTGCAAGGCACTACTCATAAGTTTGCTGAAAACTGCTCGAGGAGTTTTCAGCAACCCAATGAGTAGTGCATTACAGGGATATCTCGAATACCGTAGTGACTGAAACATGAGGCGGCCTGGTGCAACACATTTAGTTGCCTGGAAGCATCGAAACCGAGATAGGCAGCTGGGTTTCAGGTGAGTCTCTCGAAAAACCAAACTGGCTTGCAAATGAGTGTATTTCGCTAATATTGTGTTTGTTTATTTCCACCGTGTGCGACAGTCCACCACAACGTGAAGACTCTGGGTCTATGCCAGTTAAGTGTGAGCTGAGCACAACAACCAGATTAAATTGATTTTCCGTTTTTGTTTTGCGGCCCAATGTTCAGTTCAGATAAGGCTCAGAATAGCAAATAGAAGTAGTTTCGAGTTCAGTCAATCTTATCAGCCGGACTAGGGCAGATTTTCCAGTTGCAAGATCAGAAAGAGAACGATGCAGCATCACTTATGTGAACTCGAAAGTTATAGTTCGATTGTATCCCATTACATTCTGGTTAATAGTTGGATAATAGGACGAGTCATATTGTAGGCTGGCGGGCACAGCCAGTGGAATTCGCACACAAGATTCTCTTAATATCCCTAAAGGCAGATTACCAGACGTAGGCCAAGAAAAAGTGAATTCCCACACAAACTTGTTTCACACCATCGTGAATGTAACTTGGACAGTAGAACGGTAGTATTATTTCGTTCACTGGCATGCACAAGAAAAGAAAGCGGATGGCATTCAAAAAGCCGTGAAAGTAACTCGTGAGACCACGTGGTGCACTACGTACTTGGGGCTTTTATTACTAACGTATAAAGTGAACTTGTTGCCTATTGACATACTTTAGTAGATGTTCACAACATCAGACAGAATCTTTGCGGATTGATTGAAGTTTAGATTGTGAGTTGATGCGGTGAAAAACCTTGAACGTTTTACTGCACACCTGTTTGTACTTTGTGTTTGATCAACCTAGTAACATGCCACAAATTCTACCTTCTTTGTATTCCATTAATCAGACATAGGGCACGTTGGTTTACTTCAACAAATTGTGGGGAGTGTCAAAAATCCTCACGAAATTAACGACCCAGAGAACATCTTTCGACACTAAGCTGTGACACTGTGTGGACAAGATGCTTCTCTTCTTGTCAGAATCATATAACGCAAAGCGCAGATACTTCATCCGGTAAATAAATCGATTGAAGGAAGAATTGTACACAAGACAGCCATGACCACCTGTTTTATGCTTAAATGGATGTTTTATCGATCAGTCGAACTCGGTTGTTAAGTAACGCACAAGTGCGAGACCATGTCATCACATACGGGAAACACCCTTCCCGACTAAGGTGACATATCCGGAAGTAATTTTTGCTTAGGATTTCTGACGTCTTTTCCTGAGGTTGGCGCCATCAAAAGGCCTCAAAAATGCATCATCTACACAGCTTTTCAGATCATTTACAAAACATGTAGAAACCAGTGTACGAATCATTGTGGTAAATGCAGTGGAATTGGAAGATGAAAACTTTTGATAAGGACATCACCTAAGAATGAGGGCGTCTAAAATATCTTCAGGAACCATCATGGTCTCAGTGATTTGCCAAGCGTTCAGTCAGATAAGCAAAGACTGTATAAGTGGACAATCGAGAAGCCTGATTGTTTCTCAGGCAAAACGAAGTGTGAGAAACGTGTCACTGACAGTCCACAAACATGACACGAAACCACTCAGGACTTAGCAGCCCATCGTGACACATCTAGCATGGCAGTATGCTGCAAAAAGCTTTTAGATCCTGGTGAAATTCTCCTTGCTTTTTGAGAGGAGAATAAATTAGCCACAGGAGAAACCCATTCCTTTGTAAAGAAAGTTGATGCTAATGGTAGACTCAAATAGATTCCAGCTTAATCTCTCGGTTATGATATTCTTCAACTCAGTTTGCTGCACAAAGACCGACTCATGTTTCAGTTGTTAATGCATTCGATATTCGCAATGTGTTATAAGGTTGCTGAAAACTTTTCGACAGCCCACGATCGGTTTCACCCACCTTCGGATGCATTAGGTAGTTTCCGTCTACCTTATGTCTACAAAAGAGAGATTCCTAAAAGCATTTCGTTAGAAACAAGATAGATAAGAAATAAACGTTCTTTGCTTATCGGGTACAATACGAAGTTCAAGTAGGACGCAAGTTTGGCGGAAACTTGGGGACCGCATCTACCCTGGTGAGCCCCAAGAAGGGTAGAGCTGGTTGCCGGTTATCGGATGGTTTCTAGCAATCTTATGCGCTCCGTTGGTTTTATTTACCGAGTCAAGTGGAGTTCCAGGAACAACCGAAAACAGCAGAAATGAATGGGAAGCAGCACACTTAACCCCGTACAACTATAATTTTCCCGTATTACAGCGGTGACCTGAATTGACGTCCTTGATTGATCAGTAATGGAGCTTTTAATGTTTGTTAACACCAGTGAGTCAGACCCACCTTGGATNCGGCCGCTTGGGTCTCACCGGAGTATCAAAGACACTGGGTTAGCAAGGAGATCAGTTCCCTGTCCCAGAAGAGACTGGCTGATGGAAAGCCTTTTCAAATGGTTATAGGCAGTGTTCATAAGCCATACCACCGCAGCACACACGAAATCACTTTAGTTATCTTTACTGTGAACCTACCACGCTCTCCATTACTTACGGTCACCCGGGAAACGAAACCTGAAAATTTGTACAACTGTCTCACTTGTTCATTTATCCATCTACACATTTTACCACCAACCTAAATACCACGTCTTATGTCTTCATTATTCAGCGGTTTTTCTCATAAAATGATTTTTGGCCCTCTTAACTTTTCTCTGTTAGATAATCTCAGGACTTGTTAGATGTGCATGGAATCACTCCGTTTTAGATAAACTCATGTTCTGATCAATCAATTTAGCGATTTCTTCCAACTAGGAAGTTACGTTCTCACCAGAGCTTTGTAGTGGTGAAAGATTTCAGGGCAAGCAGGAATCTTATGTGCAAGGTGCCCCGGATTCAGCTCAACCTGGTAAGCGGGCAAACGAGCTATTCGCAACTTTACTTGGCAGCCGGCAGAAACTCGGCCTAATTGGCACAATAGACGACCTGCCTGCCATAACTTCTTGGTGTGGAATTAGTTTTCCGTCCACTGCCTCCTTCCTAGTGTCAAGCCACCAGCGTAACCGAGTCCAGTCTAGAGCAGGACGCTTAATTTCTCATAGTGCTGATTGAGTTAGGTTGGCTGTAACGCCTCGCAGTTGTTTGCATCAATCATTGAAGCATAACTTAATAGTCCAGTATGTGTCTGCACGACTGCAGACTGATTTAGGGGTTCGATTGACAAGCCATCAAGATTTCGGACTAGACGAAATATACGCAGAAACTTAGACTACTTTTTCTATAGCCAGTTATTTTTCTGGTCTCATCCATCAAAATAAAGGCAGTTAATAACACTGATAGAGCTTGTCGATCGTCGACCTCGATAACTGCATCCGCAAGTCATTAGATTTTTTACAAATAAACAACAAACGGAGTAAGCTCATGGGTTGTGTACGGCAGTCAGCAAGCGCGCAGTCTGCCCGTTGGATGAGTTCGATACAAAAGAGTTCACAGGTCACGAAACAGATTCAATCACGTGTTTTTTACTTCGGATTGTTTTGAATTTATAGATTTGTGGGTTTATTGGCACCCTCACATTATCAGCCAACACTTGAAGTCTCTACTAACCCGTGTCTTTACTGCTTTGGAGTCAAACGCCCGCCTACATACTGAAATAGGGTCAGTCGAAGGTGCAGCATTATCTAGTGTCCCTGGTATTGTTGAGCCTAAAGAACAACATAAAGGCTGTCTTAGGATTCAAGATATGGGATTACTACTTCTATATACTACCATATACTACTATGCACTACTATATATACTGTTACATATGCTACTATACTACTTTATACTACCATATACTACTACTTTCTATATATTACCCATAAGTTAGTTCCGTGTCCGACAAATACACTCATTCGTACCCGATTGGGTTTTCAGTGGAGACGCACTTGAATCCCAATTGAAGAACATCATGAACGAACGATTCAACTGGGATTCCGGTGAGTTCCCCGTTTAAACCAAACTGGGGTACAAAAGAATACAGTTGCAGAATTTCATGCAAGCTGATTTGAAGTACAACGTAAAGTTGACGTAAACTCGTGTCTACCTAATTGACCCCAAGAAGGGAGAAATTGGTCGTGAGTTGTCGAACTGTTTTCAGCAACCTCATGAGTGGTGTTTCACTCTATTCTGATGCTCATTGGGTTACTGGATGAGTGCCAGCCAAACATATTAGGGAGAATACTCTGATTACAATGGTGCTTTGTCCTTGATTGCCGATCACCTTGTCGGTCCACTGGTTCCGTATCCTTTTCCGCATAGGTTTGATGGTAAAAATTTCGAGAGATTGTGTACTACTAAAAAGATGACTGATAGCCCCAATAACGGATGGCAAAACTTTCAAAATCGAACTACATATGCAATAATGAGGACAGTTAAAGTTGTCCTGGAACACACTTCATTTTCATAGAGAAATTGGGAAAGCAAATGATTGGACCGTGCTTTGACTTGCTCGATCGTTCAACTATTTTAATCTTTGTCCCGTTTTTTTTGCATCGATCTTGAAAGGAAAAAACTTGACGCGTGGCAAACCAATCAGTCTTATATCCCAAGGGATTGTTCATTTTGGTTTGACAATTGTAGCAGTTTTGATAGCGGACAACCTGATAACAAACTATAATGTTTTCTAGCTTTGTAGGCATGCAATGTGAATGAAACATGGTTGCTTGTCTGGCAAATAGGCCCATAAAAATTGCTTGGCTGAAAAATCGAACATGAACTGGGTCGAATTTGAGGGCACTGAGAGAAACGAGTACCTGGACAAAGTCTTACCGACCTAACTACTACAGACTGGCACAAAGGCAGAGAGAGAGAAGTTCCTACATCTCCGAAATTGAACATATATCACAAGATGTCTTCCAGAAGTCTCTCAGAGATAAGTTCTTTCTGAGGGTTCTGAACATTTCGTCCCTCGTAGCTTAGGACTCAATATGGTATCGAACTTTCATCAGTCTTTTTGTGTTTTTCTTTCCTTTGCAAATGTGACACAACCCCTATCGAAAGGCTCGGTACCGATCATCCTGCAGTTGAATTAGCAACGTCAAGTGGTTGACCATCGCTCACCCGATAGGCACGAATAGTCGAGTCGATCAGGCTGAATTACTCAACTTGACTTACCAGGCGCCCAGTGGCTGATCTCAAATCATTCTCCAAAACGCGCTTGCAAAGACTACTGTTGGGCCATCCCAATGATCCCAGTTGTTTGTAAAATAAAACATCTGTTCATACATCCAAATTCCCACGGGTAGTTTTCTATCGGGCCAACCAAGTTTTATACTCGAATCCAATCACGAAAAAGGCGAAAAATTTCCTCCTGAGTGAAAAACCAGCGCCTACACAGTGTTTACTCCCATTTCAAGGTTGGCTACAAGTGAATAGGTATAAAACCTCTCTGTGACACAAAATTAAATGCGATAGAATGCAGTGTCGCTGTTACCATTCAGACTTGGTCTTAGCGTGTGAATGCGGATTTTGACCAGAATGTCGGTTCTAGAAACCCGCACAACAAACGAACCGAACACTGTGTCTGGACAAGATTTCAGTCTTGAAAGCTAACTAATCCCCACACATAATGCAGTTCTGGGCAATGTCCGAAACAACCTCGTTTTCAGAAAGCAACGATAAGCAACCACCCTACCCCTTTTCTTATCAATTTAAGTGCAATGACAAAAAATTCTCAACACTTGTGGAAAATTCAGCTCCACTTTGTAGATGCTTTGTCTTGGCAACAGAAGCGCTTGGCTAATCAACGGATACAAACAGAGGACCTGAGAATTTGCTTTAGCTGGAAGAAAGCTTCACGAAAAAGTTATAAGTTTAGTATCCTAGATTTCTGTGATCCTTCTGGTTGCCTTTTGAAAAACAAAACACAACTTAAAGGTCACAGTGTAAGTGATCGTGGAACATCTGGTCTCAACGCACTCCATAAGGAACTTGAGAAGGTTTCTTTTGCTTCACGATATCGTCACTCAATGATGATGGATGATGATCGAACTTAAGCCAATGAAAAAGAGTGTTAAACGTTGACCGGGTGTCACCATCTACGTTGCTTAGTCCGTGTAAACCTGTCCGTCTGTATGCCCAAAGCATGTTCATACAGAACAGGTACTCTGGATGCGGACTCGTAACAGCCAACAGGTTCAGCCAACCCGAGGATTAGTTTGAAATCCCAGGTAAACTTCGAGCAGGCCTTCTCTGAGCATGCTTTGCCAAAGACCATACACGAAGAATACATTTGAGTCTCCGGCTAGCACCGGTCCATCAATAAGTGTCAAACGCCATCCCTGAATTTCTTCTCGATTTGTGGACGCCTAACTTCGATCACATGTTCAGCAAACCCGGTGCACACAAGCGACGCGTTAAAGAGAAAACTTGGTATCATCAGGTAGGTGCTTTCAAAAGACTTATTGTGATTACACACCGAGCTAGTAGTATAGTGTTTGTGGAAAAAACGGAAGTATCAGCCCCTCCTCAGATATTCCAGTGGTCACTTATATAAAACGGAAGCATTGCAACACATTGATCGATTACTTCAAGCAAAGCAAATGGCAGAGGGTAGTCACAATTAAAATCGGTCTTCATTCCTTTTAACGTTCGAACAGAAGGTAAATGTATGACGATTCAATGAAAAACACCGAAATCAAACGACTGCCTAGCTAACAGGCACGGGTCTCCATCCTCAACATGTAATTAGCTAGTCGAATAGAACCAATGCCCACTTTGGAGAGCACGTTGCGCGTCAAGACAATAAAGTTGAAGTTGCTAGGATATAATAAACAGTGATATTCTCAGTCACGTGAAGCCAATCATCGTTGAAATTAAATAATACTATAATATAGTTCAACGGTAGCATCTTTTGGGCAACTAGCTACCACCCGAAGGAAGCACGGAGATCCAGATAGTGACAAGCTGACCAAGGCTAGACAGGAACAGTCGAGATGCAGAGGCTGAGTTCAATACAGGAACCTTTCGGTCAGTAACCCTGCGCCTCAATCACTGAGCCCTCTCGAACTGTTGTTGTAGGAAGTGAAGACCGTACTGAAAACGAACGCACCTGATGTTCAATGATACAGAAGTCTTCGTACCACATATCTAATACTAGCATATTACTAGCATAATACTAGCATATTACTTGTAACCAAACTATCCTAAAAGATCGTCATATAGTCGCTCAAAATCGATCAGAAGCTGTAGTAAAAGGAAATCTTGCAGAAAAACGGCGTATTCCCAGTAAAAAAAGCGGGAAAAAATGCATTCGGTTTCGTAAACTCTTCGTTTGTCATAAGTCAAATAGGGAGGAACAGAACAAAACACGGCGATCTCTTCGGAGGGTCTACGGAGAAGAAACATACAAGTGAATTGCCCGAGGACTTTCTTTGAGGCACTCAGCTGAGAGTACACCAGGTGCAGCCTGGAAGGAACTCCTACATCTGCTCTCAGCTAAGTCAAAATCCAGATATCCCACTAACAAACCTATGAAATAAAACCAGGGTTTATTAGGTCAAAAAATAACGCTGTGAGAGATTTACTACAATGGGAATGGCTTATTTTCAGGGTGAATTCAAATTTGCACTTGCACGAAAACGGGGTATGATGGTAAGAGAGATAAAAGCTGGTTTCCTCGGGTAACCCCATCTGTCAATCGGACCGAGTTATTGATCATTCTGATAATTCAACCTACGTCAATCTATTCTCCATTTTAGCATAAAACCCTAAATGACGTTCACAAACTATGCGACAGTTGTAGAAAATCCAAAGCTTTTTGGGACCAGAAAGTCAGGATTCTCTTAAACGCGAGTTCAACACGCAACAAACAAGGAGCAAACTCTCTTCGTTGAAAATGCGGCATTTTCTGATAACCTGAATATTAACTGAGCGAGATCCATAGCATCTTGTGGAAGGCAGTTTCTTCGAAGTATACTCCTTTCTTTCTGCGAGTTGAATCAATCCAAAAGCACCGCGTTGAAACGCATAGCTAACGAGGCATGTTGCGGAGACTGTTTTCTGTGGAACTATTTAGCTGGAAAGAGAAAGATGAGTTCACCCAGTCTTAAAATGGTAATGGCAATCGAATTTCTGGCTGAAATATCATCCATCACGAAAATGCACCGGAATACTTGTAGCTCGGCTGCTTTCATTGGTGGCTGATCAGGTGGTCTCTGATCTGTTCAATCTAGCTGTTCAACACGGCGAACAAATCAACCGCCACCTGATTAACCGCCAGTGATCCCTCTTCTTGTGGCCACTACCTCCCTTGGACTAACGGATTTCGATATTCAGCAGAGGTATTTGATTTGGAGGAGTGTATCAGACTTTGTTTGTTAAATGCTGAGAGACTAAAACGATGGTAGAGTTTGCAGTTTAGACATCACACACAATGCAGAGTAATAGAAAATACACTAGATACGTAGATGTAGATATGTAATTTTGCGTACTTATCTCGTAGACCCCAATCCGTGTGTCCGGAAAGCAACAGATCACACTTTGCGCAGGGCCACAGAGATGCGCTTGGCAGTGGTACAGGATTCTCAACCAACGTCTTATCGAGAGAAAGGTGCTCGAATAAATTAAGCGTTTGCTAAATCGTTTCTTCCCAACTCTGGGAGTTGTAGTGAAATCGTCTACATGCATCGTGAGTTTTTAAACTAGATAGTAGTTCTATCAGTCTTTGAAATCTCTACCATATGTGGATACTATAGTGTAACTCGACGGCTGCCTGTGTCTTGATTTCAAGCGGCCAGGTCTGGAACTGTTTTTTTCTCATTCTGAAACCTTCAGTATTTCTGTCCTAAAGCATTTTGAGCAAAATGTTTCCCATAATTTTCAGTTTACCAACATATGTCAGATGGAGCTATCGCACGTGGTCGTCCATAACACTGTATTTGAACACCACCACCATCACGAGAACACTCGAAATGTAACCGTGACATGTGTGCTGTAAACTAATTCGAGAAGTATGGATCATTCTCCCCCCTTGAGTCTGCTTTTCACGGTCACTCAACCTTGTTTGAAGCTAGACAGTGAAAGGAAACGCGGTGGCCGGAAAATAATTGCCGCCAGATGCAAAACTTTTTAAGTCTTTACGATGCGAATTTTCAACAAACGACATAGCGTCATAGATCTGTACGGTTGTACGGCAATGCATTGCATTTTCGACGACCAAGATGGTCTTGTCCAGGGCATACTGTGGGAATTAGAAAAAGAAGTCTTTCAGCAGTGTGTTACGGGGTATCCACAATTCAACTCTCAACAGAGATGACGCTGGTACCTAGATCACTATTCAATTGACGGTTTACTGCATCCGGTGCAAGGGTTAGATCAGTGTCTGTCGAATTCTAAACGCTAATCGCCCCAGGCTGTAAATTATGGCTGTGTACTTGACCGGAATGTATCTGTGAGGCTGACACGAACAAATACGAAATGAAAAACTGTTTCGGTGATGGTTGTTCACCGAAAGATGATAAGATAATCAGTCATGTGCCATCTCAAGGTGATCATTTCACGGTGGATGTTTTTGGCCCAGAAGGGCTTTCAAGTCGGTCAAACTTTGGCTCAACTAGTATTCTGTTGCATTCACTCTATTCCAGATATCTCAGCCTAAAACTTAATTAGTTGTCCCGCGACCTGAGATGTACCACCTGACGAATTTTCGTCTATATCATCAATGTAGTATCGCACCAAGTCATCAGCCAAACTACGTAGGTCATTTAGCACAAGAACAAGGCGACTTTCTGACTGTTGATCTTCAGGTCCAACAACAGAGTTATCCAACCTTCCTTCTACTTGTCGGCCACCTCAGTCAGGGAATTGAAGCTATTACTAATCCACTTGTTTACTTGGTTAAACAATTTGTTCAATTTGGCAATAATTTTCGCAGAGTCGAAAAAGTGCGACGGGAGCTTTCTTCCGTAGCTTCTATTTAACAAGAAAACTGGATCTCAAATCAAATAGCCCTGCGCTGCTTCAAGCTTTTTTCACAAGTCAGTCGATTCGAATTGACCTATCAAAAACGAATAGCCATAAGTAGGGTCAACATCCTCCTACTGGCTGCAAGTATGTATACATTTACATTCCAGGGAGATACTATTAGGTTCGTCAGGAATGGCCCCAAGGTCCAGTATGCAAAGGTGCGAATCTACCTATTCACCTGTGAATGAACGTTAGATCTGATTATTCAGTTAAGTAAGGGAAGCGATGCCTCGCTAACTAGGACATCATGTACTAAATCACGTACTAAATCAAGCTGTACAACCAGCGTTCACCATCAAATTAGCCGAGGTCAAATCACGTGCTCCAACACGCATTGTGAGAGTCGTAAGTGTGAACTGACCAATTTTATTGATCATTGGATTAGGAAACCCTACACATTCGAATCACAGTGATACGCTGGACTTTATGACAGCACCATTTAACGGTGATTATATTTCTGATGTTTTTTTAGCTCCTAACACTCTGAGGACCCTGCTGAAATATTACGCTAACTTACACCACTAGCGCGTAATCATACATTGTCAGCCAAAAAGCAATACCTAAATGTGGATGAACAGATTCATATGTGATTAAGTGGCTACTGTGATAGATCGGTTAATTCAGGAACTTGTCTGACTGATGGGCCAAAGTGAGGAATCTATGCTTGAATTTTGCCAAAATGAACTATTAGGTGCGCAATACATTTTACACTCTTGACAGTAGTTTTTCAAGATAATTTGAACCGGCCGTTGTAGCTACCTTTACTACGTTTACTGTTGATAGACGTGGTCGGATTTTGTGCAGCTCATCCATACTGGTTTTTCTTCTTTATTAGGTTTCCGCAGGTGCGCACAGAGGAACCGTACACGACCTGTGGATTGGCAATTAGTTGAACTGTCTCTGAGACAACAGCTGGTGGAACGACAAATTTCACTGCTTTTTTTCTGTCATCCACTTGTGTATCAAAGTTGTCCCACTGACGTGGCTAGACCAATATGGTTCCTTGAATATCATTTATACAGATGTTTGCGCTAACCGCTCCACTGTCCTGCACTGCCGTCCCGTTCGATCTTTTGGAGTCGACACAGGGTCTTCATAGCCAATCAGTGATAGACTCTGAGTTAGCTAGGGTATTTATGATCTGTCATAGTAGTTGGCCCACCATAGTCAGGTGAATTTTCAATACCTCGTTGATTGTACAGAATAAAAACGGTCCAGCTGTCAGAAGTTTGTGTGACAATGGAGGTATAACGGGCAAACGGTATCTTTGAGTGACGCGTGATACCAGAACCTCGGGGAAGGCAAAACAAAGTCGGAGCTGGGTTTCTATACGGTACTATTAACGTAAGACATCAATTCACAAACTATACAAACCTCAACAGCAGATACTCATCCACAACAAATGGTCCACCTGGACTACAAAAGTACGAACCAAATGAGCAAACAGGCTCCCACGTGAGACAGTCACACGTGCAGAAATTCGGTCACAAAAAATTTATGGGTGACCTCAAGGCCATATAAGTGAAGTGGTAAAGACAAACGCCAGTTCATAAACACGCACTAAACACAAAAATGGGGCGGGGATTACAAATAGGGACAGAAGAAAGGTGGGGAATTTCGATTGTCAGCATAATGGACGATACATGAGGTAAAGGTTCATCTTTAAAAGGCCACCTTTCGACCACGTTAAAACGATGCTAATGCATTCTGATGGACGTAGAACACACACACAACACACGTGAAATTTCATGTTATCATAACATCTTTACCACATCAGGAGTTGTTTCTCCAGCCCTCGACCATCGGTAATGCATGCATGATAGTGCAGTTGACAGATTATTTCCTCTAGGCAAGCGTGCTCTCTCCATTCACCTTAACCTGTCAAGTTGCTCGAGATGAGTCAGAAACACTACAAAAAACTGACACACCATTGTCCCGTGATCAATCATGGAAAAGAAGTTTAGTGGCGGACATTGATGGCCATTTATATATCCGCGTCAGCCTACCTTTATCATTTCGTATGCAACTCATTTGCAGAGATGTTATTGGTGCATTTGGTAATCAGTCTAATGTTGTGAAAACTGGGGCCAGAGTGTAAACATATATCAAGCCAGAAAGCCGGTTCACAATGGAGAAGGTGATAATCCCTTAGAGAAAGGGTGTATGGAGTTTTAGCGCATGAAAAACTCGTGTTTGTTTTTCCAAAATTCACACAACATTCTTTGTTTTGTGTGAACCGCAGCAGATTTGTTAACAGAAGCGCTTCCACAATCTTTTTCCCGGTACTAGCAAGTACGATACAAATGATTCGGAACTTTGAAACAAGACAAACTGTAGAATCCATTGAGTTTTTCTGATGGGTGTTGGTTTACGAACCTATTTGCAATCCTCGGGCCTAGAGAAAGAAATTTTCGGTGGCATGATCCCTACGATGCATGAAAAATGTACAAGTGAATCGTGTGACTGAGCTAGCAAGCATTAGCTTATTGGGGGGTTCGAGACATCATAAGGTACACTGATGAGTCTACTGTGCTTAAAGAGTAGGCCTCACACTGGACAATGATTTCTCTCGGTCGTGATTGCTGACTAGCATTCAGTCAAAAGACCTCGCCCGACAGTGTTCAGTCAAAATTTAGCTAATTTGAGTAGTGAATAACGTGGTTTGATTTTTTCGTCACACGTAAGCTTTATACTTTAGCCTTGATCACAGTGGGGATCACTGGTAGTAAAGGTCAACCTTTTCATCCGGCATTTCAACACAGTACCGATAGGCAGTCGTTTATACTCCAACCTCATCTACTTTGTCGTCACTACCTCGTTTTCTATCAGTTTCTCTGGTTTACAATTCGCAGCATATTTATGTTAAACAACAACTTCGTTCTTTTCTCATATCAGTTTCGAACGAAAAAACTGCAGCCTCAGACTTATCCCGTTTTATCAAGGTCTGTTTACTTACACGTTTTGCCTTTGCCGAGTTCAGCGATAGTCAGCATTTCTCAGCTACCAGCAATCAAACTGATGGATGTCAGGTGTACTGTTCGCCGTCGTGGCACTCATCTGTATACTTCAAGTGCAAAGCATGCTATGTCACCCTGAAAGGGCTCAGCAAACATCACTGGGGCTTTCTTGAGTGACCATGTCACCTCCGGAGAGTAAGGGTGGATTCGCCAGCATCGTTTGCGGATTGCAATTATAAGCCCAGGTAAGGGAGACAATCAATACCACTCAAATTATGCAACTGCCTGGGTCAAACCCGATTTCACAGCTCAGACAGGTCGGAAATTAAACAAGCTAGGCGGAGTTCAGAATCAATTTTTAAGAATGCGAAATTTCGCTGATTAGAGAATGTTTCAGAGTTAATCACGGCCAGGAAGGCCTAATACCCTTTGGGGAAAATTTGCCGCGGGATTTGCATTGGTCCCTTGAGTCCTCTCTCTAAAGGAGAACGCCTCGCTTATTGAAGGACGGCGTGTGGCTTGTGGTTCAAGCCCAAGTGAGCGCGGTCTATTCTAGCGTCGACAATTCAAAATGAAGTCAATCGGTCGATATCGCGAAGTGGAAAGATTTATGTGCTACTGAAAAAACGAAGCCACGGTTGGTTATTAATAGTTAGGATACAGATTACTCCGTAAAATGTGCGCAGTGGTGTGGAAGCAATGCGTGACCGGACTGCGAATTGAAATAGGACAAACGGAAAATGTCTCGTGGAAACTAGACTGAAATAAGTAGATTGATCTGCAGAGATCTTTCTTTCCCATCGCTACCTATTAGGAGTAGTGTTTCGTGTATTCTTTCAGACTCATCTTGTCACCGGAAGAAATCGATATTCAGCACGTTCTTGTCATAATCCAACAACTCAGTGCATCCCATGGGCATTTCGGCAATACAGTGCAAAATCAGCACCTGTGTTTGTGTTCAGTTTGTGGTGTGATCAGTGACCTTGAAAAGTGTATGGCAATAAAGTTTTCAGTCGAGGACAAAGCTTATCTCGAGCAAATCATTTCCAAGCTGAAGTATATCACCTCTCGAAGCTTTCTAAAACAAATTCAACAGTATACTTATTTTGCCCTTTTCACCTATGTCCCCCTGACCTGATATGACTACTCTCGTAAGTTTCAACGCCAGTGTCGCTCATAATGAGGATAGTCAATAGTAAGCGCTTTAGGAGTAAACCACATCTATGATATTGGTTGTCAAGTATACGGAGCATGCTCGTCTGAGACTGTCCTCTGGAAGCAGATGGACGGTGCAGTACGATCGCGAGAACATGATGCGTGGACAGGTAGTCACTGTGACTCTTCGGATTGCTGAGTCACCGCTCAAGACAGTCCGTGACAAACGAAGACTTTGAGCCTGCGTTGGGACTTTATGAGTGTAGGCAGATTCCGAAGCTGTGAACACTAGCTAGAGGATAAGGATCATAGACCAGAGTTTCACGTGTTTCAAGGGTCACAGGCAGCAAATCTTGAGGCTGCCATCAAGACTGGAACTTTGAATGTCATCATCATGGATTCTTACGAGCCGCCCGTTGTGAGTAGTAATGGTAACATATATCCAAAATTGTCCAGGCCAATCCCTACTGACTAGGCAGATGATAATCCAGTCAGGATGTTGAATATTTTTTGTCAGTAATCGTCCGTGATAGAACGACGAACAGGAGACACGTCGGGGAATTCCTCTTCATCCTCACTCCTAAAGGGAGCACACACGGTGACGAGCCATCAGTGTTGAACACTGATTTTATGCTGTCGTCGACGATGTTGACGACACAGAGTGTATTTCACGTCGTCTCACATCACAGTGGTAATGCAGTTAGCCGTTGAAGTGGATTTACCGGGAGATGATGTGGCCACCGTGATTGAAGGATGAGTGGCAATGTATGCTGTCTAATTGTTGATCAGCCACTTATGGCCGAACGGCCAAGTGCTCAAACCAACTTGTAGAGGAGAAATCGCGGGTTCGGAATTCTCTTGAATGTCGTCAAAGGCGCACTGCTGATGAATCTCAATAGGAATGAAAAACTATGCAGTGCCCTTCGGCTTTTCAGCACAAAGATCGGTTTTACCTACCAGGAGAAATTCCGATTAAATTATGACCAGGTCTCCTCACCCTACCGTCGATTTTCAAAACAGATCATACGTTTGTAATATGAGTAGTGGACGTTGATGTTGGACAATAAGACTGTAAAAAAATGAAAAACAGCTCACCATCAATCAAGATCTGAAGCTGAATTAATTTAACTCACTTTAGCTTGTTTCAGGAACACCAGATTGAACACTCAGCACTGATCAAGGCACTAGTCATAAGGAATCTCAAGGATGGGTTCCCCGACTGCCTTAAAACCCAATCAACCTACTTAATTACTCACTTGGCCTGACGAAGCTTTTGTGTCAAAAGCGAAACGTTGCCCAGCAATAAATCCACCGATTGTTTACCGAACACCTCTGAAACGATGACTTCCCAATCGGTCCCAAACATTTCCCAATTGACTGAAAACACACTTGTTTTTTATTGTAATAGCTTCTCCTCATAAAACCAGGCAGTTTTATGGTTTTGTTTTAAGTGCTACTGAATCCAGTGCTACTGATCACCTGTTCGTAACAAACCTTATAGAAAGAACTAACATTATATTGGTATTGATAATCCATCACGGTACAGCCACAGATGACACAAAGTCCGGTCAAGGTTAAAAATCTTGTCATATTTACGATATTACTTTATTGAAGGACGAACTTCGTCTCAGCCCACTGCTTAAGGCTTTCGGGCTCGTGGTGATAAAGGTTTCGTTGCTGCCCGAGTGGAACAGCAATGGCCTCGGTAACAATGAGCATCAGTAACGACAAAACAGCTTTTCTCGAATACATGGTCAGGGAACTCAAGGGAAAATCGTTTTATCAACCTATGTGCTATGGATTTCGTTTCTCGTTTTCCAATCAACTACAGAGACTCGTTGATCCAGGTCAGTCTAGCAGCAAGTTAGCAGATATGAATTGCACAGCAGGTGGTAGCATTTTGAAACAGTGCGTTATTTTTGTCGATTCGAATCAACTAATTGGAGTATGCTGTAGTTGTCTGGTTATGGTATGCATACATCAGGTCATCAATAATGGTTGTTACGCCAACTGGTGACTCGCGAAATACATAAAAACTCTTTCTTTTAACAGGATATTCAACCAAATTCGGTCGAATCTCTTGTTTTCGACTGAATTTGCTGCAAATGACTGCCTCATGTTTCCTTTGGTACAAATTTCGGATGTCACAGAAAATTGAGACTACTTGCGCAGCACGTTCAGTTGAACAAGGACGTCATAAAACGATAGATTCTGCTTGGATTTGGTTTAATCTCTTGTTAAAACCAAATTAGTGGGCAAGCCATTGTACTCAACAGTTGCGTCCAGTATGAGTACAAGTAGAACATAAGGAGATCACGAGAAACTACCTGATACTGAGGCTGGCGTTTTCGCTCGTGCTCGGCCAAGTCCACGGAAACGCTCAAAAGGTTGGACAACTACATCAGGCAATGTATATTCAAGCTGACTGCGTTTACCGAAGGACATCCTGATCAGCTACATCCACGCCGGTAAACAACATGGGGGACTTGGTATCCCAAGTCTAAGTGCAACCATCCCGATGCGGCGGAGAGCGCGTACTCAGCGAGTACGCAGTGCCGAGAACTACACGATTCCGCATTTGGCGAGATTGTTTGGGATCTCAGCCTTCCGATCCGAGTCCATAGAGCATGCGTAAACACCAAAGAAGAGCCGGTGGTTGCTTGGGATGATAGTCTGCGTAACAGCGTTGGCGGACACGGTTTACGAGAGTTGGTTGCTTCGCCTCTTTCTAATCGATGGATTGTATTTCCAGAACGAGTGTTTCCTTGGATATTTATCCGCGGTATCCAGCTCCGATTAACCTGCTCAGGACGAGAGTTAGAAGCGCTCAACATGTTCATGGTGGTCAGACAATCTTATATCATGGAAACTGTGGCCAACCGGGAAGTGGGGTGTATATTTTGCAGTCCTTCTAGATTAGGCATGACGCTAGATATGCTCGTCGTAATCGAGTCTCAGGGAACTCGCGAAATGTCCCCGTCGACCAGGATACACCATCTTCGAGGAGTTGAGACCACCTACCTAATCGCTTTTCGCCGAGCAACGTCAGCATAGTCTCGGATGGGCGCGGATTGACTGTGTGGAATGAGAAGCTGAATTCTGTTGCTTATGAATATTCTCTTGCCATAATTTCAACCCCACGTGCAATCGGTTGTGAAGCTGACTTTTTGGTCCACCAGCCGATGATCACCTCTTATCGAGGGAACTACTGTCCTCAATCCTCCGAGGCCGTTATTGGACTGGGACTGCCTAAGGTCACAGTCAGTGACTTGTGTTTGTTTGCCATTGTAGCTTCTCTGCGTACTCACTACACTTATGCGTGGCACATAGCGTTGAGTGTGCATTTTTGCCGTTTAATCTCACACCAGACCCAGTATGATGGACACTTTGTGCCTGATGTGCGAGTCTTGATTGTGCCGGTGCTTACGGCGCCTTGAAGAGCATTCAGCATTGTTTGTCCTTTCTCCGGTTGTTGGTCTTTACACGCGTGTTTCCATGTCAAAATTCTTGCATACGTTGGGATTCATCTTATCTGACTGGAAATGGTGGTGGCTTGACTTCGAATGAGACGTTTCTCTTTTCTCTCATATTCTCCTGTAACCGTTTCGCATTCATTGCTCGCATTCTCTTTTTATGTCTGTGACCATGCTTTTTAAAAATAAACGATGAAGTATGAATACAAGTAGAAAATAAGGTGAAAGAAAACTTGCGGATTGCGACTGCCTGATGACGCCGAATAAGGAAAAAAACTCAAGTAGAAAATAAGGTGAAAGAAAACTTGTGGATTGCGACTGCCTAATGACCCCGAATAAGGAAGAAACGGGTTGTGAGCTCTCAAAGAATTTTCAGCACTCTCAAGATTAATGCGTTCCGTGTAGACAAACTGCCAGCCATTCTCAACATGTTAAGATAGTCTTAACGAATGAATCATGAGTCATAAAACAAGTATGTTTCCATGATTCACATGGCATACAAACCAAATTCTCAAGCTGCAGCCTTAGTGGCATTAATCCTTCTGAAATACGGCCCTCTGTCCGCAAAAACATTGGTTGAAAAGTTTACCCAGAATTTGTTAGAAACTTTCGAGAATGTGGCACAGCGAGTAACAATACAGATGTGGGAGGGTAAGTTCAAAAGAACTGTTGACGAGCGTATAGTTCCGGTGATTTTTGAGGACCATATTCATGGCCGAACTCATCATTAACATCACTTACATAGATAACACATGGACTACGATCCATCCTCAAGACCTTCTGACCGGTGGACCTGCTTCTTATTTCTGCGTTAAGTAAGCAGCAGAACGGTTCCATATTCTTCTGTAGTTTGACCAAATCTTTAATTTGAGGTTGTGTGACCTGAAGACAAATTATCGACCCTGGAGCTTCGTAAGATCTACTCTCCGTGGCCGAACGGGAATTTTGAATACGGTACGCAGTCGTGGCAGGATAACCATCTCGGTTGTTGAATTTAGCACTGAACATATTACGCCTAGTTCCTTTCAGTTCCAAAAACCAAGGTTAACGGGGCGGCTGACTAGTATCAAATCTAAGACAGTCGACTACTGATCAGGCATTTGTGTTCTTCGAAAACTTGATTTCTTTAGTTCACCAGATGGGGAATGCAGTCTCTTGTATTCTCTTTAGATCATGAGTAGACAGGATGCAGTTATTTTAGGTGGCATTCCCACCGACACTTCCGAACCGATAACTGCCCACTTGAGTCCTTTAGCTCACGTGATAAGCAAAAGGAAATATATCCGGTCACCCTTACCTGTCCTTATAATAACTGTGCGAATGCAGACTGCGACGAGCAAGCCAGATGCGGGCAACTCTGTTTGGAAAAGCAGACTAACAGGTCACGCCAACGCGTTTAGTTTGATTCCCAAAACATGACGAAAAACGAGGATGGCATGCACAGAGGCCAGAGACATACTGGTAGATCTGACTAAAAAACATTACATGACCACTGACGAAAAACGAGGATGGCATGCACAGAGAGGCCAGAGACATACCGGTAGATCTGACTAAAAAAACATTACATGACCATCTATTATCGTTTAGTTTTTAACAACATGGTCACTACTACTGTTCTCAAATTGCTGTGCTTCAAAACACGTTTTCCATGCACCGAGTGCCACTTAGTGCGGATCTAGCCACATTGGTTCTTCCTGAGACAGATATCCCTAGTAGGCGGATTTTGGAAAAGCAGACTAACAGGTCACGCCAACGCGTTTAGTTTGATTCCCAAAACATGACGAAAAACGAGGATGGCATGCACAGAGAGGCCAGAGACATACCGGTAGATCTGACTAAAAAAACATTACATGACCATCGTTGTTTCAAAATACAACTTTCATAGGTTCTTAGACGTAAAATTTGAAACTTGGTCGATAATGAAATAGAGCAACAAGATTTACGGCTGATAAATTGAACTTCCGCAAATTTCCAATAGGTAGACTATAGGTGAAAAACAAAAGGGGGAAGCGACCGAGTTATACGACGAATACTCTTTCTTCAACGTGCACAGGTTCAGACTATTATGTGGCTTCCTGGGGAGGGGGTAGAGAAAACAACCAGTGTCACCAACAGGTATCGGGCGCCTTATACCTCCTTAACTTGTCCATAGTGTACATTGGATGGTTTTTACTTCTTTCCTAAATATGGCCTGGCTAACCTCCGTCCTTGGACCACAACCTGTTGATGCACAAGTTGATAATGATGACCAAGCGATGTTTTGGTCATTAACCATGCATGTCGAATTCTGTTCTTCAAGCTGAATTCAGTTTTTCCTGCAGAATTTGGAATGGCGCAAAACAAAAGATGAACACGATCTGGCTTGAAAAAGAAAATGAAAGATACGAGGTATGGATGCAAACGCTTTCCAGTTTTAGGTCCCCATGACCTTTATTCTAGATGGTTGATTAGGCCGTAAGAACTGGGAGCAAAGCAAATTCAGTGGTGTTCACATTATCGGTTTTTGACTAGGCCGTTTGACTGTAGGATGGCAGTTATCTTTTTGATGAAGGAAACTACTCACAAGGTTGCTGAAAACTCTTCGACAGCCCACGACCGGTTTCCCCCTTTTGGGGGCTCATCAGGTAGACTCACTCCTCGAGTTTCCGGTAAACTTGTGTTCTACTTGAACCCAACCTGGACTGATTACGACAAATGCACTAATTTGCAAAGGTATTTAAGTTCAAGTAGAACATGTTTGACGGAAGCTAGGGGACTGCGTCTACCTGATGAGCCCCAAGAAGGGCGAAACCGGTCGTAGGCTGTCGAAGAGTTTTCAGCAACCTTGTGAGTAGTTTTCTTCATGAGAAAATACACTGTAATATACCAAACATCGTACCAACTGAAACCTGAGGCGGTCTGTGTGCATCACATTAAGTTGAAGATCATAAACGAGAGATTCACTTGAGTCTCCGTGAAAACCAAATTGGTTTGCAACTTAGTGTATTTGTCACAATAGGACTTTCCTCAGATAAACTGACCTGATTATGTGACAGCGAGGCGCTAGTGTTTCAGCACAGATGTCGCTGACAGTGATGACGGTGGCAACAATGCAGTCGCAGCAAGGGGGCAGTCAGCTCAGATGAAGAAGCACTTGATTCGAGAATGAGATAACTGATGGGTAGTTTGATGCGCAGGTCAGTGTTAGTAGCAGATAAAAAATATCTCAGAAATGGCGTTTCGGATCTATGTGACTAATACTGTGAATGAATTCAGGCTAACCAACATCATACTGCTGGGCGTACACCAAGCCCTACTAATAAGACCTACATGATAGTGTAGGAACTAATAGTCGATAAAAAGGGCGCGGGGGGTATGCTTTTTCTTAGTTCAACGTGAGGCTTTCACAGAATTTAATTTCGTACAACGTAAGAAGAGACTGGGAACTTGATAGGCGAGGTGAAGCAAATTTGCCCACGTTTGGACCAATGCATCATAACAAGTCTCGCTTGGCACTTCAACAAAAATGGATAACTTAAATCAAAATGGTAGCGAGCGGAGGTCTGGTTATTTCCCACTGGGATTTGTCCCGCACTCCTTCGACTAGTTGCTTGAAAATAACCATTCTATCACTAGCCTCTGATCATCGGTGTGGGAACTCGCACCTAGACAGGATAGAGTACCAAAGGATTCTCTTTGTGTGGTCAAGTTTTGGCAGGATCCTGGATTGATGGCTTCTCGGCTTTTCAACATAGACTGGTTTCACCCACAGCTCAAATAGAAATTTCAGTCTTATTAGAGAAGCATAATCAATTTGGAGGAAGAATATTTGGCGTGGATCGAAACTAGTAAAAGTCATTCATAGCACTCAAAAAACCTATATGTCTGAGTATGCGACCTGCTTTGTTTTTACGGCAGACGGAAGTGGAGTCTGTTCAACACCATGTCCTCTCAAGATTGCCCATTCACCTCCTTTTCTGTATTGCCCGAACGAACTTTAGTTTCAGTCTCAGTGTGACAGCTTCGATCTAACGTTGCATTGGACAAAAACTAAAACTTTGAAACAAACGAATTTAAGTATGAAATGCCACATGTGATTAGGGCACTCACCCTTGGTCACTATTCACCCGCAATATTCATATGGGCTCCTTGCTTTATCAAGTGGTGGAACATTTCCGAAGCGTGTCACGTAGAAGACCAAGCTATTTTATCCTCAGTAAAAGGCATGTATGCTGTGAGTTCATCTGTTAATAGACCTTAACTTACCGTGCTGTTCCAAATCCATCGCTCCAGTTAGAAGCAATTGTTAGATGGGATACTTCACAGGAACTTAGTAAACCGTAAACGGCTAAAAGAACAGTCTTTGAATGCAGTACTTCCTTTGTAATCAACTCTTCCGCAATGTTTCCATTTCTGAGACATCTGATGGCGACAGACAGTCTGATATATACATGTGGCCTGTGGAATATCATACCTCGAATCCAACTGAACAAAGGTGTGTCTTCAAAGGCGTGTCTTTTACTCGTGTTACTGGTTTTAGGATTCTAATTTCTTGGCAGAAACCTAGAAAAAGCACAGTCTCGCGCTAGGCCATGGGCGTGGGCCGATATGTGTCACCCAAAAACAAATATCCTACAGGCCGAATGAACGGTCGCACGTCAAAGTACAAACGGAACATTAGTGATAAAGAGTAGAAGATCGACCTTGGAAAAAAGACATTGGTTTTCAACAGATGAATGTTACGCGTGGGAGTCAATAAGGGGAGTTGTCATTGGATCTAGAAGTGTAGAGATTCTTAGCGAAATACACTTATTTGTATGTCAATTTGGTTTTGACGACAGGTCCACCTGAGACCCAGCTGAGTCTGTCGTTTATTGTTTTGTTGAGCAACTGAATGTGTTCTACCAGGCCGCCTCATGTTCCAGTTGCTGCGATATTGAGATATCGCAATACATTGTATAGGCATGATGCACTACTCATAGGGTTTCTGGGAACTCTTGGACAACCCGCGACCGATTTTGCCCTTCCTGGGACGCATCAGGTCGGTGCAGTCTGCGCGTTTCCGTCAACCTCATGTTGTACTTGAACCCATAATGCGCGAAATCATATAAGGACAATGTGTTTACCAAATTTTGAAGGATTGGTTCATTACGAGGCTGATGGAAAGGTTAGACGTCGGTTTCCTTCCCCAAGACGAGCAGTGTCATCATCATAAGGTTGAGATTTATTTAAAAGACCTACGAAATATGACTAGAATTTACCCTACAGAGATGCTGAACTATTGATGTCTAGAAACCGATATAATCGTATCAACAGCCTTTTGCACCCTTCTAACTTCTTAGGCATGACATCCCACGATAGAATAGTAGTCTGTTTTGGTCCCATAACCAGCGCGCTAGTGATTTGCTGCTTTCGTAAACACATGCGCTACCGGGTATTGACAAGCTGGTGACGGTCACATGACGTAAGCTCTTACCCCTTTGCTAGGGTAATGGACAGGTCTATTTGAGGGAAAGCACTGAAACCAGCGGCCACTCGGCTGTTGGTTGATGACGTGTCACACGGATTGATCTTAGGCGGATCTGACTTGGCAGAATTGGACATTGAACTCCGCCTCTCTAATCTGATTAGCATACCAGAGCATAACCTATGGGCAGATAAGAAATGACATAGCTGAGAGACATAGTGTTCGAACGGATAACCTCAGCTGCCTATAGTACAGCCGAATAAAAGTAGAATATCAACGAAGACGCCCATAAATCTCCTTTGTAAGAGGGCACATCTATGGAACTCGGGAACCAGAGAAACTGTTCTAAAGGTCCGAGAGCGTGGTTAGGCTGCTTCCGATGCTCAGGATTGTCGAGTGCGCTTCGAGTACGAATCTTCTCACCACTAAAAGCAGCAAAATTTATGGAAACGACTTTTCGGTCACACGAAAAAGGTATCAATAGTCTTCGCAGTGTACCCTGCACTAGAGGTCACTTTCATCTGATTTCTCTCCAGTACGGTCTTCTGCACTGTGGACTTGTACTGACGCCTGTAGAGGGACCACCTCAACTTCTAACAGTTGGGCAATTTAGGACCATGCAGAACGTATTTTCGTGCACATAGTTTTATTTCGCAAACTGTTTGTGCTACTATTATCGTTTAGTTTTTAACAACATGGTCACTACTACTGTTCTCAAATTGCTGTGCTTCAAAACACGTTTTCCATGCACCGAGTGCCACTTAGTGCGGATCTAGCCACATTGGTTCTTCCTGAGACAGATATCCCTAGTAGGCGGATCGATAAGATCCCGGGGTTTGTGTGTGTGTGTTGAGCCAATAGTCACGTTTGCAATAAAATCGGTAATGCATCTTCGTATTTCAGAATCTTCTGTGCGCCTGAATCGTTTTTGAATAGATGGATGGATGATGTTATCTTGGACGACAACGCTCTTCTTTTTCAAGTATACACTCACTAATCGTGCTAACCTCACTATCTCGTCTTGCTTTCAGATCCTAGACTTGTCGTCCCCAGACTCTCTTATCATGGATGGCGTCACCTACGGTGCAACATTGGTCCAATTTCATACCGGCTGCAGTCGAACATAGTCTCACAGCTGGAGAATCTGCTTCTACCTCAAGGTCGTATAGGTTACTAGACAGCGCACTCTTAATTCCATACCCACCAATAAATTCGTACTTTATTATGAATGGATAATCAGAATAATCAATCTGCATTCATCTTAAGGACAAGGCCTAATTAACAACCATACCGAAATATGGGGTAATTGGTAGATGCCGCAAAACTGTCAGGTATGGTTTTGCTGCACCCAGATTATGTGGAGCGAACCATACTTACATAGTATGACGAAATGGTTTGGTGGTTCGAATTCAGCCTCCATATATCTCGACTGCTCCTGTCTAGGCTTGGCCAGCCTAAAGGTATCTCAGGCACGGTGCATCCTTTCTGGTGGCATTGCAGCTAGGCACCGAAAGGATGTTAAAGTTGGACGGTTAGTATTATCGTTATTAGTATTACTACTTAGTACCATGAGATTTTGAGTGGCCTATCGGGGCAAAATAATCCAATCAACTTTCGTGTGTGTGGTTAAAGGAAGCGTCCACGGATATTTGAAAAGCCTAGTATTACGGTTAAATAGCATAACGTGATTCAACGCTGACTATCGTTTTGCCCTCTCTGCTGTCGTTCAAGGCTTCCTGGACGAGAACCCGGAGCTAATGCGTGTATCACTTCTTAACATGGTAGAACAAGAACGTGACCATTTTCAATAATCAACTTGCTTCGAGGTCGCAGTTGAGGAACCTTAAAAATGCACTTTAGAGAGATATCAACCACTCACGTCTTTCAGTAACTGATCGTTACGGATGTCCACTTAATATGAGCTTTTTGAAGCTATCAGTCAACTGCTACCAGTGTTAACTATGTGGCTTCAAACTCAAGAATGATTTTTAATCACGATCTGTAACTTGAATTTTGCGAATTTCCCGCATATACCTTGAAAAAGCAGAATGTAAAAGTCCAGTTCCCCCATTGTTAGCTCATTACCCCAACTTACACACCATCACCAGCA
Source organism: Opisthorchis viverrini (assembly GCF_000715545.1). Taxonomy (NCBI): domain Eukaryota; kingdom Metazoa; phylum Platyhelminthes; class Trematoda; order Opisthorchiida; family Opisthorchiidae; genus Opisthorchis; species Opisthorchis viverrini. The sequence continues at coordinate 271,976 of NW_008751670.1, forward strand.
CTAAGTTACATGAAGAATGTCCAACCAAGCTCGATCTGAGTAAGCCACATTTTTGCTTTTCAAGGACGGAATGTATTTTGGACGGATCCTTGTCCTGACCAGATTATGATAAAGATGAACCACTTACGGTCAGGTAAAAATTCGAGTGAAGAAATTTACGTGTTATTCATAGCAAAGGTCGTCTAACACACAGTTATTATGTGGGATGTGTACTTGGCAGCAGGCGAATGCTAGGCTAGTTCAATGGTGCATATGTAGTTTCTGCGCAAAGTCCATGTGTGCAGAGTCGGTTGGTGATGGGTATCAGCAATCGCAGGATTGCGTGATTTGTTTACATCAGGCAGGTCTTGCGTAGCCATGTTCCGAGTAACTTCTGCAGTCCGTTTAGACGCGTACCGGGCTGCGCGTGATCACGTGATGTGGTTTCCGTGATTGAAGAATGAGTGGCGCTCTGTACTGTCAAACTGACAGCTAATCACACTGCTGATCAACCGCTCGTGGCCAAACGATGGGGTGTTCAACCACTGACAGAATGATCACGACATAAGCACTCAAACTAATCTCTGAAACCGTCGAAGCGGTCAGCACTGAGTTTTTTCTTATTTTGTAGATTTAGAGTAGAGAAAACTGATAACAAGCACAGAATCTTAACTCTGCCGAAGGCGGATCAAGCGAATGCGGGAAGACACCTAGTTACCGTGTCGGCTGCTACATTTCTCTTAAAAGAATGCAGTAAGAAGCTTGGTTAAGTTCAATCGTTAGTTTTCGTTATGTTCTGCATATTGCGTGGGCTAAAACATTCATTCATTCATTCATTCATTCATTCATTCATTCATTCATTCATTCATTCATTCATTCATTCATTCATTCATTCATTCATTCATTCATTCATTCATTCATTCATTCATTCATTCATTCATTCATTCATTCATTCATTCATTCATTCATTCATTCATTCATTCATTCATTCATTCATTCATTCATTCATTCATTCATTCATTCATTCATTCATTCATTCATTCATTCATTCATTCATTCATTCATTCATTCATTCATTCATTCATTCATTCATTCATTCATTCATTCTACTTTACTCTGTTCCTAGCACCGTCCAGACCGCGCTGTCAATTGTTGGAACACATTTTTTTAACTCTTGAAGCCAATCAGAGAGCAATGTTTATTTTCTCCTGTACAGGGGAAAAACTGTGCCTATTTCAGGCTCTCTTGTGTTAGTTTCTTTTGTGAATGAGACCGTTGTCCTCTCTCATCAGTAATATATCAAGAAAAAAGAGCAGCTTGTTCAGTCCCCCTTCCGTTATAAAGCTGGTAGCTGTATTGCACTTACTGAATAGATGTGGTATTCTATCAAACTTGCATTCGGCGGCAGAAATATCTATGAGAAAATATCGTTAGTATATATGCACCGCCAGATGAAACCTGAGATATCTCCCTCCAGCTCATGATTCTTCCGTTTAAGTACCAGAGAGTAGTGGATCTAGTAGTGACCTCATAGCCACTCCGTCCTTTTGTCAGTAGTGTGTGTTGTTAAAACGAAAGTGTATACCTAGGTGCACTGTAGGGAGAATTCCTTCAGCCTTTTGGTTTATGTGTGCAAGACAACTCCTACAGCATTGATACGTGTTTCTAGTGGCACCTAAATGTACGGAATGTGCCGAGCAAAAGCACTGTTCTTTAATGAGCGCTGTTATAGCTTACGGGATCCGCTTACTGAGCTATTGTATGCAGAATTTAGCGAGCTCTTTTTACTTATATAGGCAAAATAATGGGCAAATAGAGCCCGCCATGACTAGACCTCAGCTGTCCTCCAAGTTCTGTACATCGGAATGCTCGCTGGAGGTCAGTCCTTTGCAATCCGTTTGGCGATTTTGCCACAGGCGGGGCTGAACCACCGCGAACTTGATGGTTACAAGCTATCAGACAGGAAATTAAAAACCCCGTTTTCACAGAGTTTTTGAAAAGTCAACATCCTCCAGTATATATCGGAACTTTCCCGGATATAGTTTGAACAAACACGGCAAAACGGCTGAATAATTTCCCTATCAACCTTCGATCAGACGTAGGGACCATACATTGAACACCTGAACTGATCTTACTCGCACGTTTCGTCAGTAGCATGTGCCGTTAGACCGGTAGCATCAGTGGGCTAATATGGTTTCACAACTTTCAAGGTCGTCTCTGCACTGTGTTCGGCTTTGTTCCCATTGAGGATGAAGATTCATCAAACATAACTGAAGTGTCCCGGGTATAGCGATTCCTCCATGAGCCCCACAATATACAGAGGACCTTTACATGAAGTTCAGTTAGGCATTCTGCTACAGTGCTGCCATATTTGTGTGGCACACACTCACATTTACGATATCTTTGGGAAAACCGCTAGGAACTGATACGATTATTATACTCACTTTAATTCCCCAGCCTTACTGTACTTTTGACTCATTAGTTCATGTCTAATGAACGCTGTAAGCACATTGACTTGATGGCATTTCCGATTGCATGACCTCACCAAATACTGTCACATTTATAGAAATGCCGCATTGACGTGTTTTCGAAGAACCTGAATGGAGATAACTGAGCCGAACGTGCTTGTTAGGTCCTATGTTTGCGCATTTTTGAGAATTTAATTCACGACTGAAGACAAACCAATAGGTATACTACTATCTCCTAAATCAGCGCACCATACCGAGACTGTTCTTGTCCTCACTTAATAACAGCCTATTCTGACACAGCGAAATTTGTTTTACCAAACATGGCCCAGTGGAAGGGGTTATGGAAAATACCAAACCCTCTGACAAAGGCCACTCTGTACTATTCTCAGTTGTGCCTCTCAGTGGGACGTCCAACTTACTCACGTGCACTTGACGGGCCGTGCGAAAAACAGATTTAATGGATTTAATAATATACGCTATATCGGAAGGACTCAACCGTTAATGAGCTATACACGCCTGCGGAATGTCGCCCCCACGGGTGCTTGTTTGGTAGGACTCACCCCATACCTTAATCGATACCTAAGAAAGAGCGGTCACCCGATCTTGTTTGGTACCAGTCCGTACTAGGTTCCGAGGTCAATAACATGCCGTAGACCTTGTTGTCTACAAAAGGAGCAAATGTTTTCAGAGAGACAACAGTTTCGCTAAGGCATCTTCACTCCACAGACACTTTGATATTTCCCCGACATGTAGCTTTGGTTGAACAACTTGTACAGGTATACAGCGAAGTTTTTTCAGACGTCGAATCTAACAATGGTACAGTGTAAAAATATTACGTAATATCTCCCCAAGGGTAGCAAGCAGGATTAATTATCTTATTGTGCTGGGTGCCGTTTCACGCAACCGACAAAAGTCTAGTCACAACTCCTGATTTACTTCGCTGATAAGTTCCGTTCATGGGAGAAACTTGTATCCATTGTGTGAAACATTGCGTGTGATCTGACCAGACAGTTCACTTGGGAACATTTAAGGTGGGTCGACAGAGAACGACGTTGGTCAAACTAGCGAGTAAGTGTTTTGTAGAGTCGAGTTCATGAAAACGTTTCCTATAAGCCGCCAAACTCTGCTCTTGCGACATTTATCCCGGATTGATTCTACGTAACCACTTTCACGTTTTGGTCCAGCAGATAAAATACAGTGTGCCTAGAACGACAACGTCACTAATGTGAAGAAACATTCTGTTCCCGCTTTAGCAAAATGGCAATTTTTTGCATTCAGTGTAACTAATTGGTAAAGATAATCGACCCGTCCCCAACAATCCACTTTACCGGAGTTTTGTAATATAGCACCCCTACGGGAAGTACGCTATTTGATTAGCCAAGCCACTAGACTCAAATCAAATTGTGAATTTATGCAAATAACTGACATCATTTTTAGTGGTCCTGTGAGTCGATTTTGCGCTACTCACCCATGTTTAACGTATTAAGACAATATCATTAACCAATCACAGATGCGATTTCAGTGACCGGTTGTCTGTGTTCCAATGCTCTGTACTATTTATTTTCACAGATTTCGAAATTCGGTGGGAAAGGGATATGTAGGCTTCCGTTATCTTGGAGTCGAAAGCACCCAGATTATCCCACTAAAAGATCCAATCAACCTAATAAGTTTCCAGTGAATCACGATTGATATGTATTGATCAAAAAGTCTGTCCAAACTACGTATACAATTTCGTGAAACTGTGCAACTAATAGGGCACCGGCATAATCGTGGAGAGTTGTTCTTGTTATTGACTGAAATACTGTCCAGATATTCCAGTCTGCTCAAGTCCTACTCCCAGCCCGATGTAATTACTCCAGTCATTTATTGATTTGAGCGAAGGTCCAGACTCGAGCTTCCCACTTTTGAGACAGAACTAGTGCTCGTCCTTTACCCTAATGAGTTTTCATCTCAGTGGTCACTGAAATGAGAAACAAAGGAGAACGAGAGAGCACTGCTTCATCATCGCCTGTTGGAGGCGCCTGAGTGATCTTCTCTTCGTTCGTTCCCATGTGTGCTGTGCAAGATTCTTTGGTAGATGCTCCATTGGATTGATCCGACCGATCACCTGTATCTCAAAACTTCCAACTCACTGCAAACTGTAAAGCGATAAAAAAACGTGTGTGCTGCTTTCCCTCTGTTTTCCAATCATTCTGTTTGAACCACAGTCCAACCGTTTCATCAAAAGTTATCTTAATACTGTTTTGTCCATATCATGCAAATGTAGTTTTATGCTCGTGTTTTCGGAAATCGCGATGGCGCGAAATTTTTTCAGCCCCCATAAAATGTTTTACAGGAGCTTAGGCAGATTGTTTTATTCAACTGTTCAATCCATTAACCGAGTGTCTAAAACGGACCAGACGGGAATGTCCCCAGAGGGTAAACTGGGATGTGTATTAGCTGTCATTCAGTCAACACTTAGGCAATTGATCGGCAGTTTTGAGCTTTTCGACTAATTGATGTGATGAAACAGTGCCTAAAGCTCCTATTTCCCATGCATTTGTTACCTATTCCACCGTCCTACGGAACTTTCGAAAACAGTCAAGCCGCATGGAATTAGACTATGCAGCTGGAGGGACTATACTAAGGGAAGTGGGAAAGTAATTAGGGAAGAACTACCCGAAAATAAAACGAAGGGATGATGGTCGAACAATGAAATCCAATGCGGAGCACTGATAGTTTCTCGGTGAGGTCACACGTATAGTCCTCGGCTTTTACAATCATCCAAATGATTGGCTTGGTGAAGAGGTGAAATAAAATAAAGTCCAAACCAATTAATTGTGAAGGAAACTACTCACAAAGTTGCTGAAAACGTAAACTCACTCACAAACACACACCCACATACGGAGAAAACGGAACTCTTTCTACGTGAGGGATTCTCTGCCTATGTTCGGTGCTATTAAGGACTGATTCCTCTGAAGCGATTTCTGTCTGTCCAGAAGTCTGTCTAAATACGGAAGGTGAGCACTGTTTCCCACTTGAGTTTCCGAACTGCGCGATCTTATGCTCACAACATTTCAACTAGGCCAGAATATGCAACAAACTGTTGTCCCAAAGAGGTGCAGCCACGTTTTCTGCCACCTACTTAGGAATTTGCTTTAAATAGCTTAGTCGTCTAATATAACAGTAGCAATTACTGTTTTGAACAGATATCTCAGTAAAGCATTAATTGCGTTTGACTACACAATTATGCTAGGTGATGTAACTTTGGCCCCATTGGACTGTGGACGATACTGGTCTAAACTCTTTCGCTCACTACGCTGAGGTGCCGTGGTTTCTGCCGTGTAATGGTATAACTTGTCAAAGGACTTCACCTCAAGAGCCTCACAGTCATTGTGTCACACTGTTTAAACGGGTTGAGCATTTGTAGGAGCTCTGATTCGAACCCCATCTCATGCAGTGTCCACGAGCTGCTGATTCTGGCTTTATGAAGCCTCCTTGGTTTGTTTGTTACTCTCCGTAGCGTCTCTTCGCACCCGGAATTCCATGTAAACTTCTCGTGTACTTCTTAATTTTTTAAATGTTAGTATCTTCTGTTACGCATAACACCCCGACCTGTTGTTCAGTCCCATATTTCATTCAACTCGACCTAGTGGTTTGGTTTCTATAGCATTATCGAGATGTACCGATTGTTACTTCAAACTACGTCGGTGTTTTGTCCGTCTCTAAGTTAGACTGTGTAAAGTGACAAAACCGCATGACTCCGCCAGGAAAGAGCTGATCTGCTGCCTTGGCAGGTGACACAGGATGGGTGTGAAACAAGTGTGGCTACACCGGAATCCGCGGTTAGGAGAAGTATACGAGTTAATACATAGTCGTACCTGGGAAACTGCGAGTGGTTAGGATACGTGCTATCCTAGTGGAACAGCAATAGTGAACAATCCTAAGACCATAGAATGGGCTATCCACGAATTTTTAGCAACCTTATGAGTAGTGCATTACAAATATATACATGTATCGCAATATCCCGAATATCGTAGCGACTGAAACATGAGGCGGCCTGGTGCAACACATTCAGTTGCTTGGAAACATCACAAACGAGAGATTCAGCTGGGTTCCAGGTGAGTCTCTAGAAAAACCAAATTAGTTTGCAAGTGAGTGTATATTCGCTAATTTCGTGCAATTTGGTATCAAGTAGAACATAAAGTTGACAGAAACCCTGGGACTGCGCCTACCTGATGAGCCCCAACAAGGGCGAAAGCGGTCGTGGAGTGTCGATAGATTTTCAGCAACCTTATGAATAGTGCATTACAAATCCTAGGATTCATTCTGGAATGAATTACCTGTACGCTCACCATAGCGATATAATCTGATGCTATATGCCTTCCGCCGAGGGAGTTACCGCTCCGCATTACGCTTCAGCAAATTTCGAGCAGTCGTTCTGTATCATTTACATGGAGCAAAGGATTTTTCATAGCATTCTTGGGAGTATTTGTGGCAGTTGAAATGGTGAATACGTTTTGATCAATGAATACTTTGTTTCTGAAGCATCCAAGAACACACTGAAGAAAGAGTCAATATTAGACACAGAACAGCCTTACCGTTCTTTTTTTCCATTAGGTGAGGTAACCACATCATTTCTCGTTAGGTTTTTCTAAGTTACACTACTGATTTCGTAATATTTATTACCTAGCCGAGGTTGAATTCATAGCTCAGGTTCACATAAGAATAAATTTTGAAGTATTCTACAGTACACTGAGAAGCCGATTTTTTTTCACTCGCGGTACTTCAATTTGGACACAGTCACTGCCAGAGTAATCAAGCTTATGAAGACGTGGGTGGCAAACCAGTGATCGCGTTTCCTCAAATACTCTGTTCCTGCCTCAATTCTTATCCGGGATATATTTGGATTGTAATGTAGGGTAATGTGGAACAGATTAAAACTTAGAACTTCCGGGATTTCTAGCGTCCAACTAGTAGCAATAAGGCCAGAAATTCCCCATTGATTTACACCCCACCGTGATAGCTTAACAATCATGAGCTTCTATCCTCCTCGGGGTGTGAAATGACTGTGTAGTTCTTTGCCGAATTTGCGTAAACCTGGATGGTAAAACTGCAGGAATGTTTATCACCAGTCAGTTTTTGTATGCCCCACACAAACCGGATAGCAGTATCACAGCATACAGATGGGTTCAGTTCGGTTCTCTGTCATCCGGCTTACCGAACAGGTTTGTGCGCAATGCAATTCTAGCCGTAAATTTACCTCCAATTCCCTGTGGATTTAATTCGGATAAACGTGACCAAATTCCCTCGCTTTGTACACACACTCATACACACATTCCGAAAAGGCCATTAGCATTCGCCATTTGAACACCAGAGAGAGGGAGAGTGTTACCCACTCTGTTTGTCCACAAACGAGTTTTTCGGATTGCAAGATTTACTTCTCTCACTTCAACTCTTCAATCCAATTAGACCACGTGACCGTGCGTGCTGTCTCCCTCTTGTGCGGGGACAGCTGATGTTTACCGAAGCATGAAATGGAACTTCAGTGTAAATTCAAGTGGTTCTCTCGGTCAACAGACCTACTAAAAGGCAATTAGTGTTGATAGCCGAACGTAATGCGGATCACAGTGCCATAGTTGGGTGGATAAATCAGAAACACGTACAGTAGATGCCGTTTTGACCACCAATTATCGGCCGACAAAAAATTGTGAATTGCTTTCCCCTACAATGAATCGCACCTAATACTCTCAAATTGCAAAAAAGTGGGTCTGCTAGCGGAAACCACTTACCCTGTAGGGACAGTAGAACTGACGCGTAAAATACGAAGAGCTTGAGTCTCCTTGGAGTACCTCTGAAAAAAGGGACATCCACGATTACTGGGTGGCCAGTTTGTTTCCATGTGAGGGCTGTTATATCGGAAGAAGTGCCCCGAACTGTCACCGGAAAAGCTTCGAGATTCGTTCAAAGTTACTGAGTAAACTGGCACCAAATACTCTTACTTACCTGAGTAAAGGAGAAAGACTGAACGATATTCGAAGTCACATTACTGAACAGGTAAACAGTCTTCAGGATTAGCAGTGGAGAAAACAAAACTTATGTGTTGTTGCGCCCGGCTGGCTCGCAACCAACTTTTTTGGAAGGTACTCAGAAATGAGAGACGTCAATCGATCACACGGATTCCGGGTTCATCGATCGCTTGACATCTTATAGATTTTCTATGTCCCTAACAGTGCATTTTTAGTCTTATTGCGTGATTTGAGTCCGAGATTGATAACATTTAGTGAACCCGTACTGATCAACTGCAGAACATCAGCTTTAGGTGTACAGAAAGTGTTGGTTACGCTGGAACTGATCGTACAAACCTCCAATCGTGTAAAACAATACAGTCTCTCTTCCTGTTGACATACTCTTATCATATAGATTTAGCCCATGTTGCGTTCCGCAACTGATGAAAGCGAAGTACACTCAGTTTCAATGTGCACTGGGGTTAACGAGAGACTCAGAGGACACTCCTGTTTGGGTAATTCTGCACTGAATGTGCTACAATGGTAGCCCAGTGTTTCAGTTGGCACCATATTAGAGATATTGCGGTGTATTGTCCTGATACGGCACTATTCATAAGGTCGCTGAAAACTCTCCGATAGCCAGCTGTTGGTTTCAGCATTCTTGTGGCTAATCGGGTATACAGAGTCCCCGAGTTTCATCGGCCTTATGTTTAACGTGAACACCAAGTTGTATACAATTCTGGACAAAATTGTTGAACCCATTGTTGACATGTCCTGACTTATGTCACCTTAAACGGACTAATAGAGTGTAATGCTTTAAGTTTTATGGTTGTTCATATTAGGACGGGAGAGTTGGTAATTTTTATTGGAATTTTCTTCCTCTGGGTGAAGCCAATCTATGCTGAAAATCCGAGAAATAGTGTACAGTTGCTTCTTCCCTGTTGAAGATTATCAGTGGTGCGCACTTCACGAAATTCCAGGGAGGCTCGAACCAGCGGCATCCCGGCTGGTAAGCTGAATACCTCAGCGATTGAAAACCATCAGCCTCCAATGTACCAAACCATTTCAAGCACTTTTGGATGCTAAATCACCTGACATCATCTGCAGAACTAATCAATATATGACGCAAGCCCTTCAGCGAACTCTTGATCTGATCCATGAGCGTTGCCGAAATGTGGCAGGTAGCCTACAAATGAGGTGAAGTAGGTGGCGAAACTTGAATACTTCAAGGAATCTGATGAACGATCGGCAGAATCGGCTGACTTCTGGAAGGACGAGTCGTGGATCGGTTCCAAGTCTCTTGCGAGTGGTTTAAAAGTTAATTTGAAAGTTAAATGTTATTTTAGTACTCAGGGCAAAATGCTAAGTGTGGTCGGACAAGTGTCCAGAGCCTGATCACAGAGAAGACGCTTGCCACCTGAATCTCTTTGGAAATCTCAACATCCATTTTTTTACCTGGCACTCCATAACATGAAGGGAGTGCTTTGGAGTCCTTTATAAGACGGATGAAAACTAAAAGACAGGCAGTCACCGGAACACCCCCCCTCGTTCCAGGTAATCGATGACTCACATTTTTAACTGATATAGCCAGCCATAACAGTCTCCACTATTCACCACAGGTGCAGCGATGAGCTTGGTCCAACATTCATTACCAAGCAACACATACCGGGCAATTAATTCTGACCACCCCAAGGAGCATTGTGGACGAAAAAACCAGGTTTTTAAGATGCATTCACCAGAATATTTTGTTTCTCTTTTAGGAAGAGTTGAAAAACAATCGGCAGATTTATTGCTGGCCACCAAGCAATAAATCTACCGATGGTTTTCCAAACTTTTCTGACCTCGCAATCAGAACCGTGAGAAAACTAATTGACGTTATGTTAACATTTGTTTACAACCGTGTATCGTCCGTGTAGGACACAGATATATGGGCATAGCACATGAAACAACTGTGAAAAGGGATGAATACTTGTCCGAGGCTAGTGCCGCGGTCCGAATACACGGCCTAAAAGAACTAACGCGAACCCCGAAGCCACCGCCAAAAAGAAGGCTTTGTTGAAATTAACACATAAAGACGGACGAATAATTGTAAGTTTTGGACAGAAACGGACTGCCGCTATGCACCAAACCTCTCCGGCCGAAGAAACGATGGTTAACCTAGTCCATCATGCAAGCCTATCTCGAGAGATGGATATTTCTGCAGCACATGTTATCTGTCACTCCGCCTACAGTCGTGTGATACGCTATGCAAGCCTATCTCGAGAGATGGATATTTCTGCAGTACATGTTATCTGTCACTCCGCCTACAGTCGTGGTGATACGCTGACAGAAGGAACCACTGTCTCCCTCAAAGGATAACTGGGCACACATCAAACTACCTGGTGCGCATGAAGGGACAACAATCACCTAGTCGCCATTTTCCAACCTGGAACCCAGCATAGCACCACAGTTACTGACTACTGGCCAACCGGTTGATCCCAGAAAATTGTCCACTATTCTGTTGCGCGACTAAAATTCTGGCATGCTATCATTCAGCAAGGTATTTCTTACAAAGCTGAGACGGCTAACTGATTCAAAACTTGCCTCAGACTAGCCTTTGTCACTTCTCATTGTTTTTAGCATATGCTATGCTCGTAACCATACGTTTTACGTGCACAAGTCATGAACCTAAAGGACATGTTAACATGTCCTCAGTTAGGTCAGTCTCGAGGTCCTGGACTCAGTGCTTCGAATTTCTCAACGACTCCACGATTGGCTCGAAACGCCTTCCAACCGACTGAAAGTTGTGCTTTATTCATGACTACTCGCAAGTAGTGTCAACAGCCTGGAGTTGCCCGTAGATGAGCCTAAATTTATGGGTTGTTCACTCCATGGCTTGATTTCCTACGACTTTGGTTTTCTCGAATCACATATCCTCATATCATATTCTAGTGGTATCCTGAGGTATTCGTATATCAATGGGTCTACGAAGTGCGTACGAGCTGACCTATTAATTACAAGCACATCAAACGCACCAGAAAATATATGAATCTCGCTGTCATTGCTTGGGGAGGAAGCAACTTCGTCAGTAGGCATGGTTGGGCATGGTTGGGTACTACCATTTCTGGAATTCATACTCAAAGGACTTGTAAAGCATATGGTTTATTCTCAGGCTAATATGGCTCTCCATGGATATTTGTTGTTCAGTATGAAATGCAATCTAATCTTGGAAATCTATCCTCAGCGGAAAAGGTCTTATCTGCTGAAAACATCGGATATGCTTTATCCACAGGAAAAAGCTCTCGTATGGAGCCAAACAGTCTAAACTCCGCGCCGTATCTCTCAGAAGTAAATCACATGGGCATGCGATATTCCAAAAAAAATTGTGTACCCCATCTTCCACTCATCAAATATTTTATTACCGATATGTTTGAAATAGCTTATTTTCTTATCTTTCGTGATCCCGTTCAATGAACATTCCCGATTTCGAAAAGCCAATAAAAGTTGACTGCTGAAGGACGGGGTGTTATTCAAATGTTTTATTCTAAAGACACTACATTGCCTTTCAATAAGGGTCAACCAGAAAAAATATCACCTAATGTGCTAGCAAGCTGTGATGCAATCAAAACTTCAGTTGATAATTCAGCTGAGCCACGCACCTTAGAGCAAAGTTAAACATAGTTGAGTAAGTGCCATATTCCCAATCCCGAAATTCGAAATTGTTTACTTTGTTTCACAGAAGCGTACACATTCCGCAAGTGAATGGGGGTTGCCTGGTCGAAGAAGATTTGGAATGACTTCTTGTCGTGTGTGGCTCCTGAACTGTGTTTTTCCTACCTGAGTACCTCTGACTACGTGGTACGTGGTACATTCCAAAGTGAGACGAAAACGATTGTATAAACACATGTTGCTGTACGCTTACGTTGTTCACTAAAAGCTTCAAGCAAATTTGTCCTGAAACTGCAAGCTGAAGGTTTAAACCGGAATACTCTGTGAAAAATCCCCTCCGAGTAATGACTGGTCGTTCTTCAATATTATGTGTATTTGACACTATCCGACGAAAGGTCCCTATCACATCACAACCGTCATGTGACACATGCGTCTTTCAGACCAAAGTTTACGGCGTTCAAATCAGATGACATCTTACGCCGCACCGTGTCTTGCAACGTGTAACTCGGATGTCTTGCTAAGGTATGTTATTCCACGCACTAGGGGGATTAGTGAGCACTACAGGAAGGCGCACTGCAACTTGGGCTGCAACAATCGCTTGAAGTATATGCTGAGCCTGGGACTGTATGCTCCAAGGTGGGTGTGATATGTGGTGTTTTGTGTCTTTCTTTTGCCCCCATTATAACATTACGTAGTTCGTCAACTGCATAAACGCTTTTTTGTTTGAATACGAAAAACTACATAAAGCGCATTTGTGCAATTACGCGCAATACAAACGTGCTCATGTGCTTTGACTTTCCCTTCTGATTTCGCTCACGCTTACAGCGGTCACTCGCGAGTTTCATGGTAGCAAAACGTTGCAGACTATCTTCGGAATTTATTGTACGTGAGAACTGTCCAAAAGAAGACCCTGGACAACCATGGTTGAATTATGATTTGTTCGCTGACCTGGGACAATGACGAACTAGTTTAAAGAGAAAAAATGTTAGTGAGTCTGTTCCATCTGACTTCTTTAGTATTGTATACTCAAACCAGCCTTATTATTTTTATTTCTTTGCCACACACTCCTGGTAAAGTCGTCTTTTGGGTGGCCAGACCACTGCAGATTCAACCGTTCACATGAATTTGCCCCCATCGGTTATTGGTGAGGCCTGAACGTTTACTTTAGTAAGTAGTAATCTCCCGTTCAGAGGGAGAATTTCACCTTCGGTATTCAGCTATTGGCTCCTAGGACTGCAGCTATGCAAAGCATGATGGATTTCGTGGGCGTGGGCATTCAAATGACTAGAAGCTTCAATTCCGAACGTTATCGTCTAGAAGACGGTTTTAAACAAATGTTATCAGGGGCTAGCTTACATCATTAAAAAGCTTTGTTTCCTTTTTGACGCTGGTTGAGATACTTTGTCGTGTCGAATGAAATGCGCAATCCTCTGCAGTATTGTACGACGTTGGACCGCATACTCCGGGATCGACTCCATCCTTATGGGAAAATGAAACGGAAGGTGACTTAAGTGGACAAGAACCGGGTCACTCCCCACACGGTCGGAGTATCGGATGGTGGAGTCCTCGAGCTCCTAGATGTTCAACATGGGCGACATCCAGTTTCCCTAGGGTGTGTAAAACTCGGTGGAGATGCCGGGGTTCGAACCCGGGGCCTCTTACATGCGAAGCAAGCGCTCTACCACTGAGCTACATCCCCAACGGCTGGCGGTCGTTTGATACCCACAACATTGCAGAGACGAACGTAAAACGAGAAACTTTGAAATAAGTTGATGATGAATCAGCTGTCTTCATTTTTGTCCAACACTGCTGAAGCCCAAAGGGATGCGATACCGAAAGACTGGACTGTTCGTCATTAATCCATCTGACCTACGAAATTGATGTTCGCAAAATTAGCTACATCCTTGACGGATTGCAACAATGGAAACAAACTGGGATAATTTAAAACTGTGTGCTTCTTTCGAAATGGTAGGACAGTGAACAAAGTTGTGATTACGACTCAGGCAATGACTGCCACCTCCAGTCTACTGGAAAGCATTTTCTTCACTGCTAGCTCCGGACCACTTCATTTATGTTAGTGCAGACCAAAGTAGTGGGTGACAATCAGAAAACACATATCGTCAATCGTAAAACAGAGTTTGCGATCGTATTCTACAAAAGACAAGTCCACGGTCTATCAACCGTTACATCCTCTGCGAGGATTGGGGACAGATTAAAAAAATTACTACATCCTGTCCAGAATTCTTTATCTGGCTGAAATCGATCCACGCTGAAAAGTCGAGAAGCAGTGTACAGGTGTTTGTACAACCGTTTGTCTGGAATCATCAACAGTGCGCCTCTAACGAACTCAGAGTACACTGGAGATCTCGTGGTTAGCTGTTTTGGTCTATGCCGTTCGGTGTCGGGGCACTGATGAACAGTGCGATTAAATCGCACAGGCGTTCGCGACACTCACCGTTCAATCACACGTGATAGCCTTGATGGTCGTATTGAAACCTATCTATCTACCTGGGTGAACAACTTACTGATTAGGCCTAATGAATGAACCAATACTGGCTGCGTAAAAAAAACGCTCATTATCAAACATGTGTATATTAATAACGGCTCAGGCCTGTTGACACAGAACGAGTTTAGAAAATCCCGGATTTCTAAACATTCAAAATCTGTTACGTGATCTTTTTCCGACAGCAGAGATGCAAACTAACAAGGTTTGCATGAAAACAACGGCTGCTTAGATGGTGGGTGCACCAAAAACATGAAAAAGCTTTTTGGCGAACTGAACAACCGGGAAAGCTAACCACGAACGTACACGCCCAACGAATACTTGATTTCTGCACGCTCGAGACTGAATTTCCAAGTTCACTTTCACAGGTCTCAATGTCACACCAAGTATAACTTATAAAACAGGGAGTAGATGTCACATAAACCACAGGTATAAAATCGAGGTTAGAGCAAACGACGCACCAGTAGATTACGTGATTTACAGTACAAAAGTGTTGCACAACTGATCTTACATTCTAATCTCGTACGTCAGGGCGGATATCATTCCAAAGAAGATATTTCAGAGGATGATCTTCATCATGCGGGAATTTCTATAGGAATATTTATCACAATGTGTTGGTTACTCTTGGAAGTAGAATGAAACAGATGGAAGAGTCCGCCGAACATGGAACTCAGCTCGAGACAATGGGATAAAAAGATGGGGTGTTCCTATCTAAACCTGGAAACCTAAGCAAAGACGCTGTACGGCAATTGTGGGGAGACAAATTTGATTACGAGCTTTTAAGTGAGGCCACTCTTGACAGAAGAAAAATTCTAAGAAGCCGAAGTGAAAAAGAAAGTTACCCTAATTTTTCACAGACAAAAGTAGTATGTTTACAACTGAATTCATCTGACATTCAATTAGTTTGTCAAGATAGATTCAGTGATGGTCCGGTTTGTAGCTGTACTGGTTTGGAGAAATGACGTAGTAAGACAAAGATCACCAGGTGAAAGACGGACAAAACCGTCCAGACAGTTCGGTACATTAGAACTACGAGACATCGAGAACGACGAACTAACGGAATTGCTGAAGTACTTTTGGAGAAAGACTGTGGTTCAAAAATAAAGCAACTAATCGTCCTGATACTCACATTCACAGAAGTAGAGGGATCACATGCTAATCAAGACCTTCGACAGCAAGTTTCCGTGTTGTCAAAGGCTCTTCTACGGTTCAAGATTAGCAATCTTGTCACACGACTATTTATGTCAAGGTTGCGTGCAACAGAACGCATGTTTCGGGCCACAGCATACAGCTTTGAGACTGATGGATAGTAAGTGAGGTAATAGAATACACGAAACCGGCTAAATGACATCTGAGTCCAGTTTAACTGTAATCCCAGTCAATAAATGAACAAATTATTACGCCAGACACGCTCATTTGCACACCAACTTGGTCTTGATGGGGGAGTCAGCTAAATCCGGTCAAAATTCTCTTTTATGATGATCTACTTCGACTGAATGTGCTGCACGAGGCTGCCCCATGTATCAATCAACACCAAATCAGTTTGCAAAAGAGTGTATTTCTTTGGGAATTTCAACAGTTTGGGTTCAAGTTGAACAAAAGATCGAGGAACTGTGCCTGTCTGATAATGCCAGAGACGAAGGTCGAAACCGGTCATTGACTGCCGAAGAGTTTTCAGCAACCTTATGATTAGCGTGTTATGTCTAGATAACAACTCATCTTGGTTTCTCATCCGGACAACAGAGACAATGTAAGCAAAACTGAAGTTGCAATGATTTCATTTTAAAATAAATCCGCAACCGTTTACTGACGTCATCTGTAGACCCCGTAAAAAACGGGGAAGGGCAAAAATAGCATCCATCAGGATGTTTTGGTTGGTGAATTTCAACTAAATAACAACCAGTCACTTTTGGTAAATTGGAAGTGATTTGTAAAATTAAACTGTGAAACGTTCTTGGTGAGGTATACGAGTAGTTATTCTAACTAGTTCAGTCAAACGGAGCATCTACACCCTAAACTATCGACTTTAGATTTTTTAGCATAATACAGAGAGTTTAATACTTGTAACGATATTACTCTTCCCCAGACTGTTCTATTCCCTTTTTTTTCAAAGTTTTGTGAAAACAACTCAGAAATTCTTACTGACAAGCCCTTCTGTGTTTATCGTGAACGATGCAAGTGGTTTATGGATAGCCCCCACCGAATCGCAATGAACCCTCGTCTTCCCATGAGACTTCCGATAATAAGTAAAATATTTTTGATGACTTCAGTACTCGAACAATATGATCATAACTCGCCTCAGGGAGAATGATTTTGTTTTGCACGTCTACACCCCGAATGTCCGTTTGCGCTCATGCCCCCAGAAGTCATATGAACACTCGTGCTCTACAGTACACCTTGAGTCGGGCTACTTTAGCTATGCATAAAGAAGCCAAATGAGAGAAAACGAGGCGAGCGAATGCAACAGCACGGAATTAATTTTTTTTGAGCACCTGTGTGCTTGGGAGGCTTTTTCACAGCTCAGCTCATTGGTGACCAAAGCCAGTTACTTGGCTTTTTTGGAGGAACATTGTTTATCCCGGGAGGTTCGCAGACCCGAATGCAACTGTAGTGAAATACGACAGCTTGGGTGGGGCGGCAGTCGAACACTGGTGTGAGGGCTCATAAAATGTTGGCGAGCTCATATCCCAACCCTCGAGGACCCTTTTTATTTTGTTGAATAAGCTAGTGGTTTTTTTGACGGTTATGTAGAATTTCTCGCTTGAGGTTAGAACAAATAAAAATACGGAAAACTTTTAAACCTGTTATTGGTTATTTGAGATTACTGCAAAAAGCGACTTCTCGTTGTTCAATTTTTCCCATGTTTCCCCGCAGCTTACTCTCAGTCATTTCAGGGATATTCTGAATTCCGACACAACGTTAAAATTCATTCCGTCCCCCTCCCGTGTTTGCTCTATTCACTAGAAAATCCGCTTATCTTTGAAAGCAATTTCACGGGCTGTTGATTAGAAAGACGTCACAAAAGTACCTAAGCCAAATGGCTCTTTTAGACTTGCTATTCATGCAGCACAAATTGTGTTTGTGAGGTGTGCTAGTCAAGGAAACGCAGTAAAGCCTTCACCTGCAAGTGTCACAGAGTACATCACGTAAAAATCACTTGTACTGGCGGCAGGTGTTTTCCTCCCGATATTTGCCCACTCGAATTCGTACCCCAATGGCAGCTGTACTGGCTAACAGACTGTTGAAGCTTATCTCTAGCAGGTTCTTGTACAACTTTCAGCTCTTCACTGTACCCAGCGTCATCAATCTTGAAAGAATATGATGGTATAGCGAGGCTCCACTGAATCAAAACCTATCAGACGTTTGCTACGGCTCCATTAAGTTTGAAAATTTCTTCATCTCACTTATACTAAAAAAAGAAAGCAAGGTTTTAATTGAAGTTGCTTAAAATGACAACTGCAGGAAAAGTTGAGTTCCTCGGAAAATTACTTGCATTTGCACTGATCTCATCATCATCATCATCATCATCATCATCATCATCATCATCATCATCATCATCATCATCATCATCATCATCATCATCATCATCATCATCGTTAACGGCAATGTGCCATTAGTAACTGCTTGTGTCACATGGACAAGCCATTAATATGACATAGTTATTGACCATGTGTGCCAGAATTTACGACCAATCACCCACTTTACAGATTTCTGTTCCAGCATTGTATACTTCTACTGGCAACGACCAATGTAATGTAGAATTCGGGGACAATAACTACTTGCATATCCTTTTCCTTCTGTGGACGACGCGCCCTACGGTGTTTTTATTTCAGCCGAGTCGTGCGAAAGGTCCTAGCGAGACAGCTTGGCAATGTCGAACTGAAAAGAAGCAATACTGTTTGTAATGTGGTTAGTGTTCACCTGGAGTACGGAAACAAAACGTATCACCTGTTTAGCAGGCTTGGCGTATTAACAGAGTTTTAGGTCACACAGCAGATTATAGGTATCATCCCGTGCTAATATAGACACTTCAATATCTGTTAGATGTGCTTCGAAAAGGTTGACGAGCTGCTCCCAGTTTCATCAGCGCATCTTTTCTGCATGCAGCCAGTCGACGTTAAATGCGTTTATCTGTTAGATGTGCTTCGAAAAGGTTGACGAGCTGCTCCCAGTTTCATCAGCGCATCTTTTCTGCATGCAGCCAGTGGACGTTCAAATGCTTTATATTCGTGCTACTAGAAATCTTATCAGTAGATAGAAATTACTGCGTCGAAGTTGGTGTACAATGGCTCTGAGTGGGGATCAACCGCTCGAAAGACAGATAAAGCTCATAATTTGGCAAACACTCCAATGCACCAAGTTGCGACATGCCTGAACCGATTTCCTACCATGTGCGTAAACTAATGGTTGGGGCAATCTTCAGGGTCGATACTGTCCCAAAGATGTTGTCTCATTCCACTGATCTGAAGCCACTGAAATAGAGTATGGTTTCAAATTCATGATTTTCTAGCCACATGTACATCATATTCTAAGGTTTAGAAAATGTTTTTTATTTCTGACCAATAACCTTAGATAAAATAACGGAGATGGAAGTTTCCGCGGACTTTTATGTCAATTTTCACCTGGCATATCATCACAGGTAAATATTCAGGGTTTGGTGAAAGCGTGTCAATTCAGCTGAAAGGTCAATGACACTAGGCCGAGCAGACGGATCCGTTTGCCAAAAGGCCATAATAATTTTCCACCTGAAAAATAGATAACAATGTGCTCTCTGTGGTTTTGTGCAAAGCAAAGAGCAATCGAAAGGCACTTCATCGAATGGTACAATTTTCATAATAAACATGCCCAAAACTATTTCAGTCAAATGGAGTATCACTCGCAGCCTTAAATGCCAAGAGTTAAATCAGGTTACTCAAGAACAACTTACAGATCATCGGGACAGCTGTAAGGCTGGACCATTCGGTAGCCTGCTCGTAAAAGTTGCCACATTTCAGATGCTTCGAATTCCTCGTATGGCTGCTGACATCTGGTAATAAGTTCCCACACTGTGACGCCGAACGCCCAGATATCCGATGCCATCGAATACCTTCGCTCTGTTAGACCTTCAACAGCAAGCCATTTGATTGGTCGATTTGTATTGTCACCCAAACAGTGGTAATCTTCGGGGAAGAAATCGCGACTGAGTGCATTGTCTGTCAGTGTCACGCGGGAACCGCTTCCCAACCTGAAGGTGAAAACGGGCTCTATTGATGGAAGTACAACCTTTGAAATTTGAAGGGTTGAAAAACAGTGCAGAATGTCTCACATTTGTCGCTCGAGGATTAGTTGGTGAAGATACTTCGGTACTGAAAGCTCTCGCATCATACCGAAACCATTCTGGCGCGTCTCTGGACCAGCAGCAAGAATTTACGGGAATAAATGATTTGAGACACGAACTCAATAAGATGATGTATGGCATTCGAGTCCACTTTTAATATATCAGTTGTTCTGATCTTGATTCAAGGAATCTCGGAATTCATCAGCTGTCGCACTGCCCTCGAGGTGCACGGCAGAGCTGCAAAGAGGGCGAGAGCACCTCACACTTGTTCTCTACTTGTTGAGGTCACCAGAACTATGCAACTCATCCTAACGAATTTACAAGTCCATCACACTCTAGTTAGTTACTTACTCGTTGAAGTTACCCATTAACCTATATTATGTTATCGTTTCAACTCCCGATGTGGTGGGACCAAGTGTCTTCAACATCAAAACTGTATTTTCATTTTTTTGCTTGAAATACCACATAACCGTTACATTCCATAGAATTCCAGGTATCCTATCATGGAAGGCCCTCTCAAGTATTTTACAGGTAGCTCAAAATTGATGAAATTACATTTTAAAAAAAACTTGTTTCACTAAAATGTAGACCTTTCAACACAGCCTAGTATTTTACAGGTAGCTCAAAATTGATGAAATTACATTTTAAAAAAAACTTGTTTCACTAAAATGTAGACCATTCAAACACAGCCTAAAACACAGTTAATTTGCGTTCGTTTAGCTGGGAGAAAACCACATATTTAAACTTTCATCATGCTCCTTCCGACACTCGTTCTCCTGTCTTGTTTCGTTCATTTTGGTTAGCCTGTGCTGCAGATAAAGAGCACTGGATTCGAGCATGAATTTGAACAGACCCAACTCACCATACAAACCTGACCTCAACTGAATTAGCAGTGCAGTCTAGATGTCTAGAAATGCACACCGGACATGTGAATTAATGCCTTCGAAAGGCCAAATATCTCCAGGCTTGGGTTGGATCAACGTCTCAGGTACAACCCAGTGCTCTCATGCATACGATAAAGACAGAACGGGAGAAACACTGTTCGAACTGGCCAGGGAGTAGAAATCCTACAAACCACTTAACTGAATGCGGGCAAAACATGCCACCCGTGACAAAGAAACAAATTATCTGAACAGTGTGGGACACAGCGGACAACCCATCACCCTTTTGGGGCTCCCCAGACAGGCATGGTCCTCAAAAGCTGACACAATCAACCCATCACTCGAACAGCAATTACACTATATGGTTCGTCTGAATTCATGTGTATGGCGCCATTGCAGTGGGGAGACTGGAATCGCCCCACACTACTTATTTCAAACAGAAGTAACTTTAATGAATACCTTCGTGACCAGATCTCCAGACAGCCTGTTCACAGGACAGTAGTTGAAAGAACATCAACATGCGATTAACTATAAGGGGCTCAGTCAGAGCTCCAATTTCAGCATATGAGCTCAATTACTCGAATTTCCCTCACGATAGTGGCCAGTAGAGGTGCGCAACTTACATGCAATTTCTGGCTGCAATATCCTTGTGAATAATTTGGCGCTTGTGTAGAAATTTCACGGCATTTAATATTTGAAATCCCATTTTTATCAGTTGATTCATGGTGAGTCGCTGGAATGTGAACAAAGGAAGTGCGCGCCTAGAATGTTCTCGGAAAATTTCATCCGTAAAGTAATGCTTCAAAAAAATACACTTTCTAAGTTAGGTTATGGTTCATGGGGAATTTCGTTTGCGGACGTCATTCATTTGGCAAAACTTGGTTGTTTTAACAATTTACCTGAACATTCTTTTACAGATGTTGTTTGTCGGATGCAGAAAAGGGCGTACAAAAGTCCCTAATGCCTACGTTGTGTGCGCACATTTGTGTACGAGCAGCCCACCCAGTGCATCAGTGTACCACTACTTCTTTTGAGTTTGGTATTATTGAACGTTTCTAGTGTACTGTAACTTTAGCAGTGAACGACTAAAGAAGGATACACCACTCACACTATTATTCCCGTCATTTTAGGGAATGAAATCGTTAGTTTGGGAGTTCCTGGCCGAACATTGTTAACAAAATTGAGCGCAATGTGGTGTATAACTGCATAGTGGAATAAGTTATCGTAATCGGTTGCCGTGGGCAACCTTTTTCAAGGATTTCTACAATCAATCGCTAGTTCTTGCTGAAACCTGTTCAGCTGTGTATCATATATCCTACTTACAACTGACAAGTGCATATTGTCTGCTCTCACCTTATCCCGGGGTCTTTCCCGTCTATCCGCTCTATTATATTTGGTACGTTTGATTAATGCGAAAGTATGCGTTCAAATTTCTTTGATGTGAAATCAATAAAAGCTATTCAGACAGAGCTGTCGGCAAGAAACGTCCTTTTTCTCTCATGTAATCTTTGTTTTAGACCCAGAAACAGAACTCCGTGTCTGAGGCAAAACCGGTCGTGGGTTGTCCACCAAGTTTCAGCAACCTTATGAGTAGTGAATTACAAATGTATACATGTATCGCAATACCTCGAATATCGTGGCCCGAGAACATGACAAACGAGAGATTCAGCTGAGTTCCAGGTGAGTCTCTCGAGAAACCAAATTTGTTTGCAAATAAGTGTATTTCGCTAATTTCACGAGATACCCTATTCAAAACATGAAATAATCAAACAGGAGATCCGTAAATACTTATTCTTCTAGAACATAGTTGCTGGGATATTGATGTATTCTTTCGCTCATTCGCCCCGGAATGGACAGTTTAACATTTGCCAACGCAACGTTTCGAGAGCTGGGATCTGTTTCATTCGACGGACGCTCGTTAGCGAATGACAACCTTCAGGCGAACAGTGAACGATCAAAAACACTAAAACTGCTCATGGAACTCACCGGTTCGTTGATCATACAAGCCGAACTATCGCAGATCGATCGAAGATATCGTTTCAGGTTGCCAAACTCTGCGTATTGGTACACGACTAAGGGTTTGTAACCTGGCGAGTGTTGAAAATTCGTACTAGGCAACGATTCTCCAAGGGAATCAGCGATAACACGGGATAGATTTGCACACTGTAGCCCTGCCAAGTGACATGCATCTTGGAGGAAAAATTTGATTTGTTCATCAGTGACTGAACCTGTAATTGACGAATAAGGGTGTCGAAATTTCACCCGCACAAGTTGAAATAAAAACAGTTCAAGTTTCTGTGAAACGGTTTTGACCAGTCTAGAGCACCAATTGAAAACCGCATCCACTCTTGTGCCTTAACCCAATTCGGATCGACACTGAGTTGCACGAGTTGTTGCCGTTCTCAGTACATCCACCCCACTATGAAAAAAACAACGATTGTACAATTCGATAGAGTGGAGCCAGATGCCATACTGCTGTCAGTTGTATTTTTAGGCTGTTCACATCGCTCAGCCGCCAAAACAATGGGGGACTGAGTAACATATCTTTCTACCCAACAGACAATAGTCTGTTTAAATAAACAGGATTAAGGTGGTTTTGGACAAAGTACCAACTCACTCATTGTGTCAATAAAATTTTAGGCATTGGGTTTTGTGTGAGACAACTAATGTGTATAAGCATATCTACACTTTCGGTCTTAATTTGTCTCCAAAGTATAATTTAGCAGGAATTTAACTCCTGTCCTGACATTTCACTTGTCCATACTCACCTGCTGCCGCGATTCACAAGATATCTTCCAAATAGGTTCGTTATTTGAACTAACAGTGAAAGGAAGGAGGCCTTCGCTGAGGAGCTGTTTATTAGAAAACACCAACTGAACAATCACAGACTATCGAACAGCGGAGCAAAACCCACATATGCATCTTGTTTACGAAACTGAATAGCCATCTTTTCCTTGAATGCATCTTCCTGAACTTCCTGGATATGTTTACGAAACTGAATAGCCATCTTCTCCTTGAATGCATCTTCCTGAACTTTCCTGGATATCATTGACTGTTACTCAAATACAAGCAAATGCTACAAAGTGATTCCACAAATTCCTTAATAGATCTCACTTTTCAAGAGACGCGGGGCGGATTTACGAGAAAACGCTACTCGCATGCCTCATCAGTAGTATCCACCGTTACACCAGGTTTTCATTAGGGTCTGTGTTAAAGTTGACTCTAAACTAGGAGTACCGGCTTCACACGGAAACTTCTAGTCAAAACAGGGTAGTAGGACAAGATGTCATAATCCGACGCCTCGGTTGACTTAAGCAACATTTTTCAAGAATTTCTGCAGTTTACTGAATACGAATCAAGTGCAGCGTCAAGGGCAGGGTTCACCATCCCGTCTTCTGATTGGCAGTCAGATGCAACCAGCGTGTATGGGTGTGTTAGCTCTGGGTGTATGCACGCGTGATTGTGTGTGCTTTCACCAGGATGAGCTCGTTGTTGGGCTGGCTGTGATGCGTTATTGTTGAGATGCCTACTTGATATCTGACCACCATGCCTACTGAGGTGTGCAGTAAGTCCAATTCAGACGGTTCGCTCTCGCCCTCATCACAGATTTCACGAAAACACGCCAATCAGAAGAAATGACAGCGGACCAAATGACGCTACACTTGACTCGTATTCAGCTGATTGTAGAAATTCTTGAAAAAAGTTTACCATGGCAATCGAAACGTCAGATTATAACATCTCACTCCACTACGTTGTGCTACGACTTTAAAAGCTCCCATATTATGCACCAAATGGCACCCCTTCTAACAATATTCGGGCCGAGTTTAGCCCGAAACTCCTCAGCACTTGCTTTATAGTAAAACATGCTGACAGTGTTTCTGAGGTAAATCTTCCCTGATGAAGCTCGAATGCTTGCTCTCTACATTTCCACAACACCAATCAAACAAGATACACCGCACCAAACGTGCGGCTGGAAAACCAGCCAATCAGGTTAAGCCAATGATCTGGAACGAATGTTTGTGTTAACCCATATTGTTGTACGACGGGCTACGATACCCTCATCCTTATAACTCCCTTGTTTGTCTCGACTGACACAAAACACAACAGTCACTACATCGGGAAATTTCTGTCAGTCTACATACACCTTAACCTGTCGTTGCGAAGCGCTTGTTTTTTACATCACAGATGCTCTTTCTTGAGGGGCTGCTATCGGACGAGGCCGGTTCGCAACACAAGTCATTTTAATTTAGTCTTCTTGAGCACATCCCAATGTTGAACTCTGCGTCCAGCTTGCAGGCTGTAACATTTTTGCTCGGGTCCTTGAAGTTGATCATCAAATTGACCACCTTCCCAGCTATCCACGTTAAATTGTTATGCAGTTGCATTCCTTGTGGAAGTAATCCTTTAGAAGCTCTGCTCATTAGACGATCCAGATTCAGTTAGCCTATTGAGGACCAAGGCAGTAACTTTTATAGAAGGTAGAACTGCTGTATGTGGGTATTCCCAATAGCAATAAAACTATGGGTTGGTATTAGTTATTGAGGACCAAGGCAGTAACTTTTATAGGAGGTAGAACTGCTGTATGTGGGTTGGTATTAGGTAATATAGTACGTTCATAGGTGCATTTTAACACATTTCATCCATATGTTTTTGACATTGGACGGATCTGCGTATACGTATCGGGTCTCGTGAACCGTAAACCAGATCAGACCGGGCAGCATCGAGGACTCTATATTGGGAATTTCACGTTCCCTGCAGAATCACTGTACAACAGACCCATCAAGCTGTATCCGCAACGACTCGTTTCCACATAGATGGGGGCATGGCTTGTTCTTTGCTTTCATTTCTCTTGGCAAAATCTGTTAACCCATGACATTTTAACACCACTCGTCCCATCAGATGTCGAGATCCAAGAAACCACCAAAAAGATGGGCCGTCTAAACTAGCAGGAACAGTATCGATATCATATTCTGCCGCATTCTCCTAACATAAACTGTATTTATTCAGCATTTAACCTTTGTGCGTTTACAAAAAGCCCGTGAGTGAACATCCATACCTTTAGGCTGCACTAAGTACCAATAATGTAAACGTCTCAGGTAATCTGGGATTCACCATCATCCTTGATCATTTAGTTCAGACTAAAGTGACGCCCAAAGGTACACTGAACAATTTCAGGGGAATCCATCGTAATCTCTAAGAAGGATCTGCGATTATCTCGATGCTGACTGTGCTGCTTGAAATATTGTAAAAGTGGTCAGTTGATAGAACGACGGTAGTAATGCATTGATATTCAAGCGAATCGGTACGGTCGGATAATTCTTCAACCGTGGGAGGAAACGGTCCAGAATCTAAAGATGGAGCAGCCCGTGATATGTTCTCGTCTATTATGTCAGCTACGAGAATCCCATCATGAATTATGAATCATGATGGACTGCTTCCCCTCTCCGTACCTTCTGCCATTCAGTGAACCACTGCTAAGACACTTGAAGACATTATATTACAGTATCACAAAAAACATTGTAAAACGTCCCGAAAGATTAGGAAATTTGGACAGGTGAGTTGGCCGCAGTGGGATCACTTACGAAGTTAAGAGACAGTGGAACTCTAAGATAAACTTATTTGAAGTGGACTCCGAAGTAAACCCGAAAGACGCCGCGAAAATTCACTATTCAGGTAATGAAATTAATGGTTGATCTAGCGAGAGACAAGATGCCATATGCCGAAACAGGCAGTATATTCGCACTTTATTGGGGAACTGTGCCTCTACGATGAGCTCCAGAAAAGTAAACCGTTATTGGACTGTCAAAGAGCTTTCATTAAACGCAACATGCGCATGCCTTCGGAGAGAAAAAACACTTCCACTTCTTGAATGTCGGCCCGACTAAAGTATAGGTCAACCTTTGTGTAGCACATTCAATCCAAGTGTTCCCAGAGCGAATGAGTTCAACGGGTCTCCACAGGAGCTCCTGTTTCTACAATCCCAATTTGTAGATGGGCTTTGGGTCCGCACATTGTGAATCCGCCCTTCAAATGACGTATCCCCTACTTCTCGGTACATTTAGATTTCCTTTCCTTCTATTGTTACACGAAGATATCCGGATCCTACTATATACTTAAGTAACAGCAGTTGTAATACCGTCATAGTAGTTGTGTTAAACAGTCGAAGATGAGTGTTACGCCACAAGCTGCCAAGTGAAATATGATACTTTTGATTCTAAATACGGGATATGATTTGCTCTGAAGGCGGAACAGATTGTTTTCTTCTGAGTTAACTGGCACTCATCCAAGTGATACATTACTCTCTCGTGGCTAACTCAGACACTGATGTCGTACCAATTTCTAAACAACTCCTTTACGTAGCCTTATGGCAATGAATGTGGACAACTCTTTCCAGTTACCTGAAAGCGATTTGACGAAGACGGGTTGCCAAAACTCCCTTTCAGTTCTCCTGATTTCGCTGGGCTTTACAAGCATCTTGCCCACATGAAGCTGACCATATGTGCCTAAAGTGTAAAGGGGTATGAGGAACGCTGATTATAAATCAATACGAAACGCTCGGAACGTCATAACTATGCACGTCAGTTGATGAGGACGGACAACAGTGTTCCTGAAAATAAGCGAAATGATGGTTTTGGAAATCTCACAGACGACTTAACTTAATAAACAAGCTAAATTATTTAGATAGGTACGCAAAGTCCACCGATGGAAGGGTTTTGAGTTACGTTTCAAAGAACGACAGACTTCTCAAGATTTATTCAATGTCCTGCCTGGTAAAGTAGTCTTTGGCTACGGCCAATTAAGCGAGTTGATCAACTTCAAAATAGTACTTTAAGTGTAGTTTGCTTCGGTGTGCCATATTGCCTCTCATAGATGAGACGGACATGCAGATTGAGATCGATCATAAACTGGTTGCGCAGATTTACTCCAAAATTAAGTGCTCGGTGCTTTCAGATGCTAGTGGCGGATTCAGTCTATCCAATGTATTCACCGAATTTCGAGTCATAAGGTCAACTTCGTTTGTTAATCTATTCACCCATGTTCTGGTTCACTTTTTATGGGGGCGATATTGTCCGGTGGTTGGAGTGCGACTTTACTGACCAGAAGGCCCATGGTTTGAACCCGACCTCTGCCTCTCGACTTTAGTATCCCAGCCCCCATGTCTCCTTCGGGTGACATGACAGCTAGGCACCGAAATATTGTTGCAGCTGAGCGGTTAATGTGTTATTATTTGTTCACTTTTCAATTGTCAGCTCGTCGGAGACTGCTCAAATGTTTTGCACGCCCGCAATTTTCAAAATTGTCAACGTACCGCTGATAAGTAAGATCGGAAAAAATTATCCGAGATGCCATATGTCTGAATGGATCAAGAAAGTTCCGTTTAGTAAGCTCGACGTATCAACAGACGTTCAGGTCGCACAGCAAACGATAGGCATCATCCCGTGAGAATATAGACACTCTCAAGACCTGTTAGGTGTGCTTGGGAAAGGTTGGCGTGCTGCTCTGGGTCCCCTTGTTGAGGAAAGAGGATAGTCCAGAAAAGACAAACAAGCGTTAGCTTTACATACACTTTGTGTCCACAAAAATCCTAACACCAACCTCCAAAGGAGCGGGTAAATGACCCAACTGTACCATTAAATAACACTGCGCGTGACTGTTGTTCACCCTGCTTTGCAATTAAACAAAGGTTAGGTTAATGTGGAATTGAGGTCACTAATTAGGGACAATCTCGGACAATGGTCAGAAGCTGGTCATTCTGCAGTCGCCTGCTAAGCGTCCGACCATATCGCACACAGGGAGACCAACGCATTCGTTTGTATCCACTCATTTGGTTGCTTATCTCTTCGGTGACCTAGCCAGTCCGCCTGGAAGGGTTTCATCCACAACCGAGATGACACCACCGGATCAATTTCGGCTGGTTGTTTCCTGATTTTCTGCTTGCGATCAAACGCCGTTTTAAAAAAAATACTCGCTGCCTCTAACTATAATGGCTAGATGAACAGCAGTCATGTAGTTTCACCAGCCTGTTTTTGTTTCACTTGGCAGTCAGATAAGTCTTTCTCGGATGTGATAGATTTGTCATTAAAACTAGAAGTGATGATGGCGAACGGCTTTATATACAGGATTCAAGGTTAAAATAAACACTAGAAGGGACAAACTAGAAGAAAGCTATCGACCAAACCACAAAGACACGAACTTGTTGCTAAAATGAATGATTGATATGCACCCAACTCTCCATATGGCTATCAGGATGGACTCAGGCTGGATTCAGCAGAGATAAGGTCCAGTCGAAATTTTCCGGCAGGATACTCCACCGGTAAGCATATTGTGAGAACCGCCTTCAACCACTGTATTCTGGTCTCGAATGGGACTATTTACTAAACATTTTGACTGGCCCAGACTATCAAGATCACGGTTCCGGAGTATTTAAGTTCAAAAGTATCCAAAGAAATGGAGGAAAAGCCACGTGGTCAGCTGAAGCCTACCAGCCAAATTCAAGTGACTGTTAGATGTAAGCAGGCAAATGATGGAGCACTGTATCAAGGACTGGACAGAACCAAGAATGGGGTCTTGGCACGTATGTATCTCCACACTTAAAAGAGAAGGAAGTTGAGGACGCAGCAGACAGATGAGTGAAAGAGAAATCAGACCACGGTGTGGTACAGTAAAGATACATAAAGAGTACAATCAACCAACAAAGTGTTGCAGATACATACCAAAACGTGACATGAATGACAAAGTGACCTAAGAAATTAAAAGAAGCCCAGTCTCTAAATGGTCAGTCACATTGAAACTATCAGATGCTCTTCAAAATGAACGCCAAAAGGGCGGGAATACCATTCCAACAGTAGACTGATAGCATCTAATCGACTGGTGATGGAACCTTTATGAACCTTTCATGGAGTTTGATAGACAGAGCATCGCCAAATAACGAGTACTAGTCTACTGGCACTTCTGGTCGCACTTTGAGACAGTCTATGGGAAGATATCGGGCTGGAACTAGTAGCTTGTTCTGGTAAAGTTCTCGAAGTGAATGTGGACCAGTTGAATTGAAGGAATGAGCTATATTAGAACTAACCAGACTGACTGTTTAAGTAGGACCGGTGACGACGCTCAAAATAAGGCAAGCATTGTGATCGCCCATAGGTGTGAATACCCAAAGTTGCCAAATAAAGTTGTCTTCCTGACTTCCACTGAGGGGGATTTGGTCACATGTGGGCCGAAAGCACTCTCCAATGTATCTGGGATTGTGCACTATATTGATTATACGAATCCGCACCTTATTACCCACACTGTGACTTGTTTCAACGTAACCAATTCACTGTGAATAGTCACATGTTTCTTATAGCATTGATGGGTTAAGTATCAGTATAGTTCTATCCAGGTTGGTCTGTTCCATCGTTATGGCCAACGTTTTTGGACAAAATCGTCATTTGAAAACAAGTACGAGCCAAAAACGCACCTTATTTAGTTTCCCGGCGCAACTATACTCACACTGTGCCCTGTTTGTTTGCTGATCAGTGCTCAGTACCAGCTAGGTCACTAACACCTACTATGCACCTAAACGCTTTGCGAAATGAGGACAAGTTGGCATCTGCAGTCGTACACCTGACACTTTCATCTGAACGACATGACTTCGACGTCTGCTTATTAATTTATCAGATTTCCTCTAAAAGCAAGGAGATGCTAGTGAATGCGTCGGTAAGCTCTGAGTAAAACTTACTGGTACCTGATCGGCAAGACTTGATAAAACGAAGGTTAGCTACAGGCTTGGCGGTTTTTTACTAAGGTCAACTTACTACGGTCCCTGGAGTTGTCACAATATCTACTTCGTCGGCTGGAGAATTGATTTGCTGGAACCTATTGTATGGATCAAACGCGTTCCAGCTATAGAACCTGGCATTTAGTGGAGCCTTCTATTCTACTTACTGTAATATCAGTGCAATACATGAGAAAATTGCTCGCTCGTGTAAGGATCTCGATCTAAGGAGGTTCTTTTAATTGTTGTTTGTTCCTCTCAACCCCCTTCTATTTCCTTCTTCATCTTTTTCACTATTTTCCATTCTGAGAAGGTCACCCGGGGGAAACAAGGAAAAAATAGCCTTTTCTTAAAGGAAAGAAGCTAACTCGTAAGAGAACTTTCAAAAGAAAAACAAAAGTGGCTCCAGCTGAAGTTCCATCCGTGCAGGGTAACCTTATCGTTCAGTCAATAAAGTTATTGACTGGAATGAAACATCAGCTGTGCATTGTGTGCTCACAAAAAGTACCCAACTGTTTGAGATTCATCCCGATAGTTTTCATCGGTCAGTGGATTTGTAAATGTCCAAAATCTTGGAGAACAGAGTACCAAGTAGAGGCAATTGGGAGAGATTGAAAGAAACTCACCTTTAATTACGAGACTTTCGAGAACAATGTGACTTTCTGGAATGCACAAGTCTGCGATAATATTGTTTGCATCGTGAGCCCTTGGGGAGATGACTGGCAGAATCAATTTTTGTTTAACCTTGATACCTAAACGGACAAGAATGATGCATCCCAATTAGTTCACCGGCAGAGAGACCCAGATACGATTTTGTTACCAATCTCCACAGGAAATATTATCTTGACTAGTGTCATCATTTTCAACCCAAAATTTGGTTAGAATAGTTGCTACCTGTGTGAAACTTGTTTTATTCTTCTGCTGGTGACCATGGCAACTATAAACGCCGCAAAGTTCCGTGGTGGTTTTACTATGAAATTCATTTTGAAGTCAAGCTAAATAATAGATAATGAAATTCCCTGTATCACTCTTAACAAGACCACACGTCTTTTACAGTATGACAAATTGCCTACACAGTATGTCTGTGGCCCGTAACTCAGTTCTAACTGTTTTTGGTCTCTCCTGTCAAATTCCTTTTATGATCAACACCTAGTGCGCTGTTAGCGTCTTTTTGCTTAGTCCGTCGCTGCTTATATTCTGCTCGGTCACCCAAATAACAAGTAAAAAAGAACGGAAAGAAACTAATTGCTCTGTGCTCTTGTTGAGTGAAATCGCCGTTCGTCCTATTTTCGCTATCTCGGGTTTTCTTTGGTACATTGGATCTATGGTGAAGCGTGCATTACGCAACATCTTCAACAGACTGGGCGTACCAAAATTCACTGTGGTGCTGACAGTCTCTGATTGTAAACCTAGAAATCAGGGGCGTGTTGGATCACGTTCAAGTGCCTAAACTTCGACTGAGACAGGAGCTCCAGTACTTCAGTCGGTTGATCACCCGTCTGGTAAACAGAGGGACGGGGATTTTTTCTCCTTTTGTTTCAGTTGTGTTCAATAGGAATTCATACAAAATCCTCATCATATTTCCATTTGCCCTGTCTCAAGTTGGTGGAACGCTTCTCATATCCACAAAACTGAAACGGTTACCTGACCACTCCAAAACTCCGTATGTAGAGGAGAAATTTCAGTTCACTTTTCTAAAACCTCATTCTGTTCCACATCACCTAATGGATGAAAAACAGTGGAGAGCAGTGAAACTTAAACTCTGGAGCATCACAAACAAGAAGAGCAAAGCCACCAGATTTCTTTAAATGTAGAAAGGTACGGATCAGAAAGGCTCAGACTTGTCACTGTAATTGCGAGGTGAACTGAAGTCAGATATCGGATGAAGGCCTGGTTTTATCGCACTGAATTGTATCATTTCGCGGAAGTAGAACAGTTCAAACCTGCTTTGTTCAGAGTAACCACAAGCTACCCAACTGCCGTTTGCTACACGTTCACAATTGCCAGTGGCACGAATATGGAAGAATCCCGCCTTGTTGGCGTTCTGACCCATGGAAGAGAG
Organism: Opisthorchis viverrini; assembly: GCF_000715545.1. Lineage (NCBI taxonomy): Eukaryota > Metazoa > Platyhelminthes > Trematoda > Opisthorchiida > Opisthorchiidae > Opisthorchis > Opisthorchis viverrini. The sequence continues at coordinate 304,578 of NW_008751670.1, forward strand.
GAACTGAGATGAACTAGTGTGGCAAGTTCCTAATGGTAGTACCTAGTTACATGGTGAAGTCGGTGGCAGACAGATCACATTGCTATACAGCTAATAATGGACCGTGTTTGGAGAATCCAGACCCTACGCAACAGCTGAGTGCTCTCAGTCAGCGTTTCATGATCTAGATGATGCGTGTACCACGAGAATCCGGAAAGAGAGAGCGATTATGAGGGTTTTCAGGGTCGGTCCATATGACTTCGCAGCTGGGTAGAGATGAAGTCATATTGGCAATCAATTTGTTGACTGTAAATCAAGCAACTAGTAATTTATTTGTCATGTAATTCGAACCAAGACCAATGTTTTGTGGGAATGCTATGACCCGCTTGCATGACGTCAGACAACCCTAGCTAACCAAAATAATTTTGAACCAATTGCGCCCCCCACCCCGTTGGTTGACGGCGTAATTGTTGAGCACGCTGGTCATCCATTCACTCCTAAACTTTCCCTTCTTGCCCGATTAATGAGACCAAATATGAATCAGACGCCGTGCTCGACTGGGGATGTTTACAGATTCGCTCCACTTGTATCATATTTCGTCGCACATCTGTCTACGCTGCTTTTTTTGAGGGAGATATGGAAAATTATGTTCACTTAGCTTAGTAGTACACGGGTTATGAGAGCCATAATATAATTCAGAAGAGGAAGTATTACAAGGACTTAAACAGCCACCTAAACCCCTTCTCACCATATCGTCCACGGTCACAAAAGACCGGAATCTTGTCTATTGTCCAATTGCATGCAAAACATGCAAAGGTTTCCGGCTCATCCAAGCTGGTCGTGTTCATTTGTCAAACAGGAAGTGTTACCAGAAACTAAGCATCCAGTTTGTCGTTTGGGGAAAAAGCCAAGTAAGACCTTGTTTAAAGAGCTTACTATTTGTTCTCCCCGAGAGCCTGGATGGTTGCTTTCCAAAAGAGAGTCCCACGGTATCAGGTATCACGGTTATATGAAGGATAAATAGTATTTTCGTAATGCACTACTCATAAGGTTGCTGGGAATTCATCGACAGCTCATGAATGATTTCGCCCTTCTTGGGGCTCATCTTGGGGCCTGGAAACATCACAAATGAGAGATTCGGCTGGGTTCCAGGTAAGTCTCTCGCAAAACCAAATTAGATTGCAAACGAGTGTATTTCGCTTATCTCTTACGATGTAGTTCCAAACAGAACATAAGGTTGACGGAAACTCAGGGACTGATGAGTCCCTGATGAGCCCCAAGAAGGGTGGAACCGGTCGTGGGCTATCGACGAAAATTCAACAGCCTTATGAGTAGTACATTACGAATATACACGTATCGTGATATCTCTACTATCGTAGCGACTGAAACATGAGGTGTCCTGGTGCAGCACATCCAGTCACTTAGGAACATCATAGACGACAGAGTCAGCTGGGTTCCAGGTGAGTCTCCAGCAAAAACAAATTCGTTTGCAAATGAGTGAGTGTATTTCGCTAATTTCGGAGATTCTAGCACGCCCTTGTGGAACACTCTGTGATTACCCTATCAATACAGTTGTAATCATTCTCCTCTACTCTCCATAATGGGCTTTCTGAAGCTACCGTGCTTTCTGATATACCATAGTGGGCGGAGCAGGAGGCCAAGGACCGACAGAGAGTTGCACTACCGTTCAGCAAGGCACAGCAGTTGCCACAATACAGTGTAGCTGGAACAGGCACTTGCAAAATCCGGTCATCCCAAGAATCCGTATGGCGCAGCCAGAAACTTTTCAAGTATGTAGTAAGGTGAGATAAAAAGATCAGGAGATGTGTTGGATGATCGATGGAAGCACATGTCCAAGTATATATTGTCTGTCCTCATAACACTTCATTTAGTCATCAGTGGCCAACCACAATTCCAAATCCCTCCACAAGCGCGCCAACTGTGCCATGAACATGACAGTTTCGATCAATTCGGTTTCGGTTAATGATACATAGTCGGTTGTTGGTCTAGTTTTCTTCTCATCATAATGACGACACTTCAACCCGCTGAACTTTAACTGTGTAACGCTGATACTACTGATGGGGGAGGCATGCGAGTACCATGTTTTATTCTTGTAAATTCGCTTAGCGTCTCTTGAAAAGGGAGATCTGTTACGGAATTTGTGGAGTCGCTTTGTAACATTTGTTTGGATTTGAGCAACAGTCAGTGGATATCCAGGAAAGTTCAGGAAGACGCGTTCAAGGAGAAGATGGATATTCAGTTTTTGTAAACAAGATGCATATGAGAGTTTGTGGTTAACTTACTCCAGAGAGTACCCCGACTAACTGAACTCACGTTGTCCTGTGCTTCGGTCAAACTGACCCAAGGCGATGTCTCATAGTGTCCATGGTCTTTTGAACTCCAAATGTTAAAAGTGCTAAAAAAGACCAGAAACGTGGCTGAAAACTGAATTAATGTTGAGCCATTAGATATAGCTGTGTAGCTTCGACTATGGGGTATTTTTAGCAAGAAAAACAGGGCGCTGCAAGACAGAGTTTGATTCTCCACATTAGGACTGATGTGACTTTCTTTTCCACCGCACAGAAACCGCATGTAAGGAAGCAGATGAAACAACTTTTACTTTCTTTAGGTGAATACTACACCCTACGTCTAAACGGCATTACCAAGTGCAGTTTCCTACTGTTGCAACGTGGGTGGCCGTCTATTGGTTACGCCTGCACTGAGCCTGCCAGTCTACGCGATAAAGAGAAGACAGAGAACCCTGGACACGGCTGCATTGTCAGGACAAAAACATGCGGAGCTTCTGCGTTAATAAATATAATGACTTAATGGCCAAATATGGTCGTTCACTTATTCGTTCTGTACAGCCAATGGCGTGTTCCGGTCGTGAAGATCTTCGCGTCCGCTGCTAAGAGGCGTTTGGTGGGCTCCGCCAACACACCTGTTTTCCGAACGCATCGTACCGATGATGACCTGGGGATGCATCACTCTGCACATGTACTTTTTCCATGTCTGGGCGCGTCCTGACAACTACAAACTGAAAACAGGTATCCTTGAAAATCGCTTTCAATGGCAATGAGTTGATTTATCATGCAATGCGTTTTCGAACAGATATCCATATGTCAAGAGGAAAAAGGCCCCTTTCAGGCACACTTCACAGCAAAATACTACCTAGAGGATGGTGGAGGATAGCAAACACTCACTGGATATATGCGCTTGTGCAGATGGTTCCAAAAGTTTTGGACAGAATTCTCTGCATCATAACCAAAAGATAAAATAAATTCAATCTCTTCATAGAAGTGGTTACTTTTCAACCTTACCTTGCACACTCCTTACACACTCCGCAAAGATTTTTATCGTCTCTGTTACCGAACCTGCCCCATTTATGCCCTTTGCCGCTGGATCCATGTACGAAGATATTTATATCACCATCATCATCATCATCATCATCATCATCATCATCATCATCATCATCATCATCATCATCATCATCATCATCATAGTCAATCATTCGTAAACAGCAGCACCATGTGAGAACACTGGTACTTTGCTGCTGTACAGCCGTGTCAACTTATTCGAATAGAATTTTATGACGGAAAGCGAAAAATGGGGCAGAGAAGAGGGCTTAGGTTCGGTCTATCAAAAACATACGAGTCGCCCACAATTTCAACACCCAGTCAGACAATCTAGACACAAACTGGCAGCAAGAACGTCACTGAAACCAGTTAACCTCCGTGTCGTTCGGTGTTTCCAGCCAAGCACTGGGGGATCACGTAGATCCCATCCCGGGAAGCTAACCACGCTAGAGGCAACTAGATTTTTCGAACCTCATTTGTCCTCGTGCGCTACATCAAATTCACTTATCCATACACGACAAATAGCTCTACTTATCGTTGCTTTTGTTCATTATCCGCTTTGTAGAGACGGATGCGCGGAGAGCTGCAATTTTCAGGCAGAACTAGTGTCAGGAAAAGCCAAAATCTTGCGAGTCTACAGAGCTGACAGATCATCAATGCAAGACGGGAAGAGGAGTCAGTCTTGAGACAGGTCTTAAGGGCAATGTTCGCACCAAACCAAGTACACCAACGAACACAGTTGAGTCTAACTGATCAAACTGACAGAAATACCGACCGCCACTTCCAACGATTTGACACCGATGAAACTGCACATTGTGGTGAATCGGCTTCTCTAAGTTACGCGGCCATTAAAGATTTTTGTAAATACTCATATCTGAAATTGAAAGCTAAGTGATGAGCTGTCAAATGCACTTTGCAATTAGAATGGTTATGTCTTTGATACGGACTTTTCAGCAACCTTATTAGCAGTACATTACAAATATACATGTATCGCGATATCTCCAATATCGTAGCAACTGAAACATGAGGCGGCCTGGTGCAGCACATTCAGTTGTCTGAGAATCTCACAAACGAGAGATTCAGCTGGGGTTCAGGTGAGTCACTCGCAAAACTAAAGTTGCTTGTAAATGAGTGTATATTCGCTAATTTCGTACAATTTGTTTTCAAGCAGAACATAAGGCTGACGGAATCTCGGAGACTGCGCCTACCTGATGACTCCCAAGAAGGGCGAAACCGGTCGTGGGCTGTCGAAGATTCTTCAGCGACCTCATGAGTAGTGTAATAAAGTCGTTAGTTATTTATGACATATCAAACGGAGTAACGGATTGACCGAGTTCAAACGATAGACACATACGACAGGATGGTATCCTACGTATCACTCTAACCTATAAATTTCCCTTCTTTTCCTGAGGTAACCGTACTCGTGAGCTTACATCAGATGAGGAAACACTAAACTAGATTTCCACTTTCCAGAACTCCTTGGCCTTACGGTGATTGGAATTCCGGGCGTTCAACGTGCCAGGCGAGAGAACCTGAATTGGGACGTTCCGACAGTCTGACACGTTCTTGATTCACTCGAAGTTCGCTGTCAGGACTTGAACTCCGGATGACCGATACGCAGCGTGAGAGTATTAACTCCAATATAGCGGTGCACGCTTGACACATAGATTGTGTTCGGTCTGCTTTTAAAACCGTTTTACTCGGGACTAACTGCGCATAGCACAGCGGTTCGCTCTTAATTCAAGAGGGTGTTGCAAGCTTCCTGGGGGAGGCCTTCATTTAATCGCGGCTCAATTACTTAAGCTGCGTATTCGTAGAATTATTACAGCGGTTGTCACAGTCGACTTAGTGTGCTGATTCCTTGGAGGGATTGAAATGGTCAAAATCAGGTTACCGAGGAGTGGATTGTCCGCAATAAATTGGTGCGTAAGCGATAGCCCGGAATCATTAGAACACCAAATATAATATGGCTGAGGCATTAACTTCGCAGATTCAACCACCGTCTACCAATGAAATTACTATTTCCTACCGTGAAGTCTTGCTTATGAAAGGCTCACAAGGGGTAGACCATCACTTCGTAACGCGAGCTGAAGGTGACTGCCCTTAAACTGACTGTTGTGGTGCCTTCATGGGTCTTCCTGATTAGGATGCGTGTGATTATCCTTGTATGTGGTTAGAAACCATGCAGCACAACCTAGCACTTCAACAACCAGCCCGCTGTCACTATCCAAGCGGACTACCTAGATAAGGTATTTCTGTCCTTGTACACCGAGCTCATCGTGAGCGAGGTTGACAAAGGACGTTGAGTCAATTCCACTAGAGGTGCCTTGTTTCAGATGAGTTTATCTTGGTGCTGTTCACAGTTGTACGCATCTTGTTCTTGATTGGTTTCCATTTCAGCCCATAACTGTGTATACTATGTCCATACGTTCTCTCACTGCCTTTGGACTTGTTGATATGACAGTCTTCTCAATGGTTGTATGACAGATAAGCACCAGTATTGGTAGTGAGTAGTGTCTAATCATGAGTCAAACAACGCCCAAGAAAGCGCAGGAGAGCACTCAAGGATGGTGAGGTTTTCAAAAGCTTTCCGCCAATGCAGTTCTTACTTAGATGTTTGATAGCCCATAACCGTTTAGTTCGTGTTAGTCAATAAACAACTCCGCTATCGAAGGCGCTCTTCCTTTCACTGAAGCATGCTACTGCTGAACTCTAAGTAGCCATCTTTTCCGTAGTTTCGCACACACTGTCTTTTCTGTGCAATATGGACCCCCCACCTATTGAGAGTTCAAACGGAACACAAGGCACCAGTCATTCCCGCGGTGTATATGTGTCTTATCCCTACAGTTTACGTCCGTCACCATTATAAATGAGGCTGCCATAAGGGAGAGTTCGTATTGCCTGGAGCGGTAATAGTCAGAACGGAATTTCAGCCCACGAACCAAACAACCTGGGTTAGTTCAGTCAACAGGCGTCCGAAGTAGTTTTGCCGAGGATGCGACCGGGGTTTTCCCGCTCTGTGTGTGATTGACCTGTGTCCTTACATTCACGTCACAAAATAAGGTTGAACTAAACTAGGGGACTTCGTCACCCAGTGAGCATCAATAATGGTGAAGCCAGTAGTAGGCTGTCGAGCAACCTTATGTGCAGTGTCTTAACTCCACACATCATTCTCGTTCGAACAGTCCTTCTCCTACCCCGGCTTGTCGATCGGTTGGCACGATTAGGATAGTCACTGTCTTGTCCTACGAGGAGTCAGGTGAACCATCCATTTGTCTCAGTCGTGAAGGTGTTCCCCAGTTCAGATGTGATAACTCAGGTGAGCCAAGCGTACTATGGCGGAGTGGTTGGAACACGCTGATTTCAAATGTCTGCCATCCAGAATTGAAACCCAGGCACGGCCAAACATATGGACCGCTGATGAGCTCTAATAAGAGCGAAACTCGAGTCAAAATCTCTCCTCTTTTTGCCGTTCGTGTAATAACTGCATCATGACAGGAGTAGGACTATTCAAAAGGAAGGGATTCACAAGTCCCGCAAATCGCTACCGCTAATGAATCGAATTGACCCGTCTCTTTGCGTTCGACTGCAGGGCAGTCTGCGTACACCCCAAGCACTTTCAGTTGTGATGTTTGGTGGTACGCCAAGCGTCCGCTGACCACTCTTTTATGTAATCCCTTCTGTTTGCTTGTCTTTTTCACGTTCATTCGTGAATGCTCAGTTTATTTCCCGCTGACAATCCTCACGGATCTTCTCCGCCCCACCTTCGTAAGTTTTCCACGATCCTAAGTTCATTTAAATGTATTGGCCCACTCCTTCGATGCCCACAAAGTGTGGGGGCGATATTAACTGTTATCATCGTCCTCTACAACCCCCTGAATGCTACTTTCCTCTGTTACTGACTGTTTGTCCCCATACTATACCTGGACGGGTACGTCTTAGAAACAGACCAGTGTTTCTTATTGCTGCTCCTGCTATTTGCCACAGTTCTACTGTCTATGCCAATACTCGTGTATCCGCTGTCAACTGTTTCAACCACTCTTACCTCCTTTCCAAATTCGATTCCGCTTGAAGTCACACATACTACCTCAGAGTCTACTATATGTAGCAAGCTTGATCAAGACAACAAACATTTTGAAATTGCTCGAAGAGAGGGTTATGGCTATGTAAATTCTAGACAATAACCAAGAGGTATTTCATGACTGGTGTTTGTATGTCAAGACAAGCAGGGAAGTGATACTCATCAGTTTCCTTTGTTGTCTTTGAGAACTTGGTTAATTGATTTAAGTGACCCAACCGATTGGCGATGTTACCTGAAGTTGCACTGATCCTACTCAAAGATTTCTGGCTTCACATCCAGACGGCCCGCCAATAAGTCTTCTCAACTGAAGTTCTGTGGTATAATTCTTTTCAGTCACGGAATCTCAGTCCAATGTACATCACATTCGAATCGTAAAGTAAATCGAACCATTGAACAACCTTCTACTGCGCTCTCAGGTTCACATTTATAAGACAGTGAGTGGCGACATGACTGACACCCTTTGATGTCCTACCGAGCTCCACACGAGCCGCACAAGTGAAGTGCTGACGACACTATTCTACCAAAAAGCACGATACCGAAATCCTTCTTCATAAGAGCAGCTTCTACAGATAGTGACCCTGGAAAACTGCATAATCAGGGAGCGAGATTAAACCAGTTGCTGGAGCTCCGAGTAAACAGTATATATTTGAAATTTAAAACACGATGCCACTGTTCGGGAAAAGACTCCCTTGCGAAGTTTGCGGCTTCATTAAAGCTTCTAAAAAGTATATTGTAGTTACTACTTACCATCACTTCACAGTAGGAACACGATGCTTCGGGAAAAGACTCCCTTGCGAAGTTTGCGGCTTCATTAAAGCTTCTAAAAAGTATATTGTAGTTACTACTTACCATCACTTCACAGTAGGACATACGCTGTGAACAAAAAATGTCAGGTGTAGTTGACGTCTGTGTTTTGCTCAAAGAGGTCAAGCTTGTCTAACGGTCTACGGTCAAACCTACCGGTAGGTTTCGTCCAAATTTTCTTGCGCAACTATCGGTGAAGAAGTACCTAGATGAATGTTGCAGATCGCGCTGTCTCTCCGGGCTCTTAATCGTGGCCTGTATTGGTTGACTTGATGCGAAAAATAGCACCTTCTCTCATGCCGACGAGACCTTCCCGAGTTCTTGGATTCTAGAAACCTTCTTTTCCATCTTCTTTGGGATCGTGGCCTGTATTGGTTGACTCGATGCGAAAAATAGCAACTTCGCTCATGCCGACGAGACCTTCCTGAGTTCTTGGAGTCTAGAAACCTTCTTTTCCATCTTCTTTGGAGAGATGAATTCTTCTTATTCCAGTTCACACCATCGGTTATACATTGAATTATGTTACAGTCTGCGACTGAATAGGTGTACGTTATGAGGGTATCGGGCTCCAGTCGAACAGAATCACAAGAAACTCCCTTTGCATTCCAATTTTCAGAATCGTGGAAACTTTCTACCACCTTCGAAGCGCTCACACATGCAGAGACCTGTTCCCTATCTGAGGATATTCTAGCATTGTTGCGAGTTTTACACAGTGACAAACAAACGTCAAAGAAATTTACTGAATGTTCTCTTTCCAAATAGGTTTGGGTGTCGTGTATCTGAAGCGGATGCCTGATAACATGTGCACAAAGCAGTATCAACACAAACGCGGATAGGATAACTATCGAGATAAGAATAGTCATGAACATGTTCACCTCATGCGTAATCTAAAATTAAATATTTTTTGCCTTTTTGTTCGATACACTCGTTCTGCGCTGTACCACTGAGGAAACACCTACCGACCAATGAAATTTAACTTGTTGCGAACCAATGAAAATTCGATGATTTTTTTTACCTCATTGTAAGCATAACTGTCACGATACGAATAAGTTAAGTGATACATTCGTGGCCAGATCACATAACCGTTGAATAGTATGGATGAATTTTTTCCAAAATTTCTGACCGACTAACGCCGTATAATAACAAAGGGCGGGGGAAAGTAAGTCTCGGAGTTGCTCTGCGGGATGATTTCATCGACTGTATATCCAGATCACATCCAAATACCACTTAGTGTAATATTACAGCAATACTTGCTATCACATATTCTTGTGTAGTAGCCCATAGAGTATGTGCCAAGTAGGGTGACAAATCCACCGCTGAATAAGATACCCCGGAAGATGGACACGATGATCTTTCCCCATTTTCATTGTACAATTGTACACTCCTGTCTTTTGCGCTCAAAAGAACGAATGCCCTTGGGGAACAGTCACTTTGTCAAGAGTATATGTCACTCGCCTTTTGGGTTGTTATATTTGATATTAGGGTGCGAATAAAATCCACGCTGATTTACATGACCTTGTCAAGAATGATCGATAGAATGAATTAAGGTAAATGAATGTACTATCCAGTCAAAATTGGATCCATGTTGATTATGAACATCCATGTCTCTAGAGAGAGACATAAGCACACAGTACGAACAGTGCTCACATACCGTCACTGAGCCGGAGAGTGTAGTACAGAGTGTGTTATAAAAATGTGTGGTAAGAATCAAATAAAGCACGTTAATAGGAAAGGAGTGAGCAAGGCTTTGTAGACAGCCGTCAATCTCTGGATGACATGACGACAAATTGAGGCCTTCTAATAATCCTGCTTAAAATTATTCAGGGTAGAAGTTTGTGTCTTGGCGTACTGATTGAAAAATAGAAAATTTCATATTTTCCATTCCAGTCTTGTGTAAAAGCTTATTTTATGTTGAACTATCAGAAGAGCACTCGCGTTTCGATGGAAGTGAATGGGTTTGAGCTAACCACTGTTACGGCACCGTAGACCATTTCCTAGCTACTTCAAAAGAACTTCTACCGCTTTTTTGACCGCTTAGATTATCGGAATGATTTTTTCGGTTTGCATTCTCCGACCATAAATCTGACGTTTTACTTAAAAGAAAACTCCTTTTTACACAAATCTAGACATGGATGATCAGTTTTTGTCAATAAATCATTGTTTTCAGTTGCATGAACAGAGGAAATATTTAACCACGTCAAACAACAAAGTAGCGTGATAAATGTTTTTTCATCTCTTCGACAGTTCCAGCCACACAGAATCCTCTTAGGAGATACCATAGTTTCCACACCGCTCACTAGGTATAAATCAGTTATTATTGGACGCTAATCTGAATCAGAGCTGTCTAGTGATCTCTGTTCACCGATGATCTCGTGTCCTAGTTATTGGACGAATTTTATGAAAAAATGTGACAAAGTGCTTGTTTTTTCCGATGTTATACGGAGCTCTTTTTCTCGAGCATTCGTTCAGGAACTTCAACAGGTCACTTTAGACTTCGGCGAGAACGGCATTCACCCCAAAACGATTTGTTTATTATTCAGACTACTAACTAGAATGATCACTTCACGACAGATGAGACAGAACGAGATAGGATCATGAGATAAATATGACAATAATAAGATGTCCGTACGTGACAAGAGGCGAATTCGCCACAAGAAAACCACCAGTATCACTACGGTACACTAAAATCCAAATATTTTGGGGGAATCCGTGCTTTTTCGGTAATGTTTCCAACGGTTCGCGCGGAGTAAAACTCCATGGTGTACTTTAAATTGATCGCAGACCACAAGAAAACCGCCAGCATCACTACGGTAGACTAAAATCCAATGACCTTGGGGGAATCCGTGCTTTTTCGGTCATGTTTCCAACGGTTCGCGCGGAGTAAGACTCCATGGTGTACTTTAAATTGATCGCAGAAACATCAGGTATGCATGCAGTGGCCGACCTAGTGATCACCATACGGGTGAAGATCGATAGGCTCCAAGCACGGTTGCGCAGGTGGAAAAATTCCGGGAACTAAACACGATTTTCATGTTCGACATTCAGTTGAAACTCCACTTCAGCCGTTTGGTATGATCGAATGACCCCTTAGGATTTCCGATGGAGTGGGATAGAACTTGTGACCTATTCCAAATAATCGAATTAAACCCTCAGCTGATCATTTAGTTAACACGGTCTAAGTTGATCTCACGTACTCTCACAAGGATACTGGCATCTATCGACCACAAAGTGGAAGGAATGGATCCAAAACTGAGGTTTAGGTTTAACTCTTTGCTGTACCCTCACTCAATCTTAGTCATCTATCAGTTATAAATATCGACCCGTGCGTGATTCACTTTCGTCTTGCCAATTCATCAGTGAGTTATTTCAAAACTGACTAAACTCCATCCGAAATTAGCGGTTTGACATAAATGTGTTTGGTCAGTAACTTTGGAATACGCATAGCAACTCATAGTGCTAATAATTTAGGTATAATAACAATACTCATTTAACTGTAGCACCTTTTAGGTGCTCAGATACCATACCACGCGGAAGAAGCAGTAGGGCTGAGCTACTGTTAGGCCGCCCAGTTGAGATGTCGCAGTTGGATTCGAACCACGTACCTTGCGGCCACTAGGTTCGTGCCTTGAAAAGTGAGCTATCTTGAACTCCGTAACGGACTGGGTAGATAATCTAGACCGATGAAAATCAGCTTGAGGTCAAATTATTTACACACCAGTCCAACGTAAGATACAATCCTTTTTCCAAATAATGTTTAACTCCAGGATCTAACCAATAGCTCAGGCTTGTGGTGAAATGTCTGAATCAGTCGGTTCCCACAAAATGTCTGTTCTAATATAATAAAAACATCACGTTAACTGATCGCGCCAGGAGACGTCAAATGTGGTGCGTCGGATAAAGTGCAGGATAGGTTGATAGTGAGTAGCTCAACCAATCGTGCTATTGAAAGTTCCAAGTGTGCAATCTTGGTTTGCTAAAGCTTAGAAAATATCTCAGGTACGTAGCCCGGTAGTTTGATAAAGCATTATTGAGAGAGTCACCGATCCCTGCTGCATCCATCGTAGATTTGACTTCACCGAGAAAAACTGGCCCTGCTCCCAACTAAGTGCAAGAAAACTACACCACCCATCGCACTATATAAGCTACTATTCATTTCCTACCCTGAATATCGCAAGGTTGTAATCACCCTTAACTCATGTGATGGGCGGTGTCACTGATTTCCAATAGGGATCAACCAAATTCGCAAGACTTGTCGATATTTCATCGGAGGTGAATGATCACTAATTGTTCAAAAGACGGTAATACGAATAAAGAGATAAGCGGTTATCAAGAGATAAGATCACGGTTGTGGCGACCACATAGTCTGGACTATTGTCTAGAAACATATTTGATCGGACTTTCTAGTGCGAGTAGTATGTTTTGTTCTTGTAAATTCGCTTTGCGTCTCTTGAAAAAGGAGTTCTGTTGCGGAAGTTGTAGAGTCGCTTTGTGGCATTGCTTGGATTTGAGCGATGAATGATTGGAGTCAATGAATATCCAGGAAAGTTCAAGAAGACGCGTTCAGGAGAAGATGGATGTCCAGTTTTTGTAAATAAGATGCAAATGAGAGTTTTGCTTCCCTGTCCAATAGTCCTTGACTGGTCAGTTGGTATTTTCAAATAAGTAACTACGCAGCGAAGGACTTCTTCCTTTCACTAGTATGTGCTTCACAGGGAAATGCATTACTCTACCAAAAGCACGGCTTCAAGGAAGCTAAACAGATTCAGTCGAAACAGTGGGAACGGTCGAAACCATGGTAAAAAGAAGTAGTTTTTCAACGTAAGGATGACCGTAATACCTTACTACACCTGGATTCATGTTGACTGATATGTTTTGTGAGAGGGGGTCAAAAAATTATCGACCTTTGAGTGATAGTCTGATTGGCGTAAAAAAAAGGGGACGCGTAACCATACTATGATATGCATACCAGTGCACAATAACACGAGTTAAGTCTGTTGAGTTTGTGAACTAAAGTAATCAGACAAATTCTCCAAGATCGAATTGGAGAAGCCTGACTGTTGCGGTAGTAAACGACTGTGCTGAGCGCTTAGATTGCTACAGAACTTTCCGATCAGTATATAATATTTCCTCACAAAGTTCTTGTATATTATGCTCCGTTCAAGTTGTGTCAAGCAAGCTCGCAGAAAATGAGCACTTTTTTTAAAGAAAAGCGAGGTACCCAGCTCCGGCTTATCCTGCTGAGGGTAGGAGCTAGGGAGTTCCAACGTAGCCATGGTGATCACATGATCATCTATAATGGAAACTGTGGTCAACCGGAGAGTCTGATGAATGTTCTGAGGTCTCACTGGATTGCACACGATGCCCGACTTGCTCATCACAATCGGGTCGCAAAGAGATCGGAAGGCAGGTCCATCATCTACAGCACACTGTCCTTGATATCCTTCGCGAAGCCTGAACTAATCGCTGATCAAGAACGCCGAAAAACCGTGAAGATGTAAGCGTAGTCTCAGATGGGCGGGAAGGGGCAATGGTACGGTGTGAACGATTGTTCTTTTCAGCCATCTCAGCCTCAGGTGTCATCGATTGTGATGTCGATTTTTGGTTCACGAACCGATGGTAACTTCATTTCGAGGAATCTGCTTTCCTCCAAGGTTGCTGCAGGAATTTGAGCTTTCTAAGCTCACATTCAGTGATTTGTGTTTGCTCATCATTTTACACTGTTCATTACCTACGGCGTTTTTGCATGGTACGTGGCGATGAGTGTTCTTTTTTGCCAGTGGCTTTTACACCGGGCCGTGTATGCCTTACACCTCGTGGCTAAGGTGAGAACTTTCACCGCTAACTGCGCGCTGAAAATCATTGAGGGAGAGACTCACCTGGAACCCAGCTAGATCTCACGTCTATGATGTTTCTAAGCGACTGAATGTGCTGTACCAGGCCGCCTCATGTTTCAGTCGCTACAGTATGTGAGATATCACGGTACATGTATATCTTTGTAATGTACTACTCATAAAGTTGCTGAAAGTCCGTCGACAGCCCACGACCAGTTTCGCCCACTTTGATGCTCATCAGGTAGGCGCAGTCCCCGGGCTTCCGTCAACCTTATGTTCTACTTGAAACCAAATTGCAAATATACACATTTGCAACCTAATTTGGTTTATTCGGGAGACTCACCTGGGGCCCAGCTGAATCTCTCGTTTGCAAATGAGCGTGTATTCACTAACATCATAAAAGGTTCAGCCGGGTTCTGGACAAGTCTCGCGTCAGAACCAAATTGGTATGCAAATAACTGCTTTTGCATTATGTATTGTTTGGCCTTCCTTCATCTGCTGATCTTTTCGCGCGTTCCCATGCCGAACATTCCCGCGTGCTTCGAAGATAATTTCATCTAACTGGAAAACTGTTTATGGCAAGCCTTTGAATGGAACATTTCCCTCCTGTTTCTAATGTTCTCCTGTATAGACTTTTGCGTCTACTGTTCACACTCTCTACATTCTATATATATA
>NW_008751670.1:320953-402935 GCF_000715545.1 Opisthorchis viverrini
CGAGTGAATACTAATGATTCTTCAGTGTTTCATCACTAACAAAAATATAACACTTTCAGCGCACAACAACAGATTCACTCGGAGGCCACCAGGTGGAATGTTAACATTTCTGTTGCCTAGACTACAAGTGCTGCGCAGTTTTGCTCAATGGAATGTGCGCGTCTACGTCGGCTGGCCAGGCACTTATTGGAAGCAGTCGAATGACAACTTACAAGTTATGAATCTGCGATACATCGAAGACGTCTGCTGTGGATGTGTAAAATACAAGAGAGTATTTTCTCTCGACGGTCTCTCCGTGTTAACCAGCATTCCAGTACGTCAACAAACGGTCGATTGATTGCGTTAGAATGGTGACAGCTATAGAAAATGTGTTGACATTTCAACTGATGATCTGCGCGAGTAAATTTTCAGTAGACAAGTATGCCGGCAGAGAGATAATACCGCAGATGAGTATTTATGAGCAAGCTGGGAAGTATATGCTGTGCGTCCAGAACCTTGCCGTCAGAAATACCTTGGCAACACAAAAGCACCGCTTACTCGAAAACAGAGAAATCAGAGAATATACAGTTCAGCATTCATTTTGAGCAGTATCACGTCGAACACTTTGAGTGACGAGGCGATGTCTTAAGAGCGTTTTTGACTTAGTTATCCTTGAATAACCTCATTTTTTAAGCCATCAAGCCTCATAGAGAATCTCTTCACCACAAGGGCATAAGTGTGGAAAGCAAAAACTTGTCATTAATTTTCAAAGATGATCAGCTACATGAGAAAACGTGTCTTATTTTGATAAGGGAAACTGTTCACAAGGTTGCAGAAAATTCTTCGGCAGTCCACGACCGGTTTCGCCCTTCTTGAGGCTTATTGGGTGGGCGCAGTTCTCGAGTTTTCGTCAACCGTATGTCCCACTTGGACCCAAATTGGACTGACTTCGACAAATACACTCACACAAGTTTTATTTATGAAAATATACTGCGCTAATTCAAATATCATACCAATTGAAGCATGAAACGGCCTTTGTGCAGCACAATCAGTTGAAAAATATCACAAACGAGAGATCCTGTTGAGTCTCCCGTGACAAATCAAAATGATTTGCAACTGAGTTTCTTTATTTTGTTTCATCAACCAGGAGTCGGCGACGTGACCCTAACGACAAGCTGGTAGTCCGAGATAAATTCTAACTGGAAATTTCCTTTAAGCGGACCATTTTGGGATCCAACCTCAGCATGCTGGGTCTCCTTTGCCTACCGTGATAACTTCATCCTAACTGCCACCATGTATTTATTGTAGGAAAAAAATAGTTTCATCTCCGTCCAGGGAAATGCGGGATGTGGATCTGTTTAAACTGAACTGAAGTTGCCCAAAGTGATCTGAATACAAATTGGCTGTCCTTCATATCTAACAAAACTAGCTTTGTTACATAAGACTGCTGGCCAGAATTTCGAGGCTCAACTTACTTTTTTATTTCCACATGTACGGCTGTCAGTAATCAATTACTTTTCAAACAAAAATAGTCTGTGATAAAAGTCTTTTTTTGTTGAAATATTCATAGTCGGAGGAAGACTACAGGATAATGGAGAATCCAAGCCATCACTTTCAAGCTGATATAAAATTGATCATTCTGGCTGTTTCGGCCAACTTCGTTCAAGCTACTGATTTTTCGGAACAGTCATCCCATTAGTGATCAGTGATCTCATCCACACAGATTCGTCCATCGAGCATGTGGCCTGTCCCTGAATGCTGTTTTATCAAGCGTTCACGAAACAGACGTCGTTCAGGAGGAAACGGTCATTCAGAAAATCAGAGCTGTTGTTATTTCATTCCATGTAACCAAATAAGATCGAATCGCCCAGCGCGCTCATTCACGTAGCCTGATAAACCAGCGCTCTCACGAATACCAAAGTTGTGAAATTTTAACTAGTGATGTAAACCCCCTCTCGATTTGGACGTTCTCAACATTTTTAGAGGTACTCTGTGCGCAACTCAGGGCAGTGCTGATGCCAGCTGATTGTGAGTGCCAGTCCCACGTGCAAGCGACACCTCAAAGTACATCAGAATGCTACCTTACTCTGAAATAGAGATTAACCCCTGTTGTTCACAACTAAAGCATAATGTTATCAAAATCAGTTATAAATACAGTGAAAATATAAAACACGTCAACGCTTTTTTCTGGCTAACATCCATCCTGTTCAAACATAGCACAGTCGTAAACGTTTTACGGGGCCTTACATATACAAAGCTGTTTTCTAAATTGAGTCTGCAGAGAATACCGAACACGGATGGGTGTGACTGTACAAACAAATGTAAAACTGGTGTGCTCTGATAGCAGGACAACTGCAATCGCAACTAACAACCTTTGGGCATCCTGGTTTATTTACACGAATATGAATGGGATAAGCCTGCAAACAGTGGCCAGACCACTGGACGCCTAAGAATGGTTGATATGCGTGGAGCCGATTATGGTCTGATATTCAATCCCTTGGATCCAAGGCTGAACGTTTGGAGGCACACGCACACACGAAGTGAAAACTGCAAGGAACTGGGTCATGTCGACAAGTGAGAATGTACACAGACGATGATTTGTACATAATGCCCCCCCCCACCGATGGTGCGCGTAAGAAACCCGGAATCAGTATTCCGAGAAATGTCTCTGTCACCCCTAACTAGAATGTACACGATGATTTGTACATAATGCCCCCCCCCACCGATGGTGCGCGTAAGAAACCCGGAATCAGTATTCCGAGAAATGTCTCTGTCACCCCTAACTCCCGCCTTGTATTTTCCCCACAGCTTCTCTTTGCCTTTCCCAATAATGTCTAATCGCCCCACCCCTCAAACAGGAACGATATGATTTTACCGAGAAACGCCGGTTTGTATAAATCACATGGTGGGCAGCAAATAAGCTGTTTTCGTCTTACATTTCCTAAAAGGATTCTAAATGAACAAATGACTTTTGTGAAGAAAATCTTTGACCAAAACTCCTACCCGCAGTGTCATTTTGGGATACTTTTTGCAAATCCTCGTGCTGTTCTTTTCTGCTCTCTTCAAGTTTATGAATTTCAGTGTAATTGTTTTTGGACATCAACTGTTGGGTTTTGTAATGGCCAATGGCGTGCGTTCCCTATATCAATAATCAACTTTTCTTAAAGACTTAGTCGCCAGTATGTAAAGCGATTCTTCTCTGTTGTTTCAGTGTGCGTTGCTTATGCCACATTAACAGGATGGCAAATCGGGTTAAGTACGGGAATGTGAGTTTTCTAGCAATGAAATCATCCCCGAGTCAAGCATAATTTTCCTGTTTAAGTAGTTGTATAGCCACTGTGTATATATGTCTAACTGGTTACAATCTGCCTTGCCAAACGGCCAATGTCTCGTTTATTTGCTTGACGCAGCCCAAAATATTGACATTTTTGACAGTGGATCTTCATATTTTAACTAAATTAGAAATGTATTTCTAACCAGTCGCATGACTCGAGCCGCTTTGCAGTTGCGAAGATACCTGGCGACATAGAATTGATACCTCCGTGCTGACATCGTGGTTTCTTGCACGCTTGGTTCTTTGTCTGTGCTCTTCAAAATTTAACCAAATTAGAATTGTATTTCTAACCAGTCACATTACTCGAGCCGCTTTGCAGTTGCGAAGAAACCTGGCGACATAGAATTGATACCTCCGTGCTGACATTGTGGTTTCTTGCACGCTTGGTTCGGCGCTTGATCAATACGTGGTGCTCATCGTGCCGGTGCGAGAGAACAAATTCACTCACGGCAGAAGTGTCTGAGAAGAAGCTTTGATTTTGTGTTGGAATCAACGACTTCACCCTAATTGGTTCCTACTCTCAGGGCTTACGTTGGTCAGATTAAAAGTGGATAATGAATGAGAACGCAACTTTGAAAGTTGTATCCTGGTAGAAAACTGGGTTGTTAAAAAACACAAATAAATAGATGAGAAATGGTGTAAGTCTGAGTAATCTCCACGTTTTTTGAAAGCCTGATCATAAGGTACTGCTCTCCGTCAAAAGACTGAGTCAAGCTCTGAGCATACAAATAGCCTAAATAGTAGTACGTGCTCAAGAATTTATAAAAGTAAACTGCTCTACAACATATGGAATGAAGTCCGTGTGCTGTTTTTAACTATGTTCTCCGTACCCATTTTTCACCGTATTTTTAGCTGAATAACCTTCCAAAAGAACTGCTAGTCTTAAGTGCAGTTGAGAAACTGGTAGCAGTTATCAACATAAAATTACCCAACTGGGACGTAGAGCCTCAAACTTTTGTAGAGTAGGGGTTGCACCTTTTCAAGGGGTGATATTACTAATGGGGAGGCATACGAGTAGTATGTTGTCTCGTAAATTCGCTTGAAAGGGGAGATCTTTTGCGGATTTATAGAGTCGCTTTGTAGCATTTGCTTGAACTTGAGCAACACTCAGTGAATATCTAGGAAAGTTCAGAAAGACGCGTTCAAGAGAAGCTGGATGTTCAGTTTTTGTAAACAAGGTGCATATGGGAGT
Source organism: Opisthorchis viverrini (assembly GCF_000715545.1). Taxonomy (NCBI): domain Eukaryota; kingdom Metazoa; phylum Platyhelminthes; class Trematoda; order Opisthorchiida; family Opisthorchiidae; genus Opisthorchis; species Opisthorchis viverrini. The sequence continues at coordinate 325,459 of NW_008751670.1, forward strand.
TTTGCTTCCCTGTCCAATAGTCTGTAACAGGTCAGTTGGCATTTTCTAATAAATAACTTTGCAGCACAGACCATCTTCCTCTCAAGGGTATGGGAAACCTCTGACCATTGAAAAAAGCTATCTTTCTTGCGGATTTAGTTCTGCCTGTTCAGTATTGCACAATACAGTAGTCCCCCTTTCAGAAAAACGTCACAGAGCAAAAATCTGCACAGCAAAACTTTCCTCTGTAGAAGTGGTCCACCACACCACAAACCATAATCAAACCGAAGGTATCGTATTCACAACAAGCACACTTTAAGAACGTAGATCTTCCTGGGTAACAACCATTAAAAAGCGATGCCAATAGTTCCTTGAAACAACTAACAGGAATGAGGTCAACTATTCTGTCCATAAGGGTTATACCCACCCACCCCTTACATCGGGGTTTGTCAAAGCTCTAGCTTCTAGACCATCTTCACCAAGCCTCATCTGAAGTTTTCATATCGTTCGGTCAAGATTGTGTTTTGTAGGTGAAGTCAGTCAATGCTGAAGAGATCTGTCCATCTGTTAAGTCCTTCCCTTCTATCATCAACAGTGTGCATCTCACGAAACTCCAGTAGGGAGCTTTAAACCTGCGACCTCCTGGCTCGTAGTTTGAGCACTTACCCATTCAGCCACGAGTGGCTGATCAAAATTGTGATTACCACTCATCCTTCTCCATCTGTTAAGTCCTTCTGGAGAATCATCAACAGTGTGCATCTCACGAAACTCCAGTAGGGAGCTTTAAACCTGCGACCTCCTGGCTCGTAGTTTGAGCACTTACCCATTCAGCCACGAGTGGCTGATCAAAATTGTGATTACCACTCATCCTTCAATAACAGGAACCGCATAACGTATTCATTTGTTGACCGACTTCATGTGTAACAACTTCTCACGTCTTGTGACCACGTGATGTGCTTTCCGTAGCTAAGGTAACGAATTTCGAATCTGCATTAACAAGAATCAGCCACGCAAGGTCCACCAACCCTGGTAACTAGAATGAGTGAGGACGGAAATGCTTTATGCCAGCTAGCCGGAATAAGCTAAAAACATGACAAAACATAGTTGCATCAGCTATTACAACAGAAGGGCTTTCGTGATTTAGACTTTTACGAATAGTGTGTCATCGTGTTTGGTCTCATAATGTTTAAACAGTTTTGTAGCCTTGATGCGTAGTGCAAAGTCCTAACCTAATTATAACGTCGCAATGCTGTCTCAAACTAACCTATGTTAAACTAGCTATACTTTCAGACGAGCTGTAAAATACTATGTCTCTCGCGCCCTTTAAAGCAAGTACAAGAAACTCCTAGCCTCAAAGACGGATTACGTTGACAAATACATGCATTTGCATGCCACTTTGGATTTCACGGGAGACTAACCTGAGAAATTAACTGAATCTATCGTACGTTCTTCAAGTGCGATGTTCGTAATATCGCAAGGAAACTACTTATAGGTTTGTTGGAAGCAACCGATTTTGCTCTTCACAATCACCCTCATCAAGTAAGTCCAGTTCCCGAGTTTTCTTACGTTCTAATTAAATCCGAACTGTAGTAAAATTCGTGAATTCGCGGTCATTTGCACACCAGTTTGTTTTTAACGGGAAAATAGTATCAACAAGAAATTCAGCTGAGTTTCAGCTGAATCTCTCGTTAAAATCAAACTGCTATGCAGATGAGTGCATTAGTCGAATTTCGTGCAATGTGTGTTCAAGTAAAACATGAGGGTTGATGGAAATTCGGGAACTGCTGAGCCCTAAGAAGGCTGAAACCGGCTTTGGATTGTCGAGAACACCTAATCATGTTCACCATCCATCTGACCTCTCTTTGAATGAACTCCCGCCCTTCAATCAAAGAAGATCATTGGTAGCCCATTGAGCACAGCCAACGAAGAGCTGTGGTGGTAGGACGTTTGCTGTTAAAATGCCTGGCTCAATTACCAAACCGATGACCGCAGCAGCAATTGATTTACGTGCCTAACCCACCTGCGGTCAAACATGCGTGAATATACTCTTACAGTAGAAGAAATGTGCAATAGTATACAAGAGGTTGGAAACTGAAACATACATACAATGTTGGTGACCAAAGTAGATAACTTGATCAATCAACTTGGATTATTTGGAGACATACAAACCGGTAGCAGGTGTGCTTAAGCAGTTCTTCAGAACAAAGGACTTTACGAGAGTGAGACAGCTCATAAGCCAAACATTAGTTTGCTCATGTTAAGTGTCACATCTCACCTTCAAACTCTAGGATTTCAGGTATCGGCAGAGAGAATCTCACAAGCCACGCTTTACACCCGTTTCCGCAGTCGATAGTTGTGGCATAATGCTGTTGCGTCAAATTACAAACTATTTTGCAAATTTCAATTTGAGTGTTGATATGCACTTAGAAAAGTTTCGATTCGGTGGATGTATTGCTCTTATCACACGAATATTAATCACTCTCAGACTCCATACCTTTCTTCAAACACGCGTTATTAAACAACCTTAAAGCGACAAAAGTTCGTGGCTACGGCTGCACACATCCGATCCGAATAAGCCATCTCAAGCATTCGTGTGTACGTTTCTGAACTCAGTCGCTTCTGAGAACGTAAGCAAAGAATTTGCGTCGTGTCTGGTGATGACATTCTTTGGAAGTCTCATCCAAAAGACGTTATTTAAAGAAGTTCAAAGGCGAAGACGAGTGCCGAACAAAGATGATTCAGCTGTTGAGCTTCGCGGTGATTATTCTGCTGTGTTCTTCGGAAGTCCAAGGATTGAGTGAGTTCTCAAATCCAGTGAGGTATCCTAGGAAATATCCTAGCAGTGTTTGATACGCAATCACTGTTTCGATGAGTATGCTAATCCCTACGCTATAGACAGTCAAGTTAGCTGAAATTAGAGCTTGCTTCTTTCAGTGTCACATTATTTGCTCTTTGGTTTTTCAGCAATATTTGTTTCGATTCTGCGCGACGAACTGCCCAAATGCACCACAAAAACACCATGGGAACATTTTTGGGATACGGGTTGTAAGAAGGTGAGTTGTGTTTTAAATTAATTTCGGTTCACTGCTTAATAATGTATGTCTCTGCTCATTATTATCAAGTCGAACTAACCGACTGGCATTTGTCACGATTAAATCTGTATTATGTCTCACTGTCATACGAGATACACTGCCAAATTTCCAAGTTCGAATTTTAATTATGTCATTAGGAGCACGCAGGAAAGCAAACTTGTGTAAAAATGAGTGTAGTTCACAAACTGTAGACAATTTAGTTTCAAGCAGAACATAAGGTTGACGGAAACTCACGGACTGCGCCTACCTGATGAGCCGCAAAAAGGGTGAAACCGGTCGTGGGCTGTCGAAGAATTTACAACAACCTTATGAGTAGTGGGATACGGACATACATGTATCGCGATATCTCGAATATCATACCAACTGAAACATGAAACTGCCTAGTGCACCACATTCAGTTGCCCGCAAACATCACATGACATGTTTGCATAGGCAAATCTAGATTACTGATGAACAGCAAATCACACGAGCTGAACAGTTCAACAGAGTTCACTGACTAGACAAACAATCAGGAGAGAACTCGGGGACAGACTCTGACCGATCACCCTGAACAGGGCAAAACCGATAGTGGAAGTTGGGTGAACATTCCTTTTTATTTACAAACAACAGCAGTATGGTATTGGGCATAAATCGTTGAAACTGTAGGAAGGTTGTTTGCTGGTGAAGTTCCATTCTACTGTAGTTCAGAAGTGCGTCCGATGCAACTGCTTAACAACATCACGAAAGGGGGATTCAGCTCGGTTCCAAGTGAGTCTCCTGTCAAAACTGAATTGGTTGGCGAATTAGTACATTTTGCCGATTTCGTGCAATTTCGGTTTAATTAGAACATGAGGCTGACAGAAACTTGGGGGCTGCACCTGCCTGATGAGCATCAACAAAGGCGAAGCCGATCGTGAGCTGTTGAAGAATTTTCAGTGACCTTACGAGTAGTGTTTTGCAATGCCTCGAATATTATATCGAATGAAAAATAGGGCGGCTTTTTTGAAGCATATTTAGTTGCAGAAGGCCCTCATAGATTTGTTGGAACCAACTCAACGTTCAAACGAGTTTGTCTTACATGTTTATATGACATGTTTGCATAGGCAAATCTAGATTACTGATGAACAGCAAATCACACGAGCTGAACAGTTCAACAGAGTTCACTGACTAGACAAACAATCAGGAGAGAACTCGGGGACAGACTCTGACCGATCACCCTGAACAGGGCAAAACCGATAGTGGAAGTTGGGTGAACATTCCTTTTTATTTACAAACAACAGCAGTATGGTATTGGGCATAAATCGTTGAAACTGTAGGAAGGTTGTTTGCTGGTGAAGTTCCATTCTACTGTAGTTCAGAAGTGCGTCCGATAGATATAAACCTCGTCAAAGTAGTTGTCTGCATTTACACGTCAGATGAATGATTGCCGAGATCAACGCACAGCGCCTGGTTTTTTAAGTTATTTTCACTGAACCGTGGGCCAAATTGACACCCCATTAGTCCTCTTCCCCACACTTGATGAGTTCTGAATTAAACAAAACACCAGACGGCTAAACACATCATGGGTTCATGAGGTTTATCTTCAACTTGAAGTCCCCTGGACTTAGTGCTTATCAGTATCACCATGAGAGTTGTGGATATTTACTAGTTTTTTGTTGGCTACAGTGAAGTAATCAAATTTCCCACAAAATTCTTCGAATAAGCCTAAACAAGAAAACTCATGAGTAGTGTGTTGCGTCAAGAAAATATACAACGATACCATGGATATCGCACCAACTGAAAAATGAGGCGGCCTTCTTGCACCACATTCTTTTGAAAAAAACATCATGATGTTCGAGATTTGGTTGTTCCATTGACATCAATTAATTTGCAAATTTTTGTATTTTGCCCCTCCAGTTTACGTTTGTCAGGCTTTCAAGTGTGGTTAATGGCAGTGTGGCACAGCCATGAACGGTGAGAAGTGTCATCCAAAACGACATCTAATCGATCTTGTCACATCTACCAGATGACGGCAAATCGGGACAAAACGCAAAGTTGATGTATCTTCAGGACCAGAGACGTTCTGATTTTGATTAAAATAAGTCACAGAAAATAGGTTTCTGTATACGCAATCCTCAGAGTTTTCAAAACCTACCAAAGTGAAGCTTCACAATAAAGGAATGGTTAGACTGCCCCCAGACCAGAAGCGCACATTCTGAAGACGTTTTACAAACCATCATCCAAAATACCTCGTGAACATCCTAGACTATCCCACCAGCCCTAGTAAATGCAATCCAGAAGACGTTTTCGGTTTTCTGCGGTCGTAAACTGTTTGCTGCTGTTCACTAGATTGATGACACCACACAAGACAATGATAGAAGTGTTTCTGGTTCGCCGAAGATGTTGACCGATATTCGTTTCCTTGACTGTTTTGTTCGTTAGGTCTTTGAAGTGAGCTATTTTACATCTGACTCATCGCAACGGCCAAGATCATCAGTTTACGAGATTGGTATCTGCGACAACAGGTCGGTCGAGTACTACAGTTCGACAGTCATTAGCCCAGTTGGAGAAGACTTCAACCGTTCCAAGTGGTACTATAGTGACGATAAGCTGGTGAACTCGCAAATGAAGCATCTAGGGAGAGTGTAGTTGTAATGAAAACATTGCCTCCGAAAACTCCTGCCTTACTCTTCTACTGCTTCTAATGCTGAACATACTTTTTTGGTTTGGTTCCTGCAATCGATCAGGCCAAAAATGCGCCTTGTATTACCTGCTGGGAACTCAGTAAATAAGGACTGAGAACTCCATTTTCGATAGACTTCAACTTAGATCTGATATAGAACACCGTCATTTTAAGTCGGTTCATGATTTCGTGCTGTGACCAGTCACAGAAATCAATGCTTCTTTGTTAATGTTTTATCAACCGATGGCGCTGCGCATCCTCGCTTCATTTAAATAAGCTTTTCGTGAGTATCAATGAATGTCAACACCCATATATCTGCTGTCTAGATAAAACATGCCGTTGATAGGGGAGTCGAGCAATCTGACTGGGTTACAAGTGTCCACTGTTATCGCCTAAGTAAAAGAAAGAAGGCCTTCACTGCAGAATTGTTTGTTAGAAAACATCAACTGAACAATCACAGACTATCGAACAGGGGAGCGAAACTCTCATTTGCATCTCGTCTATAAAAACTAAATGTCCGTCTTCTCAAACGCGTATTCCTGAAATTTCCTGGATACTCATTGACTATCACTAAAATGTAAACGAATATTACAAAGCGATTCCACAAATTCCGTAATAAATCTCAATTTTCAATAGACACGAAGCCGATTTACGAGAAAACATACTACTCGCGTGCCTCATCAGTAGTATCCTCCGTTGCACTGGGAGGTGCGGGGTTTCTAGGTACGAGGCGCTCCTACAGGGGACTACGCTCTACATCCAGGTATCATCTCAAGTTTCACTGCTCTGTTATTGCGTTAGATTCTCAAACCAGAATGGACGCAAACTTACTAAGTGCATAACAGTTTTCATCCGTTTTACACCCATCGCCCACAATCAACATCTAATAAGGAAAGAGAGAATGTAGAATTCCAACCAGTACCAAAGAATTAAAGACCCTCACATGAAGGGCACTTTCTCATATGAAGAGACATGAAGGCTGCAAGTGGAGGATAAAGCCCACTGTAGTCCAAAAAGTGGCAGTTGGCCTGCAAGCCACCGGAAACCTGAATGCCATATTTAGCTAACAGGCCCACAGCGAACTGATGAACATTCGGTCCACTTGTCTGTTTAAGCATGCCGTGTAAATCCCACTCCTTGCATGCGCGCCGCAGAAAATCAGGCAACGGATACAAGCCACCATTTATCGGGTTTCAATTATTCGATTAGGAATAGCTCGAAAATCAGTATGGAACATGGCCCATGTTGATCGACTTCAAGCTACCAACTCCAGAGCTGTGTGCTCAGAGACAAATTGTGGATAATCAGGACAAATGACAAGAACAGATACCTTTTGCCACAAATTTCTGGCTTTTGGATTTATGGATCTGTATCCTGTATCTTATATATATATATATATATATATATATATATACATATATATATATATAATATCATCAAAATCTGCGTTCCCACCCAGTTCATTAACACTACATGACAGATAACTCGTCTACACATAAAACTCCATTTCACGGCAAAACTTTCTTCGCAAACTTGATGAAAACTTCCTGCGCTGAAATCTTCTTCGGTCTTATTTACTGAAACATAGCCATCGAACTGTGAGATGTTGTCAAACATCACCACTCATTATCACCGTCATTTATAAACTATTCGTATCGTTCGTTTCGCAGGAACTGAAGAGTGAACAGTTTGGCCACCGTAGGATTATCAACTAAGTAGCAAGCAGTTTGGTTACGAGCAGCTGATCGGCAGTGTGATTGGCTCGCACTTAGAATACAGTGCCACTTATTCTTCAATCACGAACTCCACATCAAGCGCTCACACGTTTTGACTATCTCCTAGGGCGACGAGTTCTCAGACGGAAGTCTTACTCATCCAGTGAATTTTGATCTTCTCCTGAGTAACTAATGGACTGTCGCTTGTGCTAGGAGGTTGGGAAATTTCTAATGAAGAGTGTGTCCACACTGTGCTGAAAAGCATGCAAACAGTACTAAAATTTCACATAACCTACGATGGCCTGATATGAGTCGAATTCTCTAAGAAGGTCTTAGCAATGTAGTAATGTACTACTAATGTACTTAGTATGTACTTTTTAGACCATGTACTCATGTGCATACCATTTTAGTTCTGACGGGGGACTCATTTGGAATCCGGCTGAAGCACTCGTTTGCGATGTTTTCTCCAACTAAATTTGCTGCACCAGACCGCCGCATTGTTCAGCTGGTACGACATTCGAGACAGCGCAATACACCGTATGAACCTACTACGCTACTCATAAAATTTCTGTTGAACAGTAGTATGTAGACAACTGAAACTATACACAGGTTGTCTAAACCCAGCAAACTACATCAAAAGTAAGGCCATAAAGCTTCCATACATAGATTCACCAGTTCAAATAAAAAAGCTGCAATATGCACACGAAAAAAGCTGTCGTCTTCGTAGAGGAGCAAATGTTATAGGTGTTTCTGGATATACTCACCAAAGTCATCGCGTCCTCTGGCATGCTCTCGGCAATCATGCAATCACTGAACGCACCACTTACAATCCAAGGATGGGCATTCGAAGTTGTGAAGCGTTTTACGTAACTTTGAAATCGTGTTCGTTCTGATTGTAGTGTTGCAGGTGAGACCCTGATCGCATACCTTTTTTGTCAACAAGCATTCCATAGGTGTGTAAACGAGGAACGGTGAATGCCATTACTCAATTATTGCACAGAGGTCAAAATTTCGTCGTGTTATAATATATATATATATATATATATATAGCGTTGTGGTTTATTTCTGGTCCCCAATCACTTCCCTTCCTGCAGATAAGACAAGGAAACGAGGAGTTATGGCAAAAGAACTTCTTTCACACATGCAGACTACGCAGTCCAACAGGGGCTGAGATTCTCGAAGCTTTGGTACTTGAATACGAAATCTCAGTCCACTTTGAGCATCAAGAATGTCTCAATGAGTATGCGCCTGAACCATTCGAGTATAACTGGTCCATGTACCGACGTTTACGTGGTCCCCGGTGGGCGAATCTCACAATATCTGTGAACACTGAGATGGAAAGAGATGTATGCTGTAAGTTATCGTGATGTTATACTTTTTCTTGTTTTACAAGACCAAACGAAAAATATAAACCTTTTTACGTACGGCTTATTATTAAAATAAAAGCGCTTAAAACATCAAGACAGTGGGAACTCCTAGTCTGGTTTGAACACTAAGATAAAAACGAATCGGTTTGAAATGTACTTACACCTAGCATTCTACTGCCGAACTGAAAGCTAACTTCAAGAAATGTATACGTTCTACCATAGACAAGTAAAAATGAATGGCATAGTGCACCTGACCACCTAATTAACTAGAGCTAGAGGGGATTGTTCTGGTCACCTCAGACTGCTTTGTTCCGTCCCGAGAATGTAAAGAAATAAACCTTATTTCCTTTCTGCCTGCTTCATTCTTGCCACCACAGATTATCCTCAATCACAAGATCACTGTCGTCATGAGGGTGAGTTGCTAAATTGTTTGAGTAAAACTGAACACAGATGTGTAGAACTTTGCTCCTTTCTCCTGCATACACCTTCTGGGTGCAGCATTGAGCAAACTAGACTCGAAGCAAATCCATCTTGTTATTCAGGGAGGGGTTGTTCCTGAATATATTCAAACATTATTCACATTGTATTGTACCCACTAGCCACCTCGCCAAAGACGACCGCTATCAATGTAACGGTGATACTACTGATGGGAGGGCATGCGAGTAGTATGTTTTCTCGTACATCCGCTTTGCGTCTCTTGAAAAGTGAGACCTTTTACGGAATTTGTGGAGTCGCTTTGTAAAATTTGTTTGGATTTGAGCAATAGTCAGTGGATATCCAGGAAAGTTCAGGAAGACGCGTTCAAGGAGAAGATGGATATTCAGTTTTTGTAAACGAGATGCATATGAGAGTTTCGTTTCCCTGTCCAATAGTCTGTAACTGGTCAGTTGGCATTTTCTAATAAGTAACTCCGTAGTGAAGGCATCTTCCTTTCATCAAAACCTTTGTATCGCTGTTTTGACCAAGAGATACCATAGGCAAACCTCAAAACTAGCACACTTTTCAGGTGTTCTTTGTGTCACTCTAGCAACCAAATCAGTCACATGAGAAACGCAAATGTCCCGAGTGTACCAGTCTGCAGACCTGGTTCGTTGTTCTATTCTGCTTAACACATGGCGTTCCGAATAAATTCCCTTATCGCCTGTTTAGTTCTGCACCGCAAACCAGGCGCCTGATCACACGAACACTTCGATATAAATATGCATTTTTCATGCTTGACTGGATGCCCGGCAAAAAAGTGGAAGACTTGTCCCTGAGATGATCAAGTTCAGTGATCTATTGAGTTGATCCTGCCGTGAATATGTCACCCGAGAACTAAACAACTATTGTAACGAAAGACAATGACTTAAACCCTGATGGATGTTGTTTTTCTTGCCCACAGACTACATACTAATTGGAAAAGGTGGATTGGGAATCTGTTCTAGGGTAAGTTGACCTCACGTGGACTGTGTGCATCTCTTGTTACACGAATGTCTTCAAGTTTTGATCAGTCCTCGAAACCTTTGTTTCCTGCCTTTTTTCCTGAGTGAACTACGATCAGAGTGCGTTGGGCATTCAACTGCGACGACTAAATGTTGATAATAAACTCACACAATGGTATGTTTGGCAGCTATACAATTAGGCGAAAAATTGCACTCTTGAACTGTGGTATATTGGAGAGGCAGTGAAAAAAAAACAGGAAGAATGATAACCCTTGTCGAATTCATTAAGACATTTCTGAGTAGTGCTTCCGTGGCTCAGCTCCATGATTCACTCCACGGTAGGGGTAAATAGGTAGATATCGACACTGCCTCAGGCAAAACAGGTACATGTTGGTCCTAAATGTTGAGAGAGCCTTCGAACGTATCAAGTGTTAACTCCAAACTCCCCGTTCGAAACTTATCAGATGCACACTCATATGACTTTCGTTTTAACAATCGTCCTTATGTCCTGGCGTAATCATTTTGGTAAGTCCACACCAAAGAAGGTAAGAACTGGACTCGAGTTTCCCTCTTAATAAACCTCAACAGTAGTACATATACTTTACCGTGCCATGATTTGAACTTCGCACATCTGACACGCGAGGCGAGTGTACTCCGCCAGCGCATGCTGGACGCATCTGAACTCTCACGTCCAAACAGATGAACATGTTCGCGCATAGGTAATACGAGCGGAAATCTTCTGTGGACTCACCAGAATGATTGCACTAGGACAGGATCATAATTTTTTTCAAACGACCGTCCACAAATCCCGCAACCACTAGCACTTATCAGGTGCGCAGTGAGGGTTGTGCAGAAGGTTATTCGACTATTCAAGATCTGTCAGACGCACTGGTCACAGTCTTCGGCCACAGCTTGTCGGTGGACTAAGCCCATCACCTGATAAAAAGGTACAATGTAAGGTGAAAATGCAACAGCGTCAGACTAGTACTTATGCCAGGGGGTTATTTGGGGACTGCACCTTGATGTATAGTCTTTAGTTTGGCAGACATCGAAGGACTAATCAGCTAACGTACTACTCATAAGGTTGCTGAAAACTTCTACGGAGAGTTTTAACTAGTGGAAATATACTGTCATGTCCCAACTATCGTGCTTGCCAGAGCATGAAGAAGCCTTTGAGAAGCACATTTTATTTGGAGAGAATCATAAACGAGAGATTCAGTTAGATGCCTCAGTAACACCAAAGCAATTTGCAAATGGTTGTATTTCGTTGATTATTTCATTAGTTTTCACAGAATGGTTCATCGTTCTAAGCAGTATAACCGAAGCTCTAAAACAATCTTTTCATTCTGTCAATGTGTCCAAACTCTCTAACTTGTTTCTAACAGATTCTGGGAACACGTTTCAAAAGTGTACACGTCCTGGGGTGTCAGTCGATAGGACAGAGTTTGTACGGTCATAAATGTGCCAGAATAACGAAGACTTACCTAAAGGTGTCAATACCTTTTTTGGGACGAGGAGAAGGCCCCGACTATATCGGCCTGAGGTTTCTGAGAGAACTAAATAGAGCCGTACCTGAAGGACGTTTCACAGGCCATTGGGCAGAATATGCAATTGGTAAGTCGCTCTAACTGCACTCTGACGTCATCTATTCTTCCCTTTCAGGCTATTAGAGTTTTTATCCAAATGGTTTAGGAACCTACCATTGTGTTATTTTTCACTGTCAGTGAAACTCAAGGAGTACTGTAGCACTCAAACAGTCACATAGATTAGCAATGATCTAACTTCAGTCAAGTTTTCTAACTAACTGACTTCCCGGATCTTTTACTAAATTTTATTTTGTTCTAGCTATCAAAAAAAAACAGGATTATCACCAAATTCATGGATGCACCATCTTATTCCACCTCGTCTAGGATTTATCCATTGTAACCTATTGTAACAGAATTTAGTAAATCAATCACAGTCTTCGCTTTGTTGGCCACCAGCATTTGAAGAAAAAGGCAGTTATTTGTTATAAACCAGCCTGTCATAAACCTGTCCACAACCAGACCTGTATACAACATGAATGGAAGGAATCTGTACCTTCCCCAGTTGACCCAAAATAATTTTGGTTCGGTGAAGGCCAACTAGGCATTGAAGATACTTGAGCCGGATTAACAAACTGATCGGTTACCAGCTGTTGGGTAATTTAACTATGCTTGTCTTGGTCATATGTTGAGTACATAAACTAGTTTTAGGTTGTTGCAGCTATCCCAGATTATGTTGACGTTACAAACACATTAATACCTGGGGCTGACACTACAATACTGAGGGGAATTCAGTACACTAACATTGGTTTTCTATCTTGTAGATAATTCGCGTCCTGAGAAAGTGTGTCCATTTGTGAAAGAATTTGTTCCGTCGGAACAAGTCTGTTTCATCTGTAAGTCACTAATCGTGCACTGTACTGGTTTCATTGCAATGAACGGGCTCATTAGGAGTGATTGTACTGGTTTCATTGCAATGAACGGGCTCTTTAGGAGTTTCAAATGACCATATTACGATCTTCAATGCAGTTTGCCGTTTTCCGCTGGTCTATGTTCAGGTATGAATACCTGCACTTACACGAATGAATCTGACGTACTTTATATCGTTCCAGATCCCTGATTCAAAACGAAAGTCTGTCAACCATTTATCCCACGGACCTGTTCACTGTCGAAATCGAATGTTTACACCGGTGGTTTCCGCAGATTTGCGCAGTCGGACTATCGTCTGACAAACGCCTTCATCCTGCTCTGAACGCTTGTACTACTAAAATGTTTGAGTAGCTCGAATTTCTTCATTTTGTTTTGTTTGGAAGAAGGCTAAAGGCTCAATATCCAGAACACAATAACCGAAGCAAAGTTGTACAACATTCTAATTTACAATTTTTGTAAAAATGGACATCACTACACTCATTCCTGTCCGTCATCAACAGTGTGCTCAGCACTGTGGTACTTAAACAAAGAAATGAAAGGAAGTACTTGTCTCGATCTTTGTTTGCAAACAAAGGGAATGATGTCACCCCCTTATATGAGGAGCTAGCCTTTGAGAAGTTTAATATACGCTGCTGGTTATCTCCTTACGATGCATTTTTTCCATACGAAAAGAATGTCAGGTTTACTTTATGTTGTCACCTGATGCGTCCATGACTGTGTGCTCAGTTGCGATGCCACAGTGTAACTAGCGCCTCCTTCTCACATACACCAAGCATTTATAGTGAAGCCTCTCAAAAAAGCGTACTAAGATGGTATGATATCTCCGCAGAGATCAAACTGCTCTAAACCCGCGAATAGTCGTTTTAGGACGCAGGACCAAACAATTCATATTACTCATTTCCCCAAATTTCCCACCTTTGTAAAGAAGACGTCAACAGATGGACGCCAGAGACAGATTTGGGACATCTTCCATCATCCAAATCAAACTATCTGAGTAAGCTGAGTTAGCACATCTATCTCGTGCATTCCCAGACTTGTGAACTACCATTACTGGGCTTTTGGCAATGGGAGCCCAACGAAATTCCCCCGTAAAAAACGGAAGTGCAAAACCTCATTGTGAACTATAGGTTTGCTTCCTTAAGCTAGGAAGGTTGTTGTTGGCCATTTTGTGTTTGGTCCGCATCTCAGGAAGAAACCAAAAGGAATGAGAGGACATATTTCTGTCCTATCGTGAGGCCGCTCTCGGTTACGCCTGAAGTGGGCCCGACAGACTACTATAGTCAAACACACAGAGCTAGTGCGTAAATACATAGCATGGCTGAATGGCCAAATATGGTCATTTGTTTGTTCGTTCTTGTCTAGCCGATGCCGGGGCCCATTAGCCGCACAATGCTCTTAGCTGCAAAACCTTTACAACAGGAGTAAAATTTTTGCGTCAAAATGTTTCATTTTGTTGCGTATGTGCTCAAATCAAAAACCATTCTAATCTACATTCACATTTTGCAGCTCACCGAATTTCATTGTCCATTCGGGATGCCTAAATGGGGCTCGGAAGTTTGTACTGATACTCTGAACTCATTTGCCCGATTGCATTAGTCCATCAAGGACAAGTCATAGCTTTCGGAAATTCAATTCCATTGTGCGAATACTGAACGCCGCCGATGGCGACGCTCCTGCCTAGACCATTTTTATACCCGCTCTTCTGGTCGCATGTCGCTAAGCCATAATTAGCACGCCCCGCCCATGTGCCTGCTTTCCGGATTGTGCACTGACCAACGATGACCTTTGTGATACGTTCTTCACTGCAGATGTACTTTTCGGTCAGGAAGCATCCTAAAAACCCGCGAGATTCCGTCCAGCCATTCCCAGCCAAGCAGTGCACAACCGTCTCGCTCTTACTGTCTCCCATACACACTGCGTGCTCTGCGTGGTGGCAGTACTAAACGGTCCTGATAGTCGCTAAGCCATTGATTAGTGCTTCGCCAACTATAGGTGTTGGTACCAAAAGCATGGCGTAAGCCACTTTAACCAACGTCATGTTTCGTCACCAAGCAGCTTTTATCGTCGCTTTGCTGTCTGTCCTGAGCGCGCACTGTTCTGTTGCAGCCCTCCTCAAATTTATCAACCACCAATGCCGAAACCAAGTCTCATAGCAGAGTCTGATCCACTTTAATTTGCCGCATCAACACGCGACACTCAGTCCAACCCTTGCTAATGGAATCCACACATTTCCCCGCACAGTAACCATCTGGTAGAACTTCACCACTCAGGCACACACCAAATTATAATTGGATTAACGACTGACGTTGCCCATCCCGAGGCTTTCTGTTGAACTCCAGAAAAAAGTGGGCTAGCACCTGATTGATTACCCGATTACCCTCATCCTAATGGCGAAACTTGGGAAACCGCTTCTTTCAGTGACAGGGCCTATATCCAGTTTGCTAACTTCCAGGATAGATAAGCGAGTGTGGACCAGATCCTGGGTAAAGATGCTTTAAAAGAACCTCATTAGCCAAGTCTTGACTACGTATCAGATAATTACTTACTGGTGCCAAACTTAGTTTATGGGCACGGATGACCAAAAATAACTTAGCTGCAGCAATCTACAGCGGTACCTCAAGCGCGAAACTTTCCGGTTGGTCCACTCGAATAATCCCCAAAAGGTGTACTTTCCAAAGAGTGATACTCTATTGCGAAACAAGTTTGTAAAATGGCTATTCTTTCCAAACCACCCATCAACAGATTGAACAAATTATAATCACTCGGGTTGGCTAGCGTTCGTTCTTTTTTTCATCATTTTCTTTTTCTCCTTCTTTCTTTGGGATGGTGTGCACGGTGGACAAACACCATAGGAAGCACTGGATTCGTCCTGGACTCCTCGGACACTGAAGAATGAAACTAGTATTTTGGTGTCAGCACTCAATACTGCATGAAACACATACCGAGATTCGAACCCGTAGCAATCAGAATAATATGAACATAAATAATTTTATTAGAAATATCATAGACAAATGTCCGAAATAACCATATGGTCAAGATATATTGATTAGTGATAACCCATAAGTGGAGTGATGTTCAGCTGTATGCTGTGGACTTTCATCGACCTTTCATCGACTTGAGAGGCATGATGACCATTGGTTAAAAAAATCGATGTATCTGATACATTGTGTCCCTTCATCCATCTCGTTAGAACTGATAGAAGACATATGCTCCGACGTGTTAACATTTCTTTTGATCCTTTCAGTTTCATGTCTAGAACATGCAGTTTATATGGATGGAGATTAGGAACAATGCTGTACAGATATTGGTTGGTGGACTTCCGAAAGTCATCTGATCAGTCGGAAGGTAACCAAATCACTTTTCGGATGCATTCCGGACTGTTTTAACCTTACCAGCAGCGCTTCTCTCCCCAGCGGGACCTTGATTTTTTGTTGCGCAATAGGATTCGGAAAAAGTTGATCGGGTCAGTCCGATGGCCAGTACCCAGCGGATGTCTGTTTATTGACGATTCATGATTGCAATTGCAAACCGACGGTTTTCCTGACTACGTTTTGGAATGTGTTCTGTCGCATCTTCCGTTAGCTATCTGTCCCTGCCGCTGATGTTAGCATGCCCGTAGTTGCAAGAGAATTCGCAGACTACATGAGGTAGACTAGACAGCCTAGGCTCACGCTTGTGGTCATAGTGAGACGTAGCTCGAGTGTTGTAATGTCTTATGTCAGTGTTAACCTGGTCACCTTTGAACCGAAGAATCAAGCTGGTTGAATGAACCATGGCTGTTAGTGTTCCGGTTCTACAGCGGGTTTCAATAAAGCGTCCTGGCTGATGGTACCTCGGAAGGGTTTTCTTCAATACTCACCCCTCTTGCTTAAGTTGATCCAGACTGTATTGTCTCCTTGGTTTCTAGAATAAATCCCTTACCAGCCCTCGCCTATAAGCTGTTTGAATGTACTTGGAAAATTGTGACTACTGAGCACCACACGTTCTCATACGGCTGATAGAAGGCATATTGAGGGACCCGTCCGTACCTTTACGAAGTATATCCAGGAAACGTAGATGGCAGTTGGATCCACATTCATACGTAACCCGGAGGTTAGGGTGGGTCACATTAAGGTTACATAAGAGAGACAAGAAATATCGCATCGCTCATAAAACCAACATTCTGGAATTCTAATCTTTTGTCAAAACATCCCTAAGAAGCTATCCGCTAATATTGTTCTTACAGAGTAAAATCAAGTGAATAGAAAGCCCCAAGTTCACATTGTGTTCGGAGATAAAATCATATAAATGGCTAATAACGAACCAACTACCGTGGAAAATAACTTCTGGCAACTCACCACAATCTTATTCATATTGTCCGCCAACTCAAAGGAATCGTTTAAACAATGGGCAAATGAACTTTTGCACACGCGAGTTTGACCATCCAAAGTGCAATTTTTTGGCAGGCTGAATTGTTTGTGCACATGACTGGTCTTAGAGGGGCACCGGTCTTGTTTATTTTGGGAGCATCACGCATACATGGAGCTATGGTTCCAATGGGTTCCAGATATTGATATTCCGTGATGTGACTACGAAGCTTCCGAATTTTCAGATGTTTGGTGATTTGTACTCTACGAATTGCTAGTTGTACGAGGTCATATCACGTTTGAACTCCCGAGAATCGGAGAGGATAGTGCTCATTTTCCAAAGGTATTCATCTCTATGAATAATAGCTGTACCTAACCCTTTGTCTGATTGGACAAATAGTAAATGTTTCATTTCTATCGGTTCTTTAGTTGTTTTTTAATACTCAACATTCAAACTACCTTGTTGTTGTACCGAAGTGGTCAAATAGTTGTGTGAACTACTTTGCACGGACTCAACCAGTACTACTAGTGATTCCGAATAGGAATGAAACAGCTGTACAGTGCTGCTCAGTTTTGCAGCAAAAAGATTGGCTTCACTTACATTGCAAAATCTTTATTGGAAATGACCGAATCTCCTCAAACTACCAACAGCCATTTATATCAAACTTATGAAGAGCATCTTTTCGGAGTCTTCTTGTTTCTAAGCCAAGTATCATTCAGTGGCGTTGGAAGCAGCTACCCGAACCACAAGTGAATTTGATCCCGAAGCCAGTATACGCCAACATCAACCACAGACTGAACCACTTCTATCAATACACCATCAAACTCATCAGCTTGTTTACTTTCAGCTCAACAAAAGCCAGATTAACGGACACCACCTGAAAATCACGTGACAGAAACTTCTTGACGGGCGTGAAATTGAATAAACGCATGGGAACGGAACAATATATTATCTGGATGACATGAGGAGGTAGCAACAATAGTTGAGCAAATGAGAAAAACAACGGGACAAGACGAACTATCGGCTAATAACTGAAACAATGAACGCTCGAAAGCAGAGCACTTTCATGAATGAGTCCACACAAAAGTCCTCACATGTCTGTGCACGAATGCCATTGACGTGTTTGTCCAATAGTGCGCAAGGATATACTGGGAAATATTTGCTTGTTAGCAATCGTGGTTCTGTTATCTTAGCAACCATCTATACAATACACGAGTGAAACAATTGTCATGTATAAGACAGAGCGTCTCATGTGATCAGTCGCTAGACTCGGCCAAGTTCAACATCGGATGCTTTTATTCGTCATCGTTGGGTTTGAACCACAATGCATTCTGCTCTCTTCAACAGCCACACATATGTGAGACTAGTGCAGATTATACTGTGTCTTCTCAGACCAGAGGGTATTTGGGCCCAACAGAATGCCAACCAAGACGGAGGACTAGATCCAGTCGTCCAGGGTGTCCTAATGGGTCTCGGACTGTTTGTGGCTCTACTCGGTCTCATTATATTCCTAATATGCTGTTGTTGTCGAAATGACGATAATTCTACCCGATCCTTGGCACGGTTAAGCCTTACTCCAAAAGCCGCTGAAGACACTAAAGCAGTTGGAGCTTATGTTGGTCCAGCCGCCGAAGCCAATCAACAGCCCTCCACTTCGTCAAAAACTATGGATCAGAACAAAAACCGCGATGCCGAGGTTAACCTCTACGCAACGAGCGGTCAGTCCTTGCCCTCTTACGCCAAACCTGTGGTCAAAAAGTGATGTGAAGTTTTTAGTATATCCTACCTGGAGCTGTTTGGGAAATCGCAATTCTCCAGACAGAATGGAACAAAGTCATTTCGTTTGCCATTGACCCCCATGATCAGTTGCCGCCACTCTGTGTTACTGTGATCCCAAAACAAATTTTAATACGGACAAACAAAATTTCATCAGGAACGTCTCCCTCTGTAAGATCGTTTGAGTCCGGTTGGTTCCTTGCTGCCGTTACTCACTGACTGAATTCATTTTTTTTTCCTGGAAGCATTAACTATTCTGTAAAGTTGCAAGGGTTCAAATGCTGTTCGACCCCGTAAATAGTACCAGCATTCACACACTCACACACACACACACAGCTGTTTGAGTTAACTTCATCATGTATATCTGTATGCTGTTTTTAGTTTTCCGCTTCAATAATGTTTCACGCTGAACATTTATAGTTTTATCGTTGCGAGTACCAAACTCTTGTATAAGGCAAGATGGTAGATAACATGCTAAAACTCATTAGAATCCACAGAGACGCTCTAGCTGTCGCCTTGTATCAGGGAAACTTAACCGTTTGCCGGTGTTCCAAATGATGGAATTGTGTTTTTTTTGGAATAAGACGAGTAAAGAATATTTGATCTGGTCGGGCATCGGATAGTGGTGATCGTGATGAAAGTGTTGAACGTGACGGAAATGTAGATTCCGCTAGTTACGGTGTAAGGTGTTGGGTGACTTTTTCGAAATTTCTTTCTGCATAATGAAATCAGTCCACGCCTAAAAGAACTGTATCAATGCCTCTTCTTTTTTGCGAATCCTCAGTAATGCATATCTCATGGGCCTTTCGGGGGGTTCGAACGCAACTGGACGTCATAACATTTGACCACCAATTACCAGATTCCATTTTGAATACGGTACCATTCGTGCATATCGAGTAATTCTATGTCGATTGGTCCCTCGAGCGAAAACCTTCCAGATGGAAGGCCCACGCAGCTTGTGGGATATTTCCCTTACAAACAGCAGCAGATGGCAGTTGGGAAAACAAACTGATGTTAACTAACCGTCCTACTTCGCACCACTTGTTTTCATACCAACGCGTGACTTATGCTTCCAGATAGTTTTTTGGACCGTGGGCTATCCGTTGACATGCAAAATAATACTTCCGGTTTGATTATAGTCGCGAAAAGTTCGCACAGCCCAGTGAGACCACATAACGTGTATAAATGGGGTCGTACAAATGCAAAGTGAGGGAAATCAATCTGAAATATAGTTGAATATCACACTCCAGTGTGATAAAATGTGAACTGAAAGGCAGGGTGGAAGTAAAAATGGAGAAAACGGAGCTTGAAGCTTTTAATACGTGGTCAGCGTTAAAGATTCCCCACCCGGAAGGGGATCCTCTCCAGGAAGAAAGTTTCAAGGTTTATGAGGAGTTGAAGCTCCGAAACTAGAGGCCACAAATAGTTTCTGGATTATTCTTTTTCTTTGGAACTTTGGACACGTTTCCCCTAACCACCTTGTCCCTAAAGCTATTCGTGGCAAAGATGAGGTAAAGACGTCGGTGTTTGAACAGATTTCAGACTTTTCCTGTGTTCTCAATACACTTGTCTCAGGGTTTTGAATGCATATGTATGAGATCCAAACAAGTTTATGGAGCCAGGGTGACCAGCTAAAACGCCAAGAAAAATCATAACTTTTCTACTCTGGGTAAAAGGGGTTAGAGGATAAGATACCTTAATTAGCAGTTAAGCGATGAACAAAGGGGATTTGCAGGACAAGCAAAAAAAACTGCAAACTATCAAGCGTCCTCACATTGAAGCCTGTCTAAGAATTAAGCTGAGGTACGTGGCCTGAAAAACTGCTTGTCTACCCTGCTTTGTGGAACCATTTGATCTGTCCGACCTTATAATCTGATTGTTGCTTGCGCTGTAGGCGAAAATTCTTCCGTGATTTCATTACCCTTGCTGATAGACTTGATGAGTAAATGGACGCTTTTCAACCTAGTTATCCGTGATTTATCGTATCCTCCCACGGTAATTGGTTTGTTGTTCTTGGAACAAAGTTCTAGACCTCAGTTAAAACTTGTCTTTCATCAGGCTAGCACCACCGAATTTCAAAAGGGAGGGAAATTCGTGCAGCTGTCCTTACTATGTCGTCGAAATCCAGAAAACGGTGATAAACGTACTGTATGCCAACAACAGCGGTAAGTCATCGTTATGTGAGTATACAGTTACTGAAGTATCCCATATTTTCCAAACGTTATCATTTGATCGACCTGACCTTATAATCTGATTGTTGCTTGCGCTGTAGGCAAAAATTCTTCCGTAATTTCATATTCCACAGTTTTGTTGATCTTGTCCTTGCGTCATCTGGTTTCGATGATAATATGGGGTTTGGACGGCTTAATCAGGAAGTAGAAGTAGAGGAGGATGCCATCTATGCACGTTGATACGTATAACTTTGCTAGTCAACTTTTTATTTGCTTGTAGGTCAAACGAAGAGAGAAAAGTCATTCAACAGTTAAGTGTGACCTCTGTTGGGCCTATTCAGGTACCTCCATGGCCAGAAAACAGTCGAAATAAGCTATTATTCTGTAAAGATTAGAACAAGTGTAAGGTTTTCGCTAAAACCTGTTTTACTTCTTGATTTCAGTTTCGAAACTCTGACAAATGGGTACCATTGACTCAATTTCTTCATTACCTAATTGTTAATAGTCTTTTCACTTACTTCCCTGGGGCTAATGCCCTCTCACGGTAAGTCGGAATGGCTGTACAAACAACCTTGAGAACAGTTGTTCAATGCTGACGGAGATTGCCAAAGCTGGGGGCTATTTTTCAAATACCATAGTTATTGATTTTCCTGAGATCCTGAGATCCTGAGAGAAAGTGTAAAGTTGTCGGTCAATGAAAAACATAGGTCAGTGGAACACTTACAGTGAGGCGGGAAATAGTACATCAGGACCACCCGTCTGGTAGGTCGGAGAGCAGGAAAGTGTCTGCCAGTGTCATTGGGTGAGAAAAAAGTTAACTGGGTAGACTGGGAGAGTTTAACGGAGAGGGGAAGAGACAGGGGGGGGGGTGAATTACAGTCCCTGACTGGTTTTCCAACATCCACATTTAACCTTAATCTTCCCCTAGAAAGTGGCTTCATCACGCGTTACAATTCTAGACAGCCACGATTTTCCTAAGCGGTGTTAATGTAGGGTAAGTCTAAACGTTTAACCATGGGTTTTGATAAAGCGCATTGGACCATGTTTATAAACTGTTCCTTTAGGTGTTGAAGACCCCAAATTGAGGTGACGAATTTCCTCAAATTTCCGTAATTTTCAATCCAACGGAAAATTTCAAAAGTTTATCACAGAGTGGATAGGGAAGGGCCAGGATTACTGATGAGCAAGAAGCTGGTTTAAAACAAGTATGCTGTTCAAGTTTGAGAAACTCCTAAACAAATAATCCCTCGCGTCTGCTGTACTGTAGGAATTGTTCACACTGATCTGGAAATCTTTTCTGATATAAACTGTTGGAAGCATTAACAACACGCAACGGTCCGATGTACCAAGCGGAACATTTTCCCAATGCACAGCCAGCACAGCAAATAGTTGGTCATGCCTAGGAAAGTCACGAACGAAACGTTAAAATGTTTCAAGCGGTGGTCAATATACAAACAGTTGTCTGGAACAGTGTCATTGGAACTTGAAGAACTAGGCCAAAAGTAAGTAGTGGACCGCGCAAATTCCATATAAAAAACTGGTTCTATTAGCGCACTGTTGATGATGGCCATAATACAAATCAGGTGTATGCACCAATAAAGGTTTTTGCTATAGTTGACAATGTTGAGATGCCACACGTATAAAAATAAATGTAACGCGAAATGGGAGCAAGTCAAAAGAGGAACTTATCGTCTGTGAGAGTGCCTTGGTGAAAGTCTGGACGGTGGGAACGTGTTTTTCTCCGCAGTGCGACTGCTACACGTGTTCCATAATTGTCCGGGGACTTGTGGAGAGGTTGACCTCCTGCTCCCTGTGCACGCGCCAGTCTGTGTGTACTGACTGTGTTCGGTTTCCCTATATGTAGATCCGTTTGCGTGTACGTGGGCGTGTCAGCACATGAGTAGTTGCTACGCTCACTAGACGGTTCAGACAATAGGTGTCCGATGCATCAGCTTAATGTGACGTGATTTGAGTATGAAAAAAGACAAGTCTCGTGATACAGTGAGCAACTGTGAGCTGAACAGTTAAGTATGTGGGTGGCGAGGTAGCTACAGTTTACACCGAATAACTTACGAGTTTCTTATCAGTGAGCTGGACTTATGTAAACACATAAAGAGCAGTACTAAGATGCTCTCACATCCTTAACACGATTACGGTAAGTAGCAGCAGTGTGTTCAATCAATTCAGCAAACGCCGATGAGTGTTCAGGCACGACACAGAAGCACGGTCGAATGTGATCAGCGTCCAGGCATTTCACAGAAGCACGATCGATGTTGATGGGTGTTCACTAAACGCCTATCGGACAACCTGGATCAATGTCATAAAGTTGTGACTTTTGCACTCGCATGCACTCGATTGTTTCAATAAAGCTGTTGTGTTCTTTGTCGGTGAGTTCTTTTCTGGCACCAGGCAGTGGAGTGTATATATTATAAAAGGGAAATTCGGCTGGATTCCGTTGAGCCTCCCGTTAATGCCAGATTTTCATGCAAGTGAGAGTAGTGGGCAAATTCTGTCAAATTCTGGTTCATGGGGACATTAGATTGACGAGAACTCGGGGATCATGCCTATCTGATGGTCCCGAAGAAGAGCGAAACCGACCATGTGCCATCGAAGAGTTTTCAGCAACCTTAAGAGTAGTCTGTTACGTGCGGAAAAATAAAACCATTTCTGTTACGAATCCATGGCTAGTAATGTTGTGGGGAGCTGAACAAAAATCGTGCAAGCTGATAGCAACTGTTAAAATCACTCGTGCTCACCAACTGTGAATTTGGGGTTAGCAACTTTCCAGGTCCCGCACATTTGTCAGCTTATGAAGAATCCGCAAAGAATAGTCTAGGAATAACGCACTACTAATAAGGTTGCTGGAAACTCTTCAGCAGCCCACAACCGCTTTTCCCGTTCCTGCAGCTCATCAGTTAGGAGCAGTTCCGGGTTCCCGCCATTCCGGACCATCATAAAGGAAAGATTTGTCTGGATTCAATTCAGTCTCCTATCAAAACCAAATTTGTATGCAAATGAGAGTATATATATCGGAATTGTCTGAAAAATTACAAATAGGAGGCACAAGCTCCGGCAGACAGGCTAAATTACAGCCTTTTTGCTACTGTCAACTTGCAATTTCTAAGATAGGTAAAGACCAAACTGATGTATCAGTAAGCTTTCTTCAAAAACTGCGAATGCCTCACTTCGAGAAACTTCAGTCACATGAACATGGTCATCTTTTTTATTTATGCAGGCCCTTGTATTTGTAGACGTCTCAAAATAGATTAAAGATGAACCGGTATAAAGTTATCAGTCTGTGACGTCGAGTTGAAAAGCTTTGCGCGCCCTATGAATCGTATTAACCTGATAGCGAAACATCTGCTGATTCATATCAGTGCGCTTAAATTGTCTTATCCAGGCACCTTAAGATTCATATTGAGCTGCTGGTTTCCAATACAGGGGATGCCAGTGTAACGGCGACACTACTGATGGGGATGCGTGCGAGTAGTATGTTTTATCGTAAATCCGCGCTGTCTCTTGAAAAGTGAGATCTATTGAAAAATTTGTGGAGTCACTTTGTAGCATTTGCTTGAATTTGAGCAACAGTCAATTAGTATCCAGGAAAGTTCGGTAAGACTCGTTCAAAGAGAAGATCGATATTCCGTTTTTGTAAACAAGATGCACATGAGAGTTTTGTTTCCCTGTCCAATAGTCCAATAGTAACTGTTCAGTTGGTATTTTCTAATTATTAACTCTGCAGCGAAGGCCTTCTTCCTTTCGCCGGTACATGAAGATTTTATAGGCCATCTGCGATCAATGCTGTCTAGTTATTGATCCACCTGCACTGAGATATACTGATTTTCACAAATCATTCAGGAACGTAAGTTTCAGACCAGTTTGTGATTCTTGGACTCTCGGAACTTCAGGTCACCTAACTTTTAGTTTCGGTTTCATTGATATGAATCTTCCACCGTGAAAAGATCTGGTTAGAAATTTGCTCGAGGATCTCAAAGGAATGACAAATTTATGCAGCAAGCGAAAGGCAACTACGATCTACTCATAAGCTTCCCATAAACATGATTGTTTCATAACTACACTCGTTTGCATTTCAATTTGGTTTCGACGCGAGACTCACCTGGAACCCAACTGAATCTATCTTTTATGATGTTCTTAAACAACTGAATGTGCTGCATCAGGCCGCCTCATGTTTCATTTGGTACGATATTCGAGATATCTTGATACATGTCTAGACGTAATGCACTATTCACAAGGTTGCGAAAACTCTTCGACAGCCCACAACCGGTCCCAGCCGACGAATTTATACTCAAATTTCAGCAACAAAAACAATGAGCCTATCCAGTGTCCCAAACCACATGCACGAATTAGGATATGCAGCGTACTTTCGGTATCGGTCTCTCTCAGATCCTTCTGATCTCAACTGCGCAAAATACCTGAAGTGTTTCCCCATTCCTCAGCTACCGTGTGCTTTTGTGATCCTTGTTGTATGTGATCTTATTTCATACGCCTCAAAGTATCTATGTTTAGTACCCATTTGAGTTTTCGTGCGGTAATTCAAGCTAATCTATCCTGAAAAGCTGAGGAGTACTGTACACCTGTTTTGTCCTTGGGGTGCGTACCTCACGAAACTCTAGTAGGAGGTTTCGAACTCGCGATCTCCCGGCTAATCGTTTGAACACTTAACCGTTCTTCCTTGAGCGGCTGTATGTATTTCAGCATTTGGATTATCTCGAACTTATACATTCGTTTGACCAACATTCAACTGGCTCAGCGCACCTTGTTTATCGAAAGATGAATCACAGTAACTCAGAGCTCTTGAGCTGCTGGACAATTCCTACTTCCCAAAACGGGTCATGGCGTAAAATTTTATGCGATGAACAGCGGCCTTTCACTGCCCCTGAATACTGCACTTCCTGGGGCCATGTGACCTCTCAAGAGCTGGAAAATACTTGCTTTCTTAATGCCAGTCATCATCATAGAACAGGCTTCACAGCTTATTGATTTTTGCCTAGCTCAACATCTGGGTATCAGACTTTGGTTCTGGGCCTAACGTTACACAAAAGTTGGAAAAATTCAATGGGTAAAACAAGAGAAACCGCGTGCAAGACGGCGTGCCAGGTTGAATTTCGGTTGTTCCAGGGTACGAACGAATCTCAGGAACTGGCCGCTCACAAGTTACGGTCAACAGTTCACCTTGAAAATGAAGGCAATCCATGTTAAAAAGCAATAGGAAAATTCACGGTTTTCAATCAGTTGACCCAATTAAATACTACCCAATTGTTTACCAGGCCCTTCTGAAAAAATTTACGGTTGCTTTATCCTCGGTGGTATTGGACTGGTTTGGACTCATGGTCTTCGGATTAGCGGTTGAGGTGCGTGCCACCTGTCCTCTTGAACAAGGTCGAAGCAGATGAACAGTGCTTTTCGGCATCGGGCAATCTTGATTGCAGTTTCAAAATCCTGTCTGTTGAAATAACAGTTAAGCTCTAGGAATGCTTCACTTGTTCTCAAGTCAGTAGTTTGCGCAGGTAAAGTAAGTTTTTCTTACGTTGTTTTCCAATGATAACACAGCATGTGCGTAATTTTCAGTGAGGGAGCCCGGTGGTCACTCCGAAGATTTCCAACTAGGGAACCGAACCTGGCTTACACAGAAGTTCGTGACTGTAACCATCGGACCAGGTGGATCCATCCGACCAAGAATTTTCAGTGAGGGAGCCCGGTGGTCACTCCGAAGATTTCCAACTAGGGAACCGAACCTGGCTTACACAGAAGTTCGTGACTGTAACCATCGGACCAGGTGGATCCATCACGACCAAGAAAAGCGATTTCATTATCCAAAAGGTCCCAAGCACATTCTCGCACAAGAACAAACAACAGCTTGAGGGAATATTTATTGATTTTTTGTGGGACATATAAGCGATAGAGTGGACGCTTGCCATCAAGTAAACCCGCAAGCAGAATCACGAGCGGCAGAACAGTAGTGTGGTTAACTCTCACTCATCCTTCAATCACGGGACCTGACCGCTGCTTGTGGAAGACCTTCAAAGGCTACCTGTGTCTGACCACTGGTGCCCCCGAACTATTTCGTAAGTCTGTCGGGAACATCATGTCGTTAATGCTGAAGTACCCCAGATGGTTTTCGGTGGATCATCTGGTCACACTCCACAGGTGCACTGGTCAGTCCATGGGTTTCGTGTGTCATTGGACCGTCGGCCTCTTCGCCCAACCTTGTATGGGATGGAGCTGACCCAAGGCGGTCAACTTTCGCAACGAAGCATGAAAGTCCTTACCGTGCAACTCAGTTGCGTGATCCTGACGGATATGGCTGTTTCATGTAGCAAATAACAGTCTTGCATAAAAGCTATCGCCTTCACTGCGTAGCTCTCAGTGCCTGACACACCGGACAAACAGAACATTTCGACATTAATGAACTGATTGGGCCATTGCTTCAACCATCGCTCTCATTCGGTGAACGAATGGGTAGCATCTGCAACTAATTTATTTCGATGCATGGTACGCGAGGTTGGAAGCGGAACTGATTACATGCAAACGTGAAACTAATAATAATAATATTGCTAACGGTTGTTGGCTTCTGTTTCAAAGGGGTACATATTCAATTCAACTAAATTCTGTGCTACCGTGGTATTCATTACACGGCCTGCAACAGGACAACCTTTTGTCTCAAAACATATAGTTTCCCAAGTAGCTAGTTCATCGCCTGCAAGAACATAAGGCCCATCGTAAAGCATTCAAAGATACCCAGACCGAAACGTAAATCCTCATTAGAAACCAATCTAGTCTAACTAAACTTATTCTACTCAGAATATTGTTCACATTCACATCACTCTCGTTTGAACGGTTGTCTTCCTGTTCCGGCATAATTTTTCCGGTGAGTCCACACGAAAGGAGGGGGAAGCGCTGGACCCGAGTTTCGCTCTTATTAGAGCTCATCAGTAGTGGTGCATATCCAATGGCCGTGCCGGGGTTTGAACTCCGGACACCTGACATGCGAGCGCGAGCTAGTTATCACTACTCCGCCGGCGCAGGTTGGACGCATCTGAATTCTCAGGTTTGACGATACGACGATCCAGGAATTGTCCTGGTTGTGACGATCGATCGACCCGCTTGTCAGGACTTCCCAGTCAGGTAGTGCCACGACGCTTGAAGCCCGCTGAACAATACATACCCTGCAAACCCCATAGCATGCATCTACTCAAAATAATTTGAACGAGAAGTTTGGTGGCTACACTATCCGTTGTCAAAGTTGTGCACTGAGGAATAACTTTTCAAAGTGCTTTTATCAGTTTATGCCCTCCCCACTAACGATTTTGTCTGTGATAGTTCATTGTGATGCGCCCAGAACAGAACTCTACAAAAACCCTCTCACAAATCTGGAGACGGTTTCTACGTTTTGTCCCACAACGGTCATACCTCGTTCATGGAATCAAATTTTCTATGGCAGAAACAGACACTGAATGGGATAGTTGTTTCAAGTAGTGATCAATCACCCTAGATGGGTTTCAGTCGCCAGACAACAGCTGTTTATCGA
The DNA here is from genome assembly GCF_000715545.1 of Opisthorchis viverrini. Lineage (NCBI taxonomy): Eukaryota > Metazoa > Platyhelminthes > Trematoda > Opisthorchiida > Opisthorchiidae > Opisthorchis > Opisthorchis viverrini. The sequence continues at coordinate 353,970 of NW_008751670.1, forward strand.
ACAGGTTTTGCATGTCAGTTATTATGATTGGCTTGCTTTTTTTCAAGTACCTTACTGATTCATCGCAAGATTGATTAGACCTTAGGTAAATTCTGGCTTTTATTTGCAACGTGATCAAGCTTATAGGTTGTGATAAAGCTACGCAGTTTTAGTGGTGTTTCCATTCTTCAGGTGGATTCAAACCGCTTGAAGATCGCAAATCACTGTACTGTTGTTCCACCTTCCTTTATGTTACTTTCCAATTGGTAGATAAGTGTTGTACTTTTCGCCCTCCGGTCTTATCCCTTCGGATTCACGCCGGGCACGGGACGTTCAGGCGCACGCACACGCGGCTTAGCGCTGGCCGTGTGTGGCATACCTATTGTGCGCCCATCGACGTCATCCCGTGTGAGGCCAATCGGAAAATAGATGCCAGCCCACCGCCATACGCTTTGGTCACTGTTGCCTAGACAGCGTTGTGAGCACTCCGTGCGTAGGCGGGAGGCAGGCCACCTATCTCAAACACGTGCTCAGGTGGTTCGGTGTCGAATAGCAGCAAAAGCCTGGGCAGAATGCCAACTGCGCACTACGGTGGGAATTAGGGGACTATCACCAAGGTCTGAAAGACCGAACATTCGTCCAACTGGACAAGTTCGGCCGTTCGCTAATTGTAATCACAAAAATGCTCCACTGATGTCTTGAATTTAACGGTTGACTGTAGTCCACTAGCTAAAAGCTAGCTGCAGTAATCGCCCTGAGATGCATCGTGGACATTACCAATAAACGTTACCCATAAAGCACGGTTTGGTGTGGGACCCCCTAGCGAGGCACCACTCCCAACAAAATACGCGTTAGTTTCGCGAAAGGAATAATTCCATGCGATATCAGCTTAAGCAGAGTTTGATCATCTGATGAACGTCTTAAAAAAACGTCTGTTGATCGCTACTCCAGCGGATAGACTTCTGAATGACTTCACTTGGGATTGACTTGTGCTTCAGTTCTGACATGTCTTGGTGTGCTTCGTAGATGCACCTCAAATTTATACAGCCCGCAATAATTGTCCGTTTAGCTAATCACTTAATCCACTACATACCTAATCCTTTGATTGGTTATTCTGTCGTATCTGAAATCTGACCGATACCTTCCTCGTTTGCTGGCCTGAGGTTTTTTTCAGGTACCGAAGGCACGGACAAAAAGCCGTGGAAACAAACAATGAGAACGGTAGACATACGATTTCCAGCTGGGCAAATAACAAAGATTTTAGGCTCCACAGTATAGTTGTTCTGCTGAGTTTTGGGCGGTTGCGAAAACAAGTCCGCGCATTATGTATCTGGTCCATTGGATTACGTGGTTGCTAGGACTTTTTGGAACTGTCTTGGATAGAGACAATATTGGTGACCTTATCCGTCCTCCAACCAGACAATAAGTTGTCTGCAAATGCACATAGTTGTGTGTGCGGGTGTGTCGCTGATCGCCAGGCAGCTGTGCCCACAAGTAAGAGGCAATCCGAGACAGATTCCATTGGCAGCAGTTTAACACATTGTTACATTCCCCTGAAATCCCACAAGTCTGAATTTTTGAGATTCTTAAAAAAAACTCTGTGCGAGTAAGTAATCCCAATCTAAATAGTCACAATGAGAACAGGGCCTGCCACCACGCTCTTCAGAATTGTGAATCACCATCAGTAGATATAATAATCAGTAATCGAGATAGCAGACACAATGAATTCGATGCAGTGACACACCGTTTCCCAGTCGGTTATCAACTTTTGGCGTTAAGATGGTAAACACTCCCTGATAAATCGCAAAGGTTAAAAACCAGTCTTCAATGACTTGTAATGCTCAGTGCAATGAATGTTTGTGCACACCACAGTTAACAATATTCGGTCATGCACTGCCCCGCAAATGAGGTCAGCTTCTTGTGCACGAGTATTCCTCATGTTTTTCGCTGCTCCTTTTTACTGTTCATGCTGTATCTGGTTGTAAACTACATACGTACTGGACTGTACTCATCATTGTTCATGTCAGAGACAATGTTCATCCGTTCCGGTCAATAGTTTTGTTTTACCCACAGCCGTAGTGCACTGTCTCTTCTAACCACGTAAGGATTGAGGAAGACCATTTGGACAGCCGTCCAGGTGAACTTCGGTTTTTCCCCAACTCTGTGGAATCAACGAAGGTTTTTGGACGAGCAGGGTCTCATGCACCTCAACAGAACAGAATGAAACCTTTGAGATTTATTTGTAATGCACTACTCGTAATGTTGCTGAAAATTCGTCGACAGCCCACGACCGGTTTCGCCCGTTTTGGGGCTCATCAGGTAGGCGCAGTCCCCGAGTTTCCGCCAACCTTATGTTCTGCTTGAAACTAGATTACACGAAATTAGCAAATAGACACTCATTTGCAAATTAATTTGGTTTTTCGAGAGACTCACTTGGAACCCAACTGAATCTCTCATTTGTGATGTTTCCAGGTTCACTTATGAGGCCTTGTGTAGGTTATCAAACGGTTGAACAATCGCAGTCAGAAATGCTCAGTGTTCGACTTGCCGATTTGCTCTTACTGAGCTCTGAACTCACTGTTCTGACTTCCTGATCTTCGGATCAAGTATATTCATTCCAGTTATCTTCCGTTTACAGAATGATGGCCAGAGTCACTACACTCTGTGTACGCCCCTCTGGCCAGAGGCATCCGGTACACTGCACTGAGAGGATGATGGTTTAGTTACCCGATGGCGAACAAAGGATGCTGTAGAAGATGGAAACAGAACAAGTTTGCAAAAGACTTCGGAATCCCAACTGGGGGGTTGTTATTTTAGGAATTAGAGTGCAATGTAGTAAACGCCACGTCATGGGCTGAAGCAAATTGACTGAAAATTGACATGACCAGCTTGAAATGACTAGCTTACATCACAAGGACCAGCATGGAGACGTGTTCAACTAACGAATTCCACTTGTTCAAGTGGGACTCGACTAGCAAGATGACTCATGTGGATTTACGTGGATCTAATTCAACATATTTATTAATAATGCGAGTATGCTGGACAAGATATTGACTGTTCGTTAGAATCCCAGTCCAGTTTGCCTAGTTGAATGACGCGTGCTGTTTTGGGGCATGTTCGAATCTGAATCGCACGCCACCTCGCCCCTATGATCGGCTTTTTACTTCCAGATCCAAAAGTCTCGGCTCATTTAACCAAAGTCCTCACTTGTTTTACTATAACACTGTTATCTCCACACCGCCAGTTTCTATTCGCTTATAGCTACCTTGGCGGCGGTTCACTCTCATACTTCGTCGCCATTTTTCCCCTCCAGCTGTCTATGTAAGCAGCTTACAGGACATCAAGTCGAATTCGCTTTGTGACTTTTTGTTATTGAAAAACACTAATTCATTCAAAGTCTTGTTATAGGATGCTTGAATTTTTGCCTCGTTCAGACGCGTTATTCCGATACATGAGTGATGTGTAGTTTAAATTGCCGCGATCCCCATCCGACTAACGCACATGCGTTAGTGTCCCTCAGATTGGCTCCGACCGGATCCTAATTTTCACTTTTCCTCTAAACTCGGTATGAGGTTTTGCTGCGCCCGAAACAATCACAGTTTCTCAATCACCACTTACACCGATTTCGAAATGCATTGGAATAGAACTAAAATGAATCAGTACTGGTTTATGAGTGAACATCAACAGAGTTGAATGAAGTAACCAATGGGATGCAGGGTACAACAGTGGCACGAGCAAACAATAATAAGTGGTGCTTGCATGTTCTGAAGAGGTTCATCAAAATTCCCAGCATTGAAGGAAACCTAAAGAAGAACATCGTTTTGTTTAGAAATAGCAACACATTGTTTGATCGGAGGCGTAGTATTAAACTATCTTTTTTACTATCTTCCAATTGGTGGAGCTGCATGGTTAAACACCTGTTTGCAAGGTCAGGCAAAAAATGAAAAAATTAACCTAAATATGTCGAGATGAAAACCTACACAATGTTCTTGTTGAGATTCCCGATACGGTATTTCGGGTGACGTGTAGGTTTGATGATCCCTAATATCTAAAGGAAGAATTGGGTGCGAAGATCTACGGTACCGTGTGCACAGTCGTGCACAGTCAACCCTCAGCATCAGCTCATCAGCAACTCTGTCAGTGGCCGGCACTGTGCACTGTCAAGGCCCGCTAACCAGACAATGGCGAGCGGACTGTTGGTTGAGTGGGTTGCAGCCGTCCCTTTCGTGATTCTGCTTGCCGGTGCGATCGCACGGAAATCACGACAGGACAAGTCAGGGTGGGCTCAGCAGGAGCGGCAGGAAAATGCATGTGTAAGTAGGTCGACTGACACACACACACACACAGCCTTTGCGACAAATTGAACGGCGGGTACGGATGGGCAAAACAAGTGGAGACCAAAAGTACATGGGCGGATTGATCAAATGAATGGATAAATTACCATGCGTTATCGTCATCAAGTTGGATTCAGTGGTACTGATTATCAACTAATCGGGTATTTGTTTTATCTGTTTACAATGCTGTCCTCGAATCCAAAGGTGGCGCGTCCTCACAGATGATGAAAGTGATTTGAATTCCTTTGAATGCAAGCATTCAGTGGACTGTGAATCTTTGTCTTTATTTCTGCAGTTCAGCTTGATGTGAGCTGAAGTTCCATCCTGGACAAAAAGTTCACTCAACATGTTGCTTAGTATGTCTGGAGATGCACAAGATGATCCTGCTGATTGGTTATTTGTAGCCGGCCGGTACAACCTTGAGCGGGTAAGAATCGCTGTGAAGATTTAATCGTTACAGGAATGGATTAGCTGTACACTGGTTCTCGGCTTTTAGCACAGATTGTCTTTCAATTTGGGCTGAACTCTCAACAAAAATACAGCCGCGATTGGCTCAAACGGACAGCTGTATTGCACCTAATCTTTTGTGGCTAGAGAATTATTAAAGTTGGATCGTGGCTAAATTTCTACGTTCGCCTCGTCCCTGTTGAAACCAGCAACCTGAAACAGTACCATATTTTTATGCGCGGCTTTGCCACACTTGTTTCTTCTGTTTTTTCATCTTCACACCTCAATCCAATGTGTACGGTATTGAGAAGAACAACGTTTTTTTTTCATAAAGGAAACTACTCACAAGATTGCTGTAAACTACTCGACAGCCCACGACCACTTTCGCCCTTCTTGGTTCTTGGCAAGTTTCCGTCAACCCTATGCTCTACTTGAACCCAAACCGGACTGATTTCGACAAATACATAATTTTGCGAAGAAACCGGGGAACTGTACCTACCTGTCAGCAACCTTGAGAGTAGTTCCCTTTGTGAAAAAAAGTTGTCATTGTCAACATCTTTGGAGGTATATCCTGCTCCATTTATCTTCTTTCAAGCACTGCACTTGCTGGTTCACCCGGTTGCTTTTTGAGTTTATAGGGATGAGGAAGCTGAGAATTTTGTTTTTGGACGTTACAAATGCTCCTGGTAGCATTCTAGCAGTGCTGCGTTGCCCCTTTGGCCTGAAGGAAGTGTGACCAAACAGGATCGACTCAGGTTTCTCCAAAGCTATTTCACAAACCGGACACAGGTTACGAGTCCGAACTTCTATCGTCTTCTCAGCTAGCACTGCTGTTCTCTGAGGCCCTGTTTTATAATCCATTCCTTTCTCCACATCCTCCAACCCCCCTATCGGCTAGGAAACCCTTCATTTCTCATCTATCCAGTATGGGTTTACGGATGATATTGTGATCAGTTCTACCGGGTAAAGTCTTGCACTGGGACTCTCAGTGACGTTTATTGTAATGACGAGTTATTTGTACAGTTCCGGTGTAATGGGCGAACGGGATCTTCTGGGAAGGCAAAACAAAGTCGGAGCTGGGTTTCTATANGGCCTTGTGTAGGTTATCAAACGGTTGAACAATCGCAGTCAGAAATGCTCAGTGTTCGACTTGCCGATTTGCTCTTACTGAGCTCTGAACTCACTGTTCTGACTTCCTGATCTTCGGATCAAGTATATTCATTCCAGTTATCTTCCGTTTACAGAATGATGGCCAGAGTCACTACACTCTGTGTACGCCCCTCTGGCCAGAGGCATCCGGTACACTGCACTGAGAGGATGATGGTTTAGTTACCCGATGGCGAACAAAGGATGCTGTAGAAGATGGAAACAGAACAAGTTTGCAAAGGACTTCGGAATCCCAACTGGGGGGTTGTTATTTTAGGAATTAGAGTGCAATGTAGTAAACGCCACGTCATGGGCTGAAGCAAATTGACTGAAAATTGACATGACCAGCTTGAAATGACTAGCTTACATCACAAGGACCAGCATGGAGACGTGTTCAACTAACGAATTCCACTTGTTCAAGTGGGACTCGACTAGCAAGATGACTCATGTGGATTTACGTGGATCTAATTCAACATATTTATTAATAATGCGAGTATGCTGGACAAGATATTGACTGTTCGTTAGAATCCCAGTCCAGTTTGCCTAGTTGAATGACGCGTGCTGTTTTGGGGCATGTTCGAATCTGAATCGCACGCCACCTCGCCCCTATGATCGGCTTTTTACTTCCAGATCCAAAAGTCTCGGCTCATTTAACCAAAGTCCTCACTTGTTTTACTATAACACTGTTATCTCCACACCGCCAGTTTCTATTTGCTTATAGCTACCTTGGCGGCGGTTCACTCTCACACTTCGTCGCCATTTTTCCCCTCCAGCTGTCTATGTAAGCAGCTTACAGGACATCAAGTCGATGTGTGTCCCCGAATTCGCTTTGTGACTTTTTGTTATTGAAAAACACTAATTCATTCAAAGTCTTGTTATAGGATGCTTGAATTTTTGCCTCGTTCAGACGCGTTATTCCGATACATGAGTGATGTGTGGTTTAAATTGCCGCGATCCCCATCCGACTAACGCACATGCGTTAGTGTCCCTCAAATTGGCTCCGACCGGATCCTACTTTTCACTTTTCCTCTAAACTCGGTATGAGGTTTTGCTGCGCCCGAAACAATCGCAGTTTCTCAATCACCACTTGCACCGATTTCGAAATGCATTGGAATAGAACTAAAATGAATCAGTACTGGTTTATGAGTGAACATCAACAGAGTTGAATGAAGTAACCAATGGGATGCAGGGTACAACAGTGGCACGAGCAAACAATAATAAGTGGTGCTTGCATGTTCTGAAGAGGTTCGTCAAAATTCCCAGCAATGAAGGAAACCTAAAGAAGAACATCGTTTTGTTTAGAAATAGCAACACATTGTTTGATCGGAGGCGTAGTATTAAACTATCTTTTTTACTATCTTCCAATTGGTGGAGCTGCATGGTTAGACACCTGTTTGCAAGGTCAGGCAAAGAATGGAAAAAATTAACCTAAATATGTCGAGGTGAAAACCTACACAATGTTCTTGTTGAGATTCCCGATACGGTACTTCGGGTGACGTGTAGGTTTGATGATCCCTAATATCTAAAGGAAGAATTGGGTGCGAAGATCTACGGTACCGTGTGCACAGTCGTGCACAGTCAACCCTCAGCATCAGCTCATCAGCAACTCTGTCAGTGGCCGGCACTGTGCACTGTCAAGGCCCGCTAACCAGACAATGGCGAGCGGACTGTTGGTTGAGTGGGTTGCAGCCGTCCCTTTCGTGATTCTGCTTGCCGGTGCGATCGCACGGAAATCACGACAGGACAAGTCAGGGTGGGCTCAGCAGGAGCGGCAGGAAAATGCATGTGTAAGTAGGTCGACTGACACACACACACACACAGCCTTTGCGACAAATTGAACGGCGGGTACGGATGGGCAAAACAAGTGGAGACCAAAAGTACATGGGCGGATTGATCAAATGAATGGATAAATTACCATGCGTTATCGTCATCAAGTTGGATTCAGTGGTACTGATTATCAACTAATCGGGTATTTGTTTTATCTGTTTACAATGCTGTCCTCGAATCCAAAGGTGGCGCGTCCTCACAGATGATGAAAGTGATTTGAATTCCTTTGAATGCAAGCATTCAGTGGACTGTGAATCTTTGTCTTTATTTCTGCAGTTCAGCTTGATGTGAGCTGAAGTTCCATCCTGGACAAAAAGTTCACTCAACATGTTGCTTAGTATGTCTGGAGATGCACAAGATGATCCTGCTGATTGGTTATTTGTAGCCGGCCGGTACAACCTTGAGCGGGTAAGAATCGCTGTGAAGATTTAATCGTTACAGGAATGGATTAGCTGTACACTGGTTCTCGGCTTTTAGCACAGATTGTCTTTCAATTTGGGCTGAACTCTCAACAAAAATACAGCCGCGATTGGCTCAAACGGACAGCTGTATTGCACCTAATCTTTTGTGGCTAGAGAATTATTAAAGTTGGATCGTGGCTAAATTTCTACGTTCGCCTCGTCCCTGTTGAAACCAGCAACCTGAAACAGTACCATATTTTTATGCGCGGCTTTGCCACACTTGTTTCTTCTGTTTTTTCATCTTCACACCTCAATCCAATGTGTACGGTATTGAGAAGAACAACGTTTTTTTTTCATAAAGGAAACTACTCACAAGATTGCTGTAAACTACTCGACAGCCCACGACCACTTTCGCCCTTCTTGGTTCTTGGCAAGTTTCCGTCAACCCTATGCTCTACTTGAACCCAAACCGGACTGATTTCGACAAATACATAATTTTGCGAAGAAACCGGGGAACTGTACCTACCTGTCAGCAACCTTGAGAGTAGTTCCCTTTGTGAAAAAAGTTGTCATTGTCAACATCTTTGAAGGTATATCCTGCTTCACTTATCTTCTCGCAAGCACTGCACTTGCTGGTTCACCCGGTTGCTTTTTGAGATTATAGGGATGAGGAAGCTGAGAATTTTGTTTTTGGACGTTACAAATGCTCCTGGTAGCATTCTAGCAGTGCTGCGTTGCCCCTTTGGCCTGAAGGAAGTGTGACCAAACAGGATCGACTCAGGTTTCTCCAAAGCTATTTCACAAACCGGACACAGGTTACGAGTCCGAACTTCTATCGTCTTCTCAGCTAGCACTGCTGTTCTCTGAGGCCCTGTTTTATAATCCATTCCTTTCTCCACATCCTCCAACCCCCCTATCGGCTAGGAAACCCTTCATTTCTCATCTATCCAGTATGGGTTTACGGATGATATTGTGATCAGTTCTACCGGGTAAAGTTTTGCACTGTGACTCTCAGTGACATTTATTGTAATGACGAGTTATTTGCACAGTTACGGTGTAATGGGAAGGCAAAACAAAGTCGGAGCTGGGTTTCTATACAGTACTATTAAGGCAAAACAAATTCACAACTTATACAAACCTCGACAACAGATACTCGTCCACAACAAATGGCCCATCTGGACTACAAAAGTGCTAGCCAAATGAGCAAACAGGATCCCACGTGAGACAGTCACACGTCCACAAGGTCGGCCACAAATGGTCGGATGACTTCAAGGCCAAATGAATTGAGTGGTAAGGACAAACAAACGCCAGTTCATATGCACGCACTAAACACAAAAGTGGTGCGGGGATTACAAATAGGGAGAGGAGAAACGTGGGGAATTTTGATTGTCAACGTAATGGATGATGCATCCGGGTAAATGATGACAGGACGTGCCGTGTAGCCGTTCATCCCTCACTGTTAACGAGATAGTTAGAACTAATCTTGTTAAAAGGAAACTTCAGTCGGTCCCACCATATTCGAACAACCATCATCAAAAATTGATCTTTAACTCACTCTTGACTGGACCGCTGTCACGAAACAACCACACACGTTGTTGCTCCACCGTCTCATCGGTGGGTCACCGGTGGTTGTTTCAAGATACACGGAAATTCCAAAGTCTGTAATGGTTGGTTGTCAAGTCATGTACTCGGGTAAAAATTTTTAGAGATGTCCTATGAAATATTCTGTACCCACCTCACTCCGCTTTACCGGGGACCATGAACACAGAGGAAAATCACATGAATGCAGTGAATCCAGGTGGATTAAAAGACACAACTGCACGAGTTGAAAANGGCCTTGTGTAGGTTATCAAACGGTTGAAACATCGCAGTCAGAAATGCTCAGTGTTCGACATGCCGATTTGCTCTTACTAAGCTCTGAACTGACTGTCCTGACTTCCTGATCTTCGAATCAATTATATTCATTCCAGTTATCTTCCGTTTACAGAATGATAGCCAGAGTCACTACAGTCTGTGTACGCCTCTCTGGCCGGAGGCATCCGGCACACTGCGCTGAGAGGATGGCGAACAAAGGATACTGTAGAAGATGGAAACAGAACAAGTTTGCGTCACTACAGTGTACGCCTCTCTGGCCGGAGGCATCCGGCACACTGCGCTGAGAGGATGGCGAACAAAGGATACTGTAGAAGATGGAAACAAACAGAGTTTGCAAGGACCAGCAACATGTTCAACTAACGAATTCCACTTGTCCAAGTGGGACTCGACTAGCAAGATGACTCATGTGGATTTATGTGGATCTAATCTAATATATTTATTAATAATGCGAGTATGCTGGACAAGATATTGACTGTTCGTTAGAATCCCAGTCCAGTTTGCCTAGTTGAATGACGCGTGCTGTTTTGGGGCATGTTCGAATCTGAATCGCACGCCACCTCGCCCCTATGATCTGCTTTTTACTTCCAGATCCAAAAGTCTCGGCTCATTTATCTAAAGTCCTCACTTGTTTTACTATAACACTGTTATCTCCACACCGCCAGTTTCTATTTGCTTATAGCTACCTTGGCGGCGGTTCACTCTCACACTTCGTCGCCATTTTTCCCCTCCAGCTGTCTATGTAAGCAGCTTACAGGACATCAAGTCGATGTGTGTCCCCGAATTCGCTTTGTGACTTTTTGTTATTGAAAAACACTAATTCATTCAAAGTCTTGTTATAGGATGCTTGAATTTTTGCCTCGTTCAGACGCGTTATTCCGATACATGAGTGATGTGTGGTTTAAATTGCCGCGATCCCCATCCGACTAACGCACATGCGTTAGTGTCCCTCAAATTGGCTCCGACCGGATCCTACTTTTCACTTTTCCTCTAAACTCGGTATGAGGTTTTGCTGCGCCCGAAACAATCGCAGTTTCTCAATCACCACTTACACCGATTTCGAAATGCATTGGAATAGAACTAAAATGAATCAGTACTGGTTTATGAGTGAACATCAACAGAGTTGAATGAAGTAACCAATGGGATGCAGGGTACAACAGTGGCACGAGCAAACAATAATAAGTGGTGCTTGCATGTTCTGAAGAGGTTCATCAAAATTCCCAGCATTGAAGGAAACCTAAAGAAGAACATCGTTTTGTTTAGAAATAGCAACACATTGTTTGATCGGAGGCGTAGTATTAAACTATCTTTTTTACTATCTTCCAATTGGTGGAGCTGCATGGTTAAACACCTGTTTGCAAGGTCAGGCAAAAAATGAAAAAATTAACCTAAATATGTCGAGATGAAAACCTACACAATGTTCTTGTTGAGATTCCCGATACGGTATTTCGGGTGACGTGTAGGTTTGATGATCCCTAATATCTAAAGGAAGAATTGGGTGCGAAGATCTACGGTACCGTGTGCACAGTCGTGCACAGTCAACCCTCAGCATCAGCTCATCAGCAACTCTGTCAGTGGCCGGCACTGTGCACTGTCAAGGCCCGCTAACCAGACAATGGCGAGCGGACTGTTGGTTGAGTGGGTTGCAGCCGTCCCTTTCGTGATTCTGCTTGCCGGTGCGATCGCACGGAAATCACGACAGGACAAGTCAGGGTGGGCTCAGCAGGAGCGGCAGGAAAATGCATGTGTAAGTAGGTCGACTGACACACACACACACACAGCCTTTGCGACAAATTGAACGGCGGGTACGGATGGGCAAAACAAGTGGAGACCAAAAGTACATGGGCGGATTGATCAAATGAATGGAGAAATTACCATGCGTTATCGTCATCAAGTTGGATTCAGTGGTACTGATTATCAACTAATCGGGTATTTGTTTTATCTGTTTACCATGCTGTCCTCGAATCCAAAGGTGGCGCGTCCTCACAGATGATGAAAGTGATTTGAATTCCTTTGAATGCAAGCATTCAGTAGACTGTGAATCTTTGTCTTTATTTCTGCAGTTCAGCTTGATGTGAGCTGAAGTTCCATCCTGGACAAAAAGTTCACTCAACATGTTGCTTAGTATGTCTGGAGATGCACAAGATGATCCTGCTGATTGGTTATTTGTAGCCGGCCGGTACAACCTTGAGCGGGTAAGAATCGCTGTGAAGATTTAATCGTTACAGGAATGGATTAGCTGTACACTGGTTCTCGGCTTTTAGCACAGATTGTCTTTCAATTTGGGCTGAACTCTCAACAAAAATACAGCCGCGATTGGCTCAAACGGACAGCTGTATTGCACCTAATCTTTTGTGGCTAGAGAATTATTAAAGTTGGATCGTGGCTAAATTTCTACGTTCGCCTCGTCCCTGTTGAAACCAGCAACCTGAAACAGTACCATATTTTTATGCGCGGCTTTGCCACACTTGTTTCTTCTGTTTTTTCATCTTCACACCTCAATCCAATGTGTACGGTATTGAGAAGAACAACGTTTTTTTTCATAAAGGAAACTACTCACAAGATTGCTGTAAACTACTCGACAGCCCACGACCACTTTCGCCCTTCTTGGTTCTTGGCAAGTTTCCGTCAACCCTATGCTCTACTTGAACCCAAACCGGACTGATTTCGACAAATACATAATTTTGCGAAGAAACCGGGGAACTGTACCTACCTGTCAGCAACCTTGAGAGTAGTTCCCTTTGTGAAAAAAGTTGTCATTGTCAACATCTTTGAAGGTATATCCTGCTTCACTTATCTTCTCGCAAGCACTGCACTTGCTGGTTCACCCGGTTGCTTTTTGAGATTATAGGGATGAGGAAGCTGAGAATTTTGTTTTTGGACGTTACAAATGCTCCTGGTAGCATTCTAGCAGTGCTGCGTTGCCCCTTTGGCCTGAAGGAAGTGTGACCAAACAGGATCGACTCAGGTTTCTCCAAAGCTATTTCACAAACCGGACACAGGTTACGAGTCCGAACTTCTATCGTCTTCTCAGCTAGCACTGCTGTTCTCTGAGGCCCTGTTTTATAATCCATTCCTTTCTCCACATCCTCCAACCCCCCTATCGGCTAGGAAACCCTTCATTTCTCATCTATCCAGTATGGGTTTACGGATGATATTGTGATCAGTTCTACCGGGTAAAGTCTTGCACTGGGACTCTCAGTGACGTTTATTGTAATGACGAGTTATTTGTACAGTTCCGGTGTAATGGGCGAACGGGATCTTCTGGGAAGGCAAAACAAAGTCGGAGCTGGGTTTCTATACAGTACTATTAAGGCAAAACAAATTCACAAATTATACAAACCTCGACGACAGATACTCGTCCACAACAAATGGTTCATCTGGACTACAAAAGTGCTAGCCAAATAAGCAAACAGGATCCCACGTGAGACAGTCACACATGCACAAGGTCGGCAACAAATGGTCGGATGACTTCAACGCCAAATGAGTTGAGTGGTAAGGACAACCAAACGCCAGTTCATATGCACGCACTAAACACAAAAGTGGTGCGGGAGAGGAGAAACGTGGGGAATTTTGATTGTCAACGTAATGGATGATGAGTCCGGGTAAATGATGACGGGACGTGCCATGTAGCCGTTCATCCCTCTCTGTTAACGAGATAGTTAGAACTAATCTTGTTAAAAGGAAACTTCAGTCGGTCCCACCATATTGGAACAACCATTATCAAAAATTGATCTTTAACTCACTCTTGACTGGACCGCTGTCACGAAACAACCACACACGTTGTTGCTCCACCGTCTCATCGGTAGGTCACCGGTGGTTGTTTCAAGATACACGGAAATTCCAAAGTCTCTAATGGTTGGTTGTCAAGTCATGGACTCAGGTAAAATTTCTTAGAGATGTCCTATGAAATATTCTGTATCCACCTCACTCCGCTTTACTGGAGACCATGAACACAGAGGAAAATCACGTGAATGCAGTGATTCCAGGTGGATTAAAAGACACAACTGCACGAGTCGAAAAACGCCGCCTCACACTGTGAATGAACGCTACTCAGGCGTCGATGGCGAAGCAGAACCATTCCCGATGAGGTCGGCCTACACTAGAACACTTCCGAGCTAGTTCATGCGACAACAGATGAATGATAAACGCATATCCGATTGATCTAGAGAAACCCGTATTTTCTGAGCTGAAACTTTCCTTTTTCAGCGCCAAATTGTCCAATTTTCAGCATTTCTTAACGATCAAATCCATTTTGGAAAGATCCTAAGGGTTTTTCAGAATAGTAACAGGAGTAAGCATCACGTGTCTTTCTCTTCTCAGAGTTTTTTTTTACCTCATTTATCACTCTCTATTGAACCTAACTTTCTTTGCCCAGGTTTTCCTTATCCCTAGTATACTCACCAAAACGACCTGAGTAGGAATATTCAGTGTGACCGAGGGGTTGTTTTGCAATTCGAGAATTCCTGCAACCAAGCAGAAATCGTTTAACTTCTATACGCCAATGTGAATTTCCTCACTGTATCCATCCAGGCACAAACCGTCATTTTCTAGTCCCCTGCTAATGAATGTATCGTTGGCGCCCAGTGAACGCCAAGGGACGTGTGCCGCAACATTCAGAGGTTTTCTCAGCTCATCCTAAAGGAACGAAACTGGAGTTTCAATCACGTGAAAAATATTGGGAACCGATTGGGTAGTCATCATTTTCGAAAAAGTTTGGTGACAATCGGTGGATTTATTGCTGGGCAACACAAGCAACACAAATGCTTCGTCGGGCCAAGTGATGAGGTTCCGAGGTTGGTCGAGATTTAAGGCGGAAGGAGAACCAATCAGCTAAGTCAAGCTAAATCTCTGTTGGGTGTCAGCCGAGGGATTTTAGTGTGTTAGAGTGGTTGAACAAGTGTTGGGTCGGTGGGGAAACGTATATCTGTTTGGGTCCAGCCTAGGGTCTAGTTCTTCTGGTTCGGTTCATTTGATGGTTCCTCTTGAACTTCGTTTGAACCTTCCGTCAGTCTGTGTGGGTGAGCTAATGCTGAACTAGTTGTGTAGTCACTTGACCTGACGAAGCTTTTGTGTCAAAAGCGATACGTGGCCCAGCAATAAATCCACCGATTGTCACCAAACTTTTTCGAAACTGGAGTTTGTTTGATCAAAGGAACGATACCCATAGGGTTACTGAAAACTCTTCGATAGCTCAAGACTGGCTTCACCGTTCTTCTGCTTCGACTTCATGAGCTAGACGCAATCCCCGACCACACGTCAACCTCACCTTCTATTTCAAACGAAATTTTCCGGTGAAATACGTCTGTTTGCACAACAGTGCCGTTTTACCGGGAGACCCAACTGAATCTAAGCTAAATCTCCCCTGCATCAATTGAATGTGCTAACTTTTACGAATTTCACGTGCACAGTAAAGAAAACTTTGGGACATTTTATGAGGTAACCACGTTAGGAGCTAAAAAGGATGAATAACTGTCATACCATTGTATTAGTTAGTTATAGTAGTAGTTAGTAGTATGGTTATTTGCTTGATAATACATATATGAAACCAAACAACACCTCTGTCCGGAAAGATGCAACATGCCGCACAGGTAGGCTAGCAGCCAGACAATGAGGCTTCGGTTAATCACGTGATAGTATTTGAAGATTTGTCCTTGAATGCGTGAAAATAACCATAGTTCTATGCATTCCTCTTTGCTCGACTCAAACGAATATTGGAATAACGTCTGATATACCTTGGCTGCATTTTACACAGGTATCTTCAAATAGCTAAACAATCCACGTTTTTGTCCATGGTTTCCGCATCTCACATTACTTTCTGTTTGTCGATTTTCAGTTTTCCACTTTGATCTTCTAACACAACCCTGATTTTGTATGGTGAATGTTCACCTTCAGTGACATGGGCTTCTCTTTGATTCGACTGTAAGTGGGAGAGAAAACACTTCCAAATAGAAGTAACTGCGTTTTATGCAGCCTGGTGAAAAAACGCGTGCATTCAAGGCTAATTAGGTTTGGTCTTCAAAAGGCAAATTCCAACCTAAATGTAACACGTATACTAAATAAAACTGTAGAAGGAGTATACCTGAGTATCTGTAAAGCACCTTTTAAATAACTCAAGACAAGTCTTTCAGTAGACAAGATAGAATAAGCCCAAAGAATAATTTACCTCCTTTGTACTGTTACATGTCAATTGTAACTTAATACTATCGTGTAGATTCACTTCCGGTATATTTCTGGTCACTAGATGGTTCTCGGTGCTCTTTGGTCTCATCCTACCAGGGATGATCGATTGCCGGTGGTGAGCACCGATCTGGATTTCACCCTGTGACTGGATGCTTACAACACATTTTCCATTAGGAAATTTTTTGTCCGGAAATAACGCCAGTCGTTTCCGTTGATTTTGAAGGCTCAGTTGAATATCAGCTTCACATCTGCTTCACTCTGTCTGCTTTGTCCTTCCGTGCTCGAAATTCACCTATCCTCAAAAGGCCGCCCCTGTCTGACATTGGCATACTGACGTGTGCGGCATCGACCTACATACCCGTACGTTTTCATGCCTCCCCCCGTCTATTGAACCTTCTCTGACTTGTCCTGTGGTGTTATCACATCGCCAATCAGAATCACGAGACTAGTCACGGAAGGGATCAACCCAACCCACATTAGTGAACCAACATTCGGCTCACCGTTGTCTGTTTAGCGGACTTTGATACTGCACTGTGCCGGTCAATTGCGCCACGACCGTGGACAACTGAGGTTTGTTGTGTAAGTGTGCCCACTTTTGTGTAAAGAGCACCTAGTCCTTCATTTTGCTATTCAGCATAATCAAACCTACGCGTGACTCGAAATTTTGTATGGGGAGCCTGATACCTGAGGACCTGCAAATCATAGGATTAGTGGTCGGAATCTTGCACGTATGCTGAAAGCAGCTGAACCCAGCCTAGAACGGAAACGGAAGGCCTAGTTTGTGTCAGGCTTATGGTTCTAGTTTTTTAAATTTCCGTTTGACTTCCACCTAAGCCCCACAGTTTCAATTTGGTGTTCATATTCAGCAAATTATGAAGAGGATAACAGCTGAGTACCAGATCTTCACTGATTTCGACAACATCACTCATTTGCATACCAATTTGTTTTTCGCAGTATACTCAAGAGAATTTCTCGTTTATGATGTTCTTCAATTGAATGTGCTGCACACAGGTCGCCTTTATGAAAATATAATGCGATATCTCGAATATCGTGCAAACTGAAACATGAGGCGGCCTGTGTGCATCACATTCAGTTGTAGAATATCATAAACGAGAGATTCAGTTGAGTCTTTCCCGACAACTGAATTGATTTGCGAATGAGTGTATTGGTCGCAATCAGTCCTATTTGTGTTCAAGTGGAACATAGGGTTGACGGAAACTCGGAGACTGCGCCTACCTGATGAGCCTCAAGAAGGGCGAAATCGGTCTCTGGCTGTTGAAGGGTCTACAGGAATCTTGTGAGTGTTTTCCTTTATGAAACCATCTTCACTGAATTCATCGAAGCGTAGAAGTGAACCGATGATGAGGGGAAAGCTGGATTAAGCTAACATTTCTTTTGAAGGACGGTAATAGTCCTAGGGGAGATTCAACTGCTGGTATGTTTGGGTTTACAAAGTAATCACAAAGGATGCTTTTGGTCACCGTACCAACGATGTTGAGCCACACAGCTTAATTCTTTCTTCTTCACTAAGGCGATATGGCTCACGTGGTTGGAGCGTGAATTTACTGACCGGAAGGTCCGTTGTTCGAACCCGACCTCTGCCTCTCTACTTCCCATGTGTAGGTTTGGGCAACCTGACACTATCCCAGTCCTCATGCTTCCTTCGTGTGACATAGCAGTTAGGCATTGAAAATGTGTTACAGCTGAACGATTATCTTACTATATTCACTAGTTTCACCCACTATGGTAGTTCACATTGGTAGGAAATCTCACTTGTTTATCCAGGTCAGTGTTGATATCGCTTCGAAAATTTACCATCTAGTTCAACGTATATCCACAGTGCTTATCCGCGAATAACCCTGATAATCTGACCATTCACGTTTGTCAAATTGAAAGCTGAGTGCAACCGGATCGCGGATACATGTGCAGGATGATCCTCGGATGCGACAAAGTATCAGGACGAATGACTGTCCAACTAGTGAGTTTGTAATACTTACCTGACAAGTAAGGATGCATCAGATATCCTGGTCAGGTCATCAATAAGCTAGTGCCAGCTTCATCGAAGAAACGGCAGTTTCCTTTCATGTGTCATTCGTTGATATGAGGAATTTCGCTATTGAAGGCATCCTTTGGGAAGGCCTCAAAGCTGTTTCAGCAGTTCCATTCACTTAAAATAAAATGCTACCTCACACCTAACTGCTGGCTTACTATGGTCTGGGATTCGGGTGCAGATGTCCCATCGGTAGCCAACCCAAACGATAAGCGTGAGATACCTGCGCGCTTGCTGGGTGCGTCTGAACCATCGACAAAACAGGCTCCATGAGGCCAGTATAAAATGCTTATTTATGGGAAAACAATTCTTCAGCAACGGTTATTTTCATCTAAAATCGAACCCTAGCATAGTAGCCCAACTAGTTGAGGACCAAAAAATGTATTTGATGGGCTTACGATTATGAAATATATTGTCCCTTCGTACGTAAGAAACTGATATGTACAAAATTAAATTCAGTTGCCAAGTACTGATAATTACCACCACGGATAACATCAGTGGTTTGGTGGGTGAAAAGTTCTGCATACGATATACCACTAAAACTCCAACTGAGTTCTACTTGAGAAGCTTGAGAAAGTCCGGAAATGGCTTTTCCAGTGCTTGTCCAGCCCCCGTTTTGTAAATATTCTTCTTCCACGTTGGGTCACGATCCTTCCGGTTCACCACGGCCTCCACGAACTCCCGCACAGCAATTTGAGTAACGACTAGAAAATCCTCTGGGGTCTGAAAGTAAGTGAGGCAGTTTAGTGACACATGGATCAGGGTATTTAATCATTTTTTCTGGTCTAAGACCTGAATCATCATCATCATCGTCATAGACAGCATGAAGTCAGTGTTTAGCACTGATGCTTCGCTGCTTCTCTCCAATGCAGAGAGGTTCATTTGCAACGCATAGCAATGCTGACCGTGACTAACAGCTAAGTACAAGCAATCATATACTGATTTCCAACCAGCTGACTGGAGCGAGCCGAATGGATTTAACGATCAGATAATAACATCAGACCTACAGTCAGCACATTCTGATTTTTATGAGCCAAGCTGCGTTGGAGTGAGCCATTGCCTTATCTAAGTTTGTTCTGGCAGAAATTTAGGTACGCTAGTGACTTTTAAGCATTTTGATTCTCATTCATAAGTAGTTTGAGAGAATTTCGTGGTAAAACTACTTATAAGGGCTTCACAGAAAAATACTATACTCATACTATACTACATACTCACTATACTCACCGGGAGCTCTTGGTCTCTGTTGTAGTGTCCCTCTAGACACTGAAATAGCTCGTGACCCCGAGTGATTTTTACTGCCAGCTCGACTGGACACCGATTAGCGTTACACTGGCGGGCCCATTTTTCGATCTGAATATAAAAGAACTCACTACACAAAAATACGAACAGAAGAATCAGTGAGTATTGAAGCTTGAGTAAGGTAGAACACCTTGCACATATTAAGACATTAGACTGAAATACAACAGCGAATTTTAGAAGCACAAAGCAGCCGGACAAAGTCGGCGGATTAATAAGCGAAAAATTGAAATTCTGCAATACAAATCGTCAATGAAATGGAACAAAACAATTGCTCACGGACTGGTTTGTCCTGCAAAGCAACATGCATCTGATCCCGGTTCCAAACACCCGTGCAGATCGTGTGGACTTGTCAACATGCCGATGGTGCGGGAGTGCAAAGGTGTGGATTCCCCCAAGGCAGAGTATTTAATTACCAAGATTACACATTCGCTTACCGGAAATTGCTGAACCATTTGACCATTTGAGCTGTGGTGGCCCTTGTAAAAATGACGTCGGGGAAATGCGATTTGAGCATACTTGAATTGGGATATCTCGCGTATAGGAACATCATTTTGGCGCGCTTGAGGTGGGAAGCTGATAGAATCATTGTCTGCAACGAAAATTGGTAACACTTCTGGGGTAAGACATACTTGAATTGGGATATCTCGCGTATAGAAACATCATTTTGGCGCGCTTGAGGTGAGAAGCTGATAGAATCATTGTCTGCAAAGAAAATTGGTAACACTTCTGGGGTAAGGTTTCAATCGTGTAGTGTACGAACAATGCGTCTGAACACGACTGTCATGGCTGCATAAACAACACACTACTAGCTAATGTCGAGTAGCACGAAATGGACGCACTATTCGCTATCCGTTGCCAAGACATTCCGGTCGCTGGTTGAGAATAAATCGAACGGTCAGACCGGTGATATAAGTCGGATTTAGTTTTCCGTAGTCAAAATAGTGTAACTTATCAAACATTTTCTTCCATCTAGTAAAGCACTTACCCTTTCACGCATTTCTTCTAGGTGGTTTTCTGAGGCACTTCCTACGGCTGCTTGCTTCATCCGCAGGTCCAGAGTTCCGTCTTTTCTAGTATATTGCGTTGCATCGTAATGATGTTCATGAGATTTGGTTTGTCGAACTCGAAGCCGACGGCTTCCAGCTCGGATCCTCGAGCGTCGATGTTTGCCAGCGGATAATTTGGGTTTCGTCACCATTTGATTCGCAGATTTATGTGGTGAACGTATTTTCTCCACAGAGTTAGTCGGTACTCTATGTTGCAGGCTGTTTCTCTCCATTGAAGGGTTCATCCTTATATCCTCGGCTGCTTGCTGTAGCGAAGTCTGGCTCGTATGTGGGAAATTCACCAATCTGTGCTCTGTGGTCAAAGTATTTGACTTCAGGTTTAGTGGCATGCAGTCGGTATCTCCATTTGACCGGTTAGTTGAAGTGGGATAGTTTACTGTTGGGCTTTTCATAAATAACCCCAGCTGATTCATACTGTTATCTATTAGTCCAATCATCTCCTCTCTGAATTTTCGAATAACTTCTTGGTATCTGAGTTCTTGTAACCATCTCGATGCACTTCTTAAAAGATCCCTTGATGAGGTTCCACCAACAATTCCACTCAGTAGTTCATCGTTATAGCTTGCGTCGGGATACGCAGAACCAAATGTTTCATGTTGTGCAGCCTTTTCAAGTGCCATTTTTTGTAAAGTTGCCAAGAAGAAAGCATCAGAGGTTGACATTGAGTGCGTATAGGATGGTGATGGGGCATTTTTCTGGAGAAGTTGCGAATTCACACCAGAATAAGATGGTGCTTGAGGGCTTCCAAAAGCCTGTTGTTGTTGATGATGATGATGGTGCCTACCAAAAGCATCCCAAAATGTGTTCAACCTTGATGGTGTGCTCGTACTCCAAATGGAAGATCCACCAAGTCCAGAATCCCTATTAGACGACGTACTTTCCGACTGTTGAATATTCCCTGATCTGATTGGTGTACTTTTAAAAGCCCGATCTTCCATTTCTCTGTTTAGTTGAATAAGTGTTGATAAGGACGACACGGATGAATAACCATCGTCGATAAGCGCACTGTCAGACAGTCCGGGCGATTGGACGCTCAGGTGACTGGCCGGTGACTGCTGGATCTTTGCATCAGATGCCTCAACTGTTCTTCCTGGTATCAGGTCTGGATTGACACATAACTTATGGTGGCTCGTGTTCGCAGCTGACTGACTATCAAGCCATTGACAATATCTCTGAACGTTGGATAGACTCATTCTTTTCTAAAACGGTATGTGGAAAGAGGAAGGGTGAAGAATTCCATACCATATGTGTGTAACAGACTGGATTTATTAGATAGTCGCTTTGATGGGTTCCTACTCTCTTCCATAATGAGGTATATATCATGGTATTTCAATGGCTTTTGTAATAAACCATCCAGACACTGCTACGTGCAATCAACACGGTACATCGCTGTACCATGAGTGTGTCATGAGCCAGGATGTAACATCTGCCTGCTTCCCCAGCACACTAATCGATTTGTCTGTGTAGAAAAGCCACTGTTCCATCACAAATTTCGTCTTCGATCTGCTCAGAGAGTTGTGTTTCTCTAGTACCGTTAAACTTGTGAATGGATAAACGAAACTACTCGGAAACTGTGCGACGCAATCCACCTTAAACTGCTGCAGAAAATGTAGGCGGCCTGGTGCGGCACTTCTAATTGTTTAGAAACATCATAAGCGAGAGATTCTGCTGGGTTCAAGACGAGTCTTACGCAAAACCAAGTTTGTCTTGAAAACGAGTGTATTTCACTAATTTCGTGCAATTTGGTTTCCGGTAGAAGATGAAGTTGACAAAAACTCAGGGACTGCGCCTACCTGAAGAGTCCCAAGAAAAACCGGTTGTGGGCTGTCGAGGAATTTTCAGCAACCTTATAAGTAGTGCATTACGTCTATGCATGAATATTCCACGTATGCAATCATTCTTCATACATCTTATTCACAAACATCAGCGCAACCTGGTTAGCCCATGTAGAAGCCCATTCGGTATGGAACATCTGAGACTAGTATTTTCATCTATATAAACTTCAACAAAAATCAGTACGTACGATAGGTTGCTACAAATATCAATCTATTCCTAGAGGGAGCTAAGAAAATAATGATGACCAACGAGAACTCGACATGTCATGTGAAGCATCGAAAAAAGACATAAGGTGCCATAAGTTAACATTTCCTGTACTCACTCAAGTCGCGGACCTAAATATGGAAGTTATATTATATATATATATATATGCAATTATACAAACACTTTTACTTGTCGTCAACTGCCGGACATCCGTTAGATACTGGCCTTCGGATTGACCCGACAAACTCCTTTTGAATCCAGTTTCGCAACACAAAACCCAAAGTTTCAGGAATACGCGAGGCACCTCTCATACAAGCAAATTGGCCCAGTACAGAACCATTGGAAGCAAACGATTTGGTTAGCCTGACATTGATCAGATTACTGGTAGAAACCAGTCAGCCGCTGTTCGTTCAGCATTGTTTCCACTCCTTATTTATATAAATTGCATGTTTTACATCTGAGACTGGGGAGATTCGAAGAAATGTTGACAAATTGTAGCATATGCCTTCTATCAGTTCTGATTAGGTATTGGGTTTTCCGCCTACGTATTCGGTCGGTATTCTAACAGGTGACGTTATGTGCATATCCAAAGCACTGGTATCTGCTAAATTAATACAATCAGAAAGTATGATGAGGAAATGGTTTAATACACCAGTTGTGTTTATGGAACGAAATTACTTGGAATGATGGTCAACTCATGAATCTGGGTAGCGTCTCCTTGCTCTCAGACTTTATAGAGTTAAAGTAGCCATTCGGGCAATCGAAAAGTGCTTGTCGTTTGATCCTGTAAGTTCATTCGCTCGGGCTGGATTAAAAAACACTTGTTTCCAAGCTTGTCGCCCGTTCAACAGGTTCCTCCAGGGAGGTAGTACTGGATTTTCGAAACTTTCATTAGTCTCCGAACAAGCGAACACTCATGTGCAGCGTAAATGAAACTATGGTCAAAAGTTTCTCGAACAGCTATCAAACACTAACCAAAAAGCTAGTCTAGTAAGCTCTTTTTAGTTCTAATGCAGGGTTTGCGAATTCTTCTGATCTGCGCCCCGCCTGAAGACATATTCTTGTCGCAGCTTTGAATGTGATAAACCCTTAGCGAACAGCGTTTTCTGCTTGTATTTAGCGCATTCATATCGCCAAATAGCTAGAGTCAGAAATTTGCCGAAATGAAGATATGTTTGGTTGTGTATTCTGTTCTGTATGTACGCCATGCTTTTTGCTTTTGTTTTGTCTAATAGAGATGACTGATAATCTACATGATCTCAATTGTTTCTTGGACACGATACAGCCTTCACATTGATAAAATACAGCTGTATCTCTAACTGCAAGTTCACAACTAGCTTGCGAACAGCATATTCATACTTAAGATCCCAGAACAGCAGTGCCCATTTATATCAGAGCAAAATTACTGACCTGAAGGTCCGTGTTTGGAACCCTACTCCGGCATCTCGACTGCTCCTGTCTAGGTTTGTGCAAACAGGCAGAATCTCAGCCCTCGTGATTCCCCCGGGTATCGTGGCCGCTAGGCCCCGAAAGGATCTCACAGCTGAACGCCTACTACTGTTTACTTTTATTATTTACACATTCCGACGTCAGTTATGAGCAGGCTTAGGAGTATTTCTGGGTAGAGTGTCTTCCGTGATATTCATCACAAACCAATAGGAAGCACGGCATTCGAGTGCGTGTTACTTAATGTTTCCCGTCTTTTAAACTGATTAGCTGATTTTTAAAAAATGTCTGATTGTGAGGTGCATATTGTTTTTATCAGCTTATATCCGCCAAACTGGTGTAAAATAACGTTGGGAACAAAGCCTCACGGCCAGATTGAAGTCACTTGAACGAATCCATTTGGCGCTATCGAAGTACGAAGCTAAAGCTCAACTAATTGGTCAAAACCGCAATGCGTTTCAGGGAGTTGAGTGAGTTTAGTCACCGAGGCTCGTTGATTCTTAGTGAAACCGCTGGTGACAACACAGCGAGTAAGCTGAAGGAACCTGTCCGATATCTTGACCACCTGGGGTAACCATTATCATGGAACAAAAGACAGACGAGGTTTCAACGTCATAAGCAAAACGTTACCCAGCTATGAACGCACTGATTCTTTAGCGATTCCTTTGGGAAGTAATAACAAAGTGATTTTTGGGACCTGGCTGTCCCACATGCCATCTGCCGTGCTTACCGATCCTTGAATAGTGAACTGGACTGGATCAGATGGAAACTAATTCAACACAACTGTCAACTCACAAAGGTTTCAGACCAATAACAGCCGATATAGCACAGTACGTCAAAACCACATGCTGAAAACTTGCGTGGTTGAGATTGACGCTTGTTGTATCGTCCATTACTGTGACATTTGAAATTCCCCACGTTTCTTCTGTCCCTGTTTGTAACTCCCGCTCCACTTTTGTGTTTAGTGCGTGTATATGAAGTGGCGTTTGTTTGTCCCTGCCACTTCAATAATTTGACCTTGAGGTCATCCAGCAATTTTGTGGCCGACCTTATGCACAACCTTATGAGTGACTCACGTGGGAGCCTGTTTGATCATTTGGTTCGTATTTTTGTAGATCAAGTGGACCATTTGTTGTGGACGAGTATCTACTGTCGAGGTTTGTGTATCTTGTGAATTGATGTCTTAAGTTAGTAGTACCGTGTAGTAACCCATCTCCGACTGTTTTTGTTTCCCCGGAGGTTCCGATATTACGCGTCACTCAAAGATATCGTTCGGCTGTTACACTGGTGTTTCGTTGATTGACCAACATTCGGTGCCGGCGTTCACTTATGGTTACCAAAAAGTCACCGAGTGTCTGAACACTTTTTCCATTCCTACAGGTCTACATCGTTATCAATAATCTCGAAGTCACCCCTCTTCTGTTCTCATAAAACTGACTGTGACAACAATAACTATGCACAGATATATATTAGTTTCACTCATTGCTGATTGTTTCGGATGTCAACCTAAACGATGCAGAAAACGTGGCCGCTTATTCGCGAATTCAGCTTGTTATCCAGGTGACTAACAGTGGTTGACCGTGGGAACAGATTTGTACGAGCATCAAGACGCTTCCAGAAACAACTTCTCACTTAAAGGCATCAGCACATAGATGTGACAGCTGATTGGCCAGAAGAATCGGAAGTAATGCAAAATAATTGTCAGTCGTATCACATTCACAAACAAATTAGGAAGTGTACAGTATACGTAAGAAAGGTTTGATTAGGAGAGTTTCTATTTATTTATCCTTATTTCTGCAACATAACTATATATCATAAGGATAATGGTCACCAGCCACTCTGGTACTAGCAAAACAATATAAGACTGAGTGTTCTATACCTAGTTTATTCATTTGGATCGCATTTCGTAGTTACACTAAACAAAAACTCGGTCACGTGATGGCCACTTAAGCTTCCTTTTTCACGCAGCTGTGACATTCCCTTCGAACTTAGAGCATAAACCATTGAAGGCCTTTGAGCACTTGATTGCTTTGAGAGTTTCCTTGGATCTACCCAAATATGGGAGCATGGTCGGCAGCCGAATGTCCTGTGTCTTATCCGTAGTCGGAATTACACTCTCTCTGGGTGTAAGTTAATCCTGCTAACGAGGACTAACCGCCTCTGCCTGAATGGCATAGTAGACAGTTACAGATCAGTAGTCCTCTGGTCCAGTTCCTCCGAAAGTTTAAGAGGGTTCGTCAAGCAAACTGCTGATGATTCTAAACAAAGAAGGTGCAGTGCTTCTCATTTTGTCGTCGGTGGTACAGAAAATTCTCAAGTGCCCAATAAAACCTCCAACAAAACCTCAAACCATCGGTCAAGCTAAACAAATAGATGATGATTCCTCTTTATTCAAGCCTGGAAAAATACGCTGAGTAATATATGCACGAATAGCTGTTAAGCACTACTTTGTGGAGCAGGTTTTGGACGAATGACTGCCGCTGACGGGTGCGCCTACTGAATCAAACCACTCGATAAGTCGTTCAATGGATTTCGTTGTAACATACATATAGCATACATAGAATAATATAAATATACAATCATCCATCTGAAAGCCATTTCGATTCCTCACTACCTTGCCATCCGGAGGGTTCCGAACTTAAACTTATATATATATATATATATATATATATTCTAGGCTCAATGTGACATCTCAATTTAGCTAATAACACAAAAGCTAACAAACCTAAGGGGAGTAGTTGTCCTCCAACTACATGTGTGAACCACACACCGGTACTTTGACTCATGAGCATGATTTATAGTCCTCTTATTAGTTAAACGTAATACAATGACAGGAAGTCAGCAAAAACACCATGCTAGCATGTTGGTGAACACGGGTACGGAACAAGATGTAGTCCCATACTAAGGAGTGAGAATTACATGAGCAACAACCAACTTCTGGCACTCCATCTGAAACACCTATGTGGACCTGTTCACTGTTGCTTTTCAGGTGGACACGTAACAGGTAGTCACTGTCTGGACAGTGAAATGCTCATGGATCCAAAAAGCAAAATAACTTATTCGGACCCTATACAGACGTGATGCACTACTCAGAAGGTTGCTGAAAACTCCTCGACAGCCCATGACCGGTTTCGCCCTTTTTGGGGCTCATCAGGTAGGCGCAGTCTCCGAGTTTCCATCAACCTTATGTTCTATTTGAACCCGAATTGGACTGCTTTTGAGAAATACACTCATTTGCAAATCAATTTGGAGTAACAGTTGTTCTCTCCTGGTAGAAAAAGCACATTCTCTAGGCTTACAGGGGCTGTCTCAGCATATGAATTACAAATTTAGTCTACACACGTGTTTTGTGTCCCTAAAACTAATTTTATGAAGCGAAAATGACGCTGCTCTAATCCTAGCAAGGATCGGCCGTCATTCTGTTTAAATATATGGCCTTACCAAAGTAATGGACGAATAAAAAAATTGTCGAATGAAAACTATAAATCACAAATCAACTTACCAGTTTGACGAAATTCAATAGCTGCTTTCACTTTGTAAATAATTGGTTAAATTCACTTTATGCTGTTCAGCTCACGTTTGTAATTGAGTTTGCAGCTTGGTCGCTTCACGCGTTGTCCTTATATATAGCTGGTCACCCTCGCACATTTCTTAGGGGATTAACCATGCTCAGTGCGATGTGGAGCTTCTTCCCCCATCCTATGCACCATAACACTGGAGAGAACGAAGCTGGTTATTAGGCGTCCCCCCCCCCAAATGAGTATGGATGAAAATGGACAGCGCATATCGGCTCGGCTCCCGCATGTCTGTCATCTAGTCACACTCCACGTGGCGTTTCTGTTCCTTTATAGACCACAAACAAGCACGCATGCCCTTAGAATAAGCGTGATTAAGATGCCCACATGTGACCACGCGTGGATTATGGTAGCATTGTGTGGGTAGGCCATGCCCGCAGAGCTGATCTGGGACCGAAATTATGGATGAAACAGCAAGATGCTGGTTCTCAGCTCAACACAAACACTGATGGGACGTGAGTACTGGCAGTCTGACTCAATGGAGGACTCACTATCAAACCATCAGCTAATTTCGATATACGTTTTTTCCACACAAACCACTGGTGCCTGCTCCTTTATTCAATCAACGACAACTCAGACGCATTTTTTTGTTTTCCGGCACGCGTAGTCTCCTCATTATCGACGTGGGAATGGGTACCTGTATTATACGATATTGTGTTAGACAGCCCTGATATTTGATGGAGATGTTGTTCGGGTAGCTTCCGTTCACCAGTGAATTATGGCAAGTGCTGCGGACTGGTGTTTAAAGTCGATCCTCCGGTCGTATTCGCAATAAGAAAACAGTAACTCTTTTCATAAAAGAAACTACTCACAAGATTGCTGAAGACTCTTCGACAGCCCACGACTGGTTTTATCCTTCTCCGGGCTCATCAGTTAAGCGCAGTCCCCGAGTCTCCTTCAACCTTATGTTCGACTTGAATCCAAATTGGACTGTTTTCGAAAGATAACTCATTTGCAAATCAATTTGGTTTTCACGATAGACTCAATTGAATCACTCGTTTATGATTTCCTCCAGCTGAATGTGCTGCTCACAGGCCGCCTGATGATTCAGTTGGCACGATATTCGACAGCATATTTTCATAAAGGCGACCTGCGTGCGGCACATTCAGTTGTAGAATATCATAAACGAGAGATTCAGTTGGTATCTCGTGAAAACCAAATTGATTTGCAAATGAGCGTATTTCTTGAAAAAAGTAACTCCTTCACGAACTATCCTTCTTTGCAGGCCGATTTGTTCTCATAGGGAGTCTTAACTGAATCCCGGCTGAAACCTTTGTTTATAGCATTCTCCCGTAGAAACCTAATTGTTCTGCAACTGAGTGTTTCATGAATTTCGTAAAATTTGGATAAAACACACAAGATTGGCTGAAACTCGGGGAATGCATTTAACTGGAGAACCAGGAAAAAAAAAGACGAAACAGATCGTGGGTCGTCGGAAAGTTTTTAGAAACCTTACGAGTAAACAATACAGTCGCCGTCTGATGATCCAACCTCTGAGTACCTCATCGATGCTACGGCGCATCATAAACAGACTTATTCTTCTCACGGAAACTTTATCCGGGTAAAAAATGCAAAGATACTGGCTGTCTATGCCCTCAAAACTGACATATGACCATATTTGTGCTTAACAAAGGCTATTCCTCTGCAAGGCCTAACCCCAGGAGTTACATGTGGTAGAAAAGTCACTTCTATAGAGGAAAATGTTGGTAGCTCAGGCAGTGTAGACGGTCATTGGTTAATTCGCTGAGAAATTTGCAATCTGCTTGCAAACGTTTCATCACCAATCGAGGTGACATTATCAGTGCGTCGTTTGAGAGCGTACTTGTGCGTAGCGAACAAACCAACGACCAAAGTCACTTCTAGTCTATAGCTTTACCAATATAAGTCGCCAGAGCAGAGCCAACTGTTGCACTGCTCATCATTCATAAATTGCGCAAATAAGTAATCAGTAGTTTAGTAGAAGCCAGTGATATAGTCAAAATTGACAGTCACTCACATGTTGCTGCTATATCTAGACAAATGCGCAATAGCATTCTTAAAATGTATCTAATCTTCATGGAGCTTTGTCCTATAGACGTAGAATGATTCCGTCATCAAAAAGGGATCACTGGGTGACCTTCTCAAGAAGAAAAAATCCCACGAGTAACATGGTGCTTGTGTTTAACAAATCATGCCCTGGGGAATCAGTCAACAGCGTATCACGTGACGAGAGCCTCGTTGTTGAAAGGTTTTATTACTATTCATTCTACGTTCAAATCCATCACACCGTGGCTCAGCCACTATGACTGACTGGCACAGTATTCCAAGCTACCCACCGCTGATCGGTCACAACAAGGATGAAACAACTAATCTCCTTGGCTTCCCAGAATAGTTCGACTGTAATCATAAAATAAAATCTCGATATGGAATGTGATCCTGAACAACCATGCAATGACCAAATGAAAATGCTGAGTTCCTTTTTTGCCCAACATAATGTGATTCAGTTTTGCATCACTCTCGTCCTCCTGTCCTGGCGCAATTATTCATTTGAATCTGCACCAAAGGGGGAGGGAAGCACTAGACTCGAGTTTCGCTCTTGTTAGAGCTCATCTGCAGTGCATATCCAACGGCCGTGCCGGGGTTTGGACTCCGGAAACGACTGTTCAAAACGAGAGTGATGTGAAACTGAACAACAAACCTCCCGCAAAACCCCCCACATGCATCAACATAATGTGAATCGTTTGAGCGGCCCTCGTTCCTCTATGACATTGCAAACCTGGTTAGTTCGTGGTTAACAGAGACATCTGACTGGATTCAGCTCTTGCTGATGTTACTCCGTAGTACCTAAGTTTTCGTACTAAGTTACGAAAAGGAGGTCAGGTTGCATCCTAGGAAAGCACGTTCACGACTACTTCCTCAGCAAATCTTGAACTCATCTGAATTCTTCTGTATGAATAGACTAACTTAACGACACTTGCTTGAAGTTTGTTCACATGATGTCAGCCACACACCCAAGCTTGCTCAACAATGACTTGGCCGATGTCCATTAAGCGGAATATACATTTTCAAACATCTTTTATTGGAAAAGTGATGAACCAGGCTTCCACTAAATAATGATACAGTGTAAGATCAACTTGTGGACTTTTGAAAACAGTATGTCATATTTTATACTAGGACTTCGTCGATATTCGCAAAGCACTACTCAAACCGACTTTACCTTCATATTTATATCAACCTTTGTCTTTCAAAGAAGGTGAAGTTGAGCCGGGATGGTACCCTTAAGGACTCTACTGACAGATTTCTGGCAGGAAGCTAACTATTATATTACCACGTGACACAAGGCATTACCGGGACTCAAATAATTCACTGATTATGGTTGTTTATAAAATTCCACCAGTAAACGTCATCCATTTTTTGTTTTGAAAGTTTATGTCAACTCTTTTCAGTGAATCTCTGCTATATCAGTAGAAATGACATCGCATTCTTGAGGAATGTAGCAAGGACAAACTAGGTCTCTGGGTTGGTTTTTCTGTGTACATTGATAGGTTTCATTCTATTCTTTGAATCTTTTAGGAAGCCTGGATCACCACAACTTTTCTGTTTTCATCTATCCCTCTTCTGATCCAGTTTGACAGGTTACGCCGAGACAATCGATGGGACAGCGACCTAAGTACTTTTGAGACTTCGCGTTTTTACTGAAAGGCAACTGTAACACTGGGACAAGTTGGAATGGCTTTTGAAAGAATTCGTTCAACATATCTTCAAAATACCACTAAGTGTTACAGTCCAACAGAGGTCATAGGAATGGTTTTGGACGACGTATTCTGATGAGTAAACTTCGTGGAAGTAATGGATTTGACCCATTCTTGAATCAAGTATAGATACTCCAAAAGTTTGTACACATGAATGGAACAACTTCTGCTCCTTATCCCAGGACTAGCGTTTTGGGACCTTTCTACGTATTGACCCGAAGTGAGCTTTAGTCACACAGCGTGTGCGCTACACTTCGCGCTACATTTCCCCATAGGATCCGCTGGATCCGCAGGTCAACGATTTGCTGAACGTATTCAATCTGATAATTTCATGCTGTACAGAAATTGGACTGAGAGACCAAGAGAGCAATTATTGCGAACTAATAAGCCGGAGACTTTGAAATGGATGGCCGGGCTGCAAGGTAAACATGTAGCGGAAAATAGCATATTTGATGCTCTTACGCCCCCTAGAATTCTTGCGCCGTCAGAAAGTGGACAGTGTTTCTTAGTCCCGAGAGCATTCTATCTGTAGGGTTTAGAATTCCATTGCATTCATTTGACTCATCTCAAAAGATCCCATTCTGTGCTAGGTGTAATGCACTTTCAGTTTTACGGTCTCAAACCGCTATCACCATGGCATGTCCTCTGACTACCCACCTACGAATTGACTAGCAGCAGTTGAGAACAAACCTAGTGGATGACTCCAGCTACCATGATCCTGACAACTACCTTGTCGGCTTCCACTGCGACGTTAGGTAGAAAGTATTCACTTTGGAAGGACAATGCGACTCCATTGACGGGCTTAAACTTTTGGAGCTTCTAAACGGCGATTAAGACTAGAACAGAATTTCGTGAATTGTGTTCCCATTGCCTTGAAGTTTTTGCGAGATTCGACACACCATGTGTTGAGATTCCGAAACATGTTTTAAAGGACAATACGCACTAACTGAGTTGAGTACTATTGTAGTTTGACCCTATCCTCTAACGGGAAAAGTGTTTAACAGGCACTTAACATCTTCGCACTTTCACAGATTCATAGCAGAGACTTCTGGACACCCATCTAGGCTTTTTTGCCTCTTCCCAAGTCCCAAGGGTCATTTAGAGTTACTGTGAATTCTAGCAGATGGGTGGGACAACTTGTTGATGCACCCCCAGTGTGACGGGAGGCATGTAATGAAAATCGATGCTCAGTGTTTTATACTAACTGTAAAGAGGGTTTAGAGTACTCCAGAAAACTAATCGCTAGACTGGCTTTTAGCAGTGACCTACGATCAGAGTGGAGTTTTTTGG
The DNA here is from genome assembly GCF_000715545.1 of Opisthorchis viverrini. NCBI lineage: Eukaryota > Metazoa > Platyhelminthes > Trematoda > Opisthorchiida > Opisthorchiidae > Opisthorchis > Opisthorchis viverrini. Next base: position 386,657 of record NW_008751670.1, read on the forward strand.
CTTTCTCAGATCAGAACTGTCTTGAACCCAAGGACAGAGCAGCATGTTTATGGTGCTTCTCTTTGTTCGACGACAGAACGACTTATTCGACTAACACAGACAAATAAATTAATCGATAACGAAAAGATGCGTCATAGCCTCGGATCCATACGACTGCCACTAGATGAGTTGCTTTTAAAGCATGTGTACAGGTGTACCAAATTAAGAGTGGAAAGAACTACATAAAAGTTCCCTCACGGAAAATTGTCACGGTGGATACTGAAGAACCAAAAGTACAATAACAGAGCAACAGTGACAGCGGCATGTAACACATTTCCGTTATCACAAGCAACTAGGTAATTTAGTGGTAATGTACGCGAAAGCTCCGATCGTGCTCTCTCTCTCTCTCAACTTTCCCAAGCAGTACTAGTAGTTCCAATGGTCTATTTTTGGATGACTATATCATAAGTAGGCTCTTTTTGTTGGCCGGAAGTTTCCTGAATGGCCTCTGCAAACACTGATGCAAATAGCTTCACCGATGGATGGACTTTCAATATGGAAGCCATTTAAGGCCTGCCTCGGATGCTTTACATTCTCCACCCCCAAAACTTGGGAGTTTATCCGTTGGAAATTTTACCTACTCAAATATTCTTCTTGATTTCCGACACAATCAAAAGCCTACGCCCAACATTTGTTCGACAGATTTTCAAAGACTATTTGCATACCCTAAAAATAGTATCCTGGATCTCAGTCTTTCTTTGAGTGTTTTTCTTTTATTAGGAATCTGTTCAATTTGCGCAGCGAAGCGAATGTCCCTTGCATTGTCGAGCGCTTCATATCGGAGTTTTCGGAAAAAAAATTAAAAAAAATCATTGTTAGTCTGTGGTATAGCAATGGGTAAATTTTGGTTTGAAAGTGAAACAGGAGGCTTTGGTTCCAGGGCTAGGGATAGGGGCCCAAATCCAAGATTCAGCCATCAGAGGGGTCAGGGTCTATGTCTCCTTATATCTGAGAGATCAGTGGAACGCGCGAGGTCTAACATCCCTCAAGGATAGGTAACAAACCTTAAATGTGTGATCGGTACGGATCAGCAGTCCTTCAGAACGTTGCGGGAGCGTTCTCGTGGTTAGCTTTGGACGCTCATCGGTGTATAAGGTACAATAGGCAGGATTACAGCCCTTCAAGTCTGCATGACATATACCGAAAGTTCATGTTAACCTGCAGTTATTCTTACTTCGAAAATAGCTCTCTTTTGTTACTCAGCGTTTTTGATTGCACTTGAGTTTGGGGTCAGTTAGAAGTTTGGCAACCACTTATTTATAAGTGCACCAAAAACATTTTGCTTCGCCGTACTTTGATTAGTCATCGAGGCCTTAGTACAATCGGATTCTTACGAATCAAGTCTTTCTGAAGTAAAATACAAGGAACCTCCGTTTGACTGGCCTGATCTGCGGGACTTGGGGGTCAGCAAACAATATTAAATATTTTATGAGACACATGGTTCACCATTTCTTGTATACACTGAATTGGTTTCCACGTGGTCGGTCAGGTGGCCTGTTGAGGAATCCTGCTGCTTATGAGTACCTGGGTGGCCAGGTGATCGATTTTTTTTAATCAGCAAGGAGGTTGTCGTAGGTCATGAAACTTGTCTTGAATGTTGTTTACTAAGCGAAGACTTGCGTGCTCAAGTCACGTACCGTTCGAAACATAGTATGATCAGTGTTCCAGTGTGACTTTTGAGGTTGAAGCAAGCATATTAAGCGCAATAACGCTCACAGAGTTTTCTGACAAATAAATGGGCTAATCTCATAGTTGGTTCTAGAAGTCAAACTGAAAACAGTTCGGGGAAGGAGGGTGCAGCTGAAGTGTTCCTGTAACTAGAAGACTCGGTGTCTGAAGCTGCCTCAATTCACTTTGACTAAAGTCGGATTAAGACAGTCTACTTTGAAAGTGATTAGATCTATCTGACGAGTGGAACAACAGCTTATGAACTGACCGGTAAACTACAGAGAGGAACATGTGAACAAATTGTGCCATCTGTCCACCAAGCTTATCGACTACCATCACTTATAACATAAGAGTGACTAGAAGTTTGGAGAGATATTAAGTGACATTCGGGCATTAGAGAGGTCTGACATGAAACAGCCATCCGTGGATGCGTGCTGTTTGGTTTAAAAGTGATTGATGGGTAAACACACACACGTCCGCGCTGGCTTAAGGATGGAGTGTCTAGTTCTGTCCCCAGATCCGGGTACCAGTGCTCACCCACATAAGCATCCACGTGAATGCTTAAGAATCTTAACCTTTGTTCCAGGTCATCGGAATATAGGGGTCCTGTGAGCACGGGTGAATAATGTTCCATAGGCATTAAAGGCAGCCTAGCAACCAACCCCGACGGGTTACAGAAGACAGGATGCAATTCCATGTTAAACCGGATCCGGGCTAACTTGCGGGCACCTTCAGGATGCTCCGGTACTACTCCCATTCACTTCGGTGGGCTCAGGCTTTGAATAGGGGAACGTAGGATGATTTGCTAATTAAGCTCTTAGTTCCCAAAAAATGCAATGCTTTTTGTGGGACACCATAAATCATTTTATCTTGAACAATGCGATACGTAAATGGGAAAATGGGATACTTTTATCATACCATTTTATTGATGGGACTGTAGTTGTGTAGATACTAAAAAGTGATTGATTTAATGTCGAAAGTGTTGATTGGTCAGTCAGTTACTGACTTCTGATTTGTTCTGACCAGTACAGGCAATCTACACCATCCATTTGATTACCATTATTATTATTACTAATATTACTATTATAATTATTGAAATTCGTTTGTCTGGCCTTCAAACGTCATCGTAAAACACTGTCACCACGGTTTGCTGGTGAAAAAAGAACATATATGGACAGGGTCAAGGTTGCGAATTCACAGTTACTTGTTATTGCATTCAAATTCTGATAAATATGATCACGAGTTGTGAAATATCAGAGTTTCCAGGTAGGAACTTAGTTCCCATCTTCCCTAAACTGGAAAACAAGGAAAAAGCCTGACAAACGCCCGCCAATCGCCGGTGAACAGTTAATTCAGCACTTCATATTGTGAAAATTAACGATGGATCACACATCGCACAGTCCTAGTTCACTGAAGAAAGAAGACAGCTCAGCCCACACCTTTTGCCAAAGAGAGGGACACAGTGCTAGTTTCTATTTTTACCTGAAAAGTTCTGCAGGAGCAGCTTAATTTAATCTTCATTCTTCCTTTTATTGCGCTTAGGATAGGGTCTGCTGGTTACCTTTCCAACAGGTAAAGTTCCATTGTTCACTGGCACATAAGTGATTGAGGCACAAGGGTAGATGAGAACAGATTAACCAGCAGAGGATGGCTCAGCTTACCCAAACTAGAATGGGATAATGGGTAAATAGATGACGTTGAGACGATTAGCCAACTATAGGGCGACGATCCTGCTTTGTTAGATTTATCTGGAACAATTGGAATTTTCCCGTCTATCCGATTTTGACATTTAGAGTGGGAGAATGGAAGAAATGGCCTCTTGAAATGGCTAAGTGCCTGGGCAATAAACTTCACTTATCGACGATTCGAAGCCTAACTTTGATTTCATCCTGCAAGTGAAGCTGGACTGGACTGAAAAGCGAATGACCACTGTAAACCTGTTGGATCCCGTTTCGAAGCCTAACTTTGATTTCATCCTGCAGGTGAAGCTGGACTGGACTGAAAAGCAAATGACCACTGTAAACCTGTTGGGCATCATTACGTAGCATTACGTAAGATGTGAGCAGCTTGGAAAACCTAGACATAACCCCTATACTTCAAAGTCAAGCTGGATGATCATTAGTCCGGATAACGCGCTTTCACAAGACACACTGTCATCCATGTTCCAGTCGGAAGGTTCACGTCACATGATCTGCTGTCAACTTGTGTAACAGCTTGGATGACACCTTCTCAGAGGATAGGTAAAAGTGTGTTCCAAGACATTCTAGCCCCCTGTTCGGTAGACTGTCAGTTTGAATCTCCCCAGAGGGTAGTGAGATACTCATTACCGACGATTCCCAATAACTTATTAATTTCACTAGGATGATGAAACCAAGCATTGGACTTGTAAACATCCAGTCACTTTTGGGACTACCTCTTTTAGTAGCGAAACAAATCAGGCGTTTCGATAACAATCAATCATTTCATAAACTGCTGTCTTGAAGGAAGGTTAGCCAAAAAAAGTCTAACGATTTGGAATATTTACGCTGCAGCACGTCGTTGTTGCATAGCAACACTGGTTGGCCCAATCAGGCATACCTCCATACCGGGTAGCGTTTGGTGCAACGTATGAGAAAACTGTGGTACGGAAGCCATAAGGTTGGGGAACGAGACGAAACGAAGCATGCTGGTCCTTCATTAGACGGCTTCGTAGCCACTCAGTTACAAGTTGTCACGCGAACGCGCTTGTTTAAATCATTTCTATGATCAGTATTCTAACCGGTGCTCAGTATTCGCACAACGGAATTGATTTTTTGAAAGATTTGACGTGTCCCTGATGGACCAAAAGAGACAGGCGATTGAGCTCAAAGTACGAGTTCAAACTTTTGAGCCCCATCTAGGCATCCCGGGGTCTCAACGATGTCAGGAACGTATTCCACCAGACTTTTTCCGCCAGGGATATGATTGCTTCAGTAGACAATGAAATTCGGTGAGCTGCAAATATCTGAACGTAGATTGGAATGGTTTTGGGTTGAGCATTTATGCAACAAAATGCAGCATTTTGGCGCAAAAAGTTTTATTTCACTCACAAAATTGTTTCAACAAAGAGCATTGTGCGGTTAATGGGCCCCAACCTAGATAGCTGAAACACATGGCCAATGACTGACCGCTGATCAACTGGCAGTTGATCTGTTCGTGGGCTTGATAACTGGATTCCGAACGCTTCGTCATCGGTATGCACCGCGCACGATCACGCAGTGCACACCAACTGGCTGTCCTCCCACATAGGCATGAGAAGTACGAAAGTGAAAAGGGCAGACGACATTGTAGATTCGTACAATGATCCGTATGTATTACACCGCGTAATTCCGTCAACGTACCCTCCAAATTTCAGGAACAAAAGTACTGACGTTCAGCCAATAGGCCTCGAAGTCGTCAGAGTTGCATCAACAAAACGAACAGCTACTTCTGTCTACACACCTCTGGTTTTTATTTTGCATTGGCTTTGTAAAGTAGGATGTCCATGTTCGTACAGCGCTTTGTCTTCAGCAAGTGATGGATGACCGACGAAGTGGACTGCGGTCGGTCGAGTAACCTCTGACTGGAGTTGGAAGGGGACAGATTTGATCGGGACAAGTGCTTTTTCACTCTGGGCGATGCGCGTTCAGACACGCGTTCTGCCCACGTATGTGAACGGAAATGGAAGCACTTTTACTGGCGAAATGAAAGTGCGCTCTTAGGTGTACACATGGATTGACTTCGTAGCCTAGTAGATACGTTTTACTACAGATGTGAGAAGACAATTAAGTAACTCGCTGCTATCTTCTCCCCTAAGTATCGGGCTCAGAAACACAACATATTTTGGAACTGCGAAAATAGCGTCCATTTTAGGGCAATCAGTAATGTTTTCAAGACTCTTAGCTTATAAGCCATCATTTTATCACAGCTTTAATACCGACTGTAATATGAAAAACCTGTCCCCTGTAATTTTTGAATCTCCTGCAGAATAGTCATTACCCTCATCAATGGAGTTATACACACTCAAAGATCTAGAATGTGCATACTTCTACAGTAGCATACTACTTAAATATTCTGGTTCTTCCACTCCAAAGGTACTCATACTCATAGACAGAATGGCGATTAAGTTGCTAGTTTTTGGTACATATTGGTCTGGTGAATAACCGCTGGGAGTCTGTAATGTGATAATCTATTTGATTTGGTACCTACTATTCGTCATAATTTGCCTCAAACCGGTCGTTTGTTTCAGGACTACAGCTGCTTCCTACTCTTGAATTTTATGGTGCAATGACGCTGATCAACAGATGAAAATGTATCCTTCCACCTATTTGAGTAGCTGCTGCAACCATTTCGGCTGCAGCGTCCGGTTCTTCTTAGACCTTGGCAAAAATGTGCTGGCAACCATTAACAGAAATATTTCAGTTTGGTTTTCAGTCTGTTCTTGGTTTTGATGGAAACTGTGGACAACTGAATAGCTGGTAACACCCTGACCACAAATAAACGAAGTTGTGGAGCGCAGTGCAAATGCAGAAGTCCACGTGTTTGTCTGTGTGTTCGTTTGTTTGTTTGTTTGTTTGTTTGTTTGTGTGTGTGTGTGTGTGTGTGTGTGTGTGTGTGTGTGTGTGTGTGTGTGTGTGTGTGTGTGTGTGTGTGTGTGTGTGTGTGTGTGTGTGTGTGTGTGTGTGTGTGTGTGTGAAATATACTTGTAAGCGAAATGATGGGTACAAAGTTTTCGTATTTCGAAGGTTTGCCTTGATGTGAGTTATGTTCAGGCCGACATTCCTTATATCATAGTGGAACATTTATGAAGACGGGTTTCAAAAGAAGACATCATTAGAACGGTTTTCTTGAGGTATATTGGGATTTGGAAGTTGATAATCGTGCAAGAAAAAAACACGCACACAGTCTGCATGAAGTGACTGTCCCAACGGGCCTACCAGATTTTGAGTAACTTTGCGTTGTCATGCTCCGCTATTGCTATATGTGGAACGATTGTCAGATACAGTGACTAGGAGTGCGTTCCCATCTTACGAGGTTGGAGAACCGAAAGAACCTGTCCCTGCGCTCTACAATAGTCGCCTAGCCTGTTGGAATACACCAGATGATAATTATTTCCTGCTACTCACAATAAACCAGTAGCGAAACTTCTTCCCCAAATTTGTTTGACAAACGCCGACCGATCATATTTAGGTGATTTTAGCAAGCCTGTGTAAAAATCAAAAGCACAGGATAAAAGGATTTGCAATAAACCTCAATCAAATGGGTGTGGGGGGTTTCATCTAATCGTTCCAAAGTTACTGAGTACTATTTTGGCTCACTGTAATGGTACTGTGTGCATCTTCCTCACCAAGAAGATACACATTCAAGAAACAGACTGGCGGAGATTCGTGCTTTCAGATTGGACAAGATCAGATGCCTCAGTGATTCAACCACTGATAACTGATTAAATTAACCGAAGAAACAGTGTGGACTCAATAAAGCTTATGAGCTTTGTTTTGACGAGGCGCTGCATCGAACAGACATTTCAGAACATATCGGCGTACTGCTTCAGCATCCCGTTTCAGTACGTTTTTTTCGGAAAGGAAGTATTGAAGCGTCTGGAGCACTCTTAGAGCATTGTTTTTGGTGTTTAATGAAGTTTGGCGTGCTTTACCTTGAAGTGATATGTATATTCTGATTAATGGTGAGCACATTGATGGATTTAGTGATTGTAGTCCGTCCCCAAATTTTAATCGATGCCTCAGAACACCATAACAGTATAATACCAGCTACAAAAAGTGACTGCAAGAAAATCCTGACTTACAACAGTAGAGACTTCAGCAAGTATGACAACAGGCCAACTTGCCAAATCCGGTGGGAGTTCTTGCTTACAGCTGTATTGTTCACGTAATGCGAGGAGCTGAGGCTCCTCGGTCAAATGGCTACAAGTAAGGGACAGTGAATGCCACAGGGTAGCGGGCGGACCGATTTGAGGACTACACCGAAAGTCACACACTTTCTGGTCCAAATAGCATGTTTTCGTGAAAAGCACTCATTTTTCCTATGAGTTATATGTCATTCCTGTTTTAAAGTATTCTCAAAACAAATTCTTCGAGTTGAAAGCGAACCTCACGAGCTTACTCTGAAATTCACTAACTGATACTGATTTTCGAGAAATAAAATCATTTGTGAATCAGTTTGATTTTCGCGAGAGGCTCAACTGAATCTCTCGTTTATGATAGTCTACAACTGAATGTAATGCACACAGGCCGCCTCATGATTCATTTGGCACGATATTCGAGATATTGCAGTAAATTTTCATTTTTCATGATGGAGACTACTAGGTCGGTCAAAGAATTTTGAGCAACCTTGTGAGTAGTTTCGTTTATGTAAATAACTGGTACTGAGATCATGCGGCTGTCACATACAAATCGGTATGTGCGGGACCCTTCCAAATAAGGGCCTCTGCAAAGAAGAAGCCGCGTTGACCCTCACACAAGTGCTTTATACCGAAAATGCCTCGTATTTATGTTTGCATGTATATATGTGTATCATTTCTTATATCACCCATCCAACAGCGCACTGGAGATGTCTCCTGGAATGGCGACGAAACGTTTGCAAATCAGTTGTCAATCTCGGCGAACAAATCAACAGCCACCGGCTCAATTACCAATTCCTTATTTCATACGATTGGTCGATCCAGTTCGTGCACATCTTCATGATATTTAAAAATCGGAAAAACGATGGATCCCCTTCCCACAAATAGTTCGACAAATGAAAATAACCTCTTATGTTTGGTTTTGTAGACAATGCACAAAAAGGTGACAAATTCATTAAAAATTACATTACCATGTGAGTTCATACAAACGACTCAGAGATGCTATTCCCAAAATATCCTAATTTCTTTATTATATGATCGTTAACTTCAAATGTAGGCAAAACGCACACCGAACAGATGTCTGGACACCTAAAACGGAAGAGGCCGGACACACTGGCGTCCATCAAATAGCTCAATGGAGAAAACTTTGAGTGACACTGATAAAGGACGACTGGTTGCCACCCACCTGATGCACGCATGACAATGTTTAATCATAGTGATCCGCAAAGCTTTCAATTGAACCGTCTAGACAGAAGCAATGTATGGTTAAAACAGAGGCCGATTACGGAGGAAGCATTCTCTCGAAAGGAACTAGCAGGAATCTTATTTAAGGCTTTTTAGTTGGTGAATTGACATGTGGGCAGCTGGGAGAAGCTGATAAAATGGGCATGTTCACAACCGATTAGCAACAAAACCCCAGTGAGTGTGACTCAAGTTGTGTGGTTGGATTACTGTTACAAAGAACCGTTTTGGTGGAAATTGCCTTCGTTTTATCCTCTGGTTAGCAAACAGGTTATTAAACAAACTCCATTCTACGGGGGTTGGCCATGAGAGTGTACATGAATGTATTGCGTACGCCGTATGTGAACCGGCTTAGGGATATGTACGGGAATTATCGGTCTTCTCAGAAGGAGTAGGCTATCTGTGAGGTGTCACTGAGATGCAGAGAGAGCAGGTGAGTGGGGCATCTGTAGGAGTCACGCTCACCATCCTCTGATATACCGCGATTGACACCTAAGATCCGTAATGAGACAGTCAGTAGAGGAGTAGGTCAACAAAAATTTCAGAGCTGATTATATCCATTTGTTATCTATTATGAAAATAGTAATACAGCATATACATTACAAACACGGCGCATTCTGAACAGGAAGTGCAGTGTCTTCAATAAGTATCCTCTGACCAGATGAGATTGGTGATATCGATTCTAGAGAAGAAAGTGGGAAAAATAATAGAGGGAAACATAGGTTTCTTACGCTTCGCGGCTATTTCGGACCACATGATTCATACAGTTACTAGTGCTGTGGTAAATTATGAGCGGAATTCGATGACTATAAGCAAACTCTAACTAAATTACAGGCACTGGTTTATGGGAAAAGAAGTAACTTTATTTCTTGACGGTTGCGGGGAGAAAGTTATACAGCCATTCGGGAAGGGTCACCGTAAAAGTTCTACTAAACTGTCACACCATAGTTATTCCACACTTAATTGCTTCTGAGCGAGTTTGTCGACTTTCACAGATCGAACCTTATGTTCTTGCGCGACATATGACACAAAACTACGTCAAACAAGGGTGCAACAGAGACTCCGCACTCACACCAAAAACTCCTTTAGCTGTAGTACCCTTTCGGTGCCTAACCGCCATGCCACCAGAAGGAAGCACGAGGGCTGGGATACTGCAAGCTGCCTAAGCCTAGACAAGGAAAGTCGAGAGCCAGGGGTCGGGTTCGAACCAAGGGCTTTCCGGTCAGTAAATTAGCGCTCTAACCACTAAACCATCTCGCCCCAGAAGTTAGCCGTTCCGAAAGGGACTAACGTCACACACCCCATTTGAACAGTTCTTCTTCCTTCCCCTAACGCAACTATGCTGATGAGTACACGCCAGGACTGGATTCTTGGTTCGCTATTATTAGAGCCCATCAGTAATGTACAACATTGACCGTGCCGAGGATTGAACCCAAAACATCTTTCATGTGGGACGAGTGTGTTACAAGTCTTCCACCAACACCTCCTGAACACACCTGATTCGAACTGGCAAATGTGTTCACACTTGGGCTTTGTGACTGCTTGGTTTGCCCAAAGATTCGAACGGCAACCCACTAGCTGTCTTGGTCCTGTTAGTCCGTTGATCATACTCAATTGGCTAAGTTCACTGGTGGTTGATCACGTGGCCGTTGATATGTTAACTGAGATCGGCAGACGTTGCAGACGTTTTGTCACCAATCGGGGTGACATGACTGGTTGGGTAGTTCCACATGCCGGTAAGGTCCTTGGTATATCCGAAAGGATGACTACGTCGCCTGGCACGGAACTAAAATAATGCTTGAAAACGGTTGTGACGTCTTATTGAAGAAACACTCCAGGAGAGGAACTGCATCCTAAGCGATGGTCTTTTTTTGGAGAAACGTTTTTGCTCAAAAATTTCCTATTACTGAAAGAACGGAGTGAGTATGCCTACAAATTGTAATGGCTATAAAGCCTGATGCATAGGTTAGACCGTAGCACCTTTGCTTCGAGAATGAAGGAAGTTTGTCCACATAAATTACCGGCAAACACAACAGACGTGAAAAAAAGAATAAAACAAGCATGAACCTTTGCAACGCACACCCTGAAAAGTCAGAACTTTGTAGAATTTTTTCGACCAGCCTTATTCAAACAGCTCTCTCGTCCACATAGTGGATATTATCGAACGCGAGCTCTACCAAGCGCAACTTCCAGGTGCAAATGGACCAATCGAATGGAATGGAACTGTCCGTTATTTGACAGCAGCGTATATTACACTTTGAACCCCCCCCCTACTTTTCACCTATGGTATGCGACTGTCAGTATCGGTGACTCACACACTCTACCAGCTTATCTCCAGTTTGATTCCAATGCACATAGCTCTGATCGACTCACTGTCACTCACCTAGGACAGTTCACCTTTAATGACCCGATTTTGTGGAGGCGTAGTTTTTTTCTCTGCTCCATTGTAGTTCAAAGCTTGTACGCTGCAAATAGGGGTTGATAAACCCTTGTCAATAAACAAGAGGCTCGATGAGAGACCATCGGTCACCTGTTTTGATTATCGACGCTGATTCGNGATTTGTGATTTGTAATCTTGTTCGTGCACAGCTGGTTCGAAAGCTCAACTACCCCAGTTGGATTGTAAGATGCGGTAGTGTTTAATTTCGTGGGAAGGCTATCAGGCCGTCTGCATTGCTCATGTGTGCACTGACTTTTTATCGGTCAATTTCTCCAACCACCGGTCTTGCGCCCATCCAGACAGCTTGTAAATCATTCAAGATTTGTAACTGTACAAGTATAACTGTCTGTAATACATACCTGATCAAATGTCTTCCTGTGAATGCGTCGCTTTCCTCATTCCTTTTTATATGGTATGACTTTGAAAGTGAGTTTTCATCGGTTCCACGCATGGACTTCAGTCACGAGACATGCAAATCATCCATAAAAATGAGCTGAAAACAAGGTAGAACGAACAGACGATTTGTAGTCAACTAGAATCACGTGACTGAAACCAATAAAGTCAGACTTTTTCAATGGCCTTTGTGTTCGCACTGCTAGCTGGTGAACCCTGATGAGTAACGCTCTGCTCATAGACGACATTTCCGAAATTTGTTTACACATAAGCGCCAAGACAAATATTTTGGTTATTTGTGAGGCTCGCTTCCGGGGGATAGATCGCGATTTTGCTTTCAGTCCTCTGGAGTCACCAGTACTATAGTCCTGAGTTCTAAGGGCGTGTAAACGTGTACTTCCAGTCATGAACGTGGTAACTGCCGTTGTTTTGGACTAATGGAAGTGGTTGCAGGATGACCAATGGTCGACGAAGGAGGGTGAATAAGTAGGACGAGCAACGCTTCCATTTTTTCAGAGCTATACTCCGACGGTTATAGGTAAGCGCGGCTGTGCAGCCGGATAGACTGGTTTCAGGAGTGAATTCGATTCCTTCTTGACATATCCCAGAGGATCATCCCCATACTGCAGAAAAAAGATTATCTAATCCCTTTTTGGGCCAAACTAGTCATTTGGGGTGAACATGCGGATCGCTCGTGAGTAGTCAATCTCTCGGCAGCGGGCGGGTCTTTGCGAGACTTCGTTTTATATCTGCTGATTCGCTAATCTGTGGTATCTGCTGCTGACCCGCTCCAGTGCCTAGTTGACGAAAAAAGACTCACAGAACGGGACACAACAGCTATATTCCGAACAAGCGAGTACGAGAGCGTGAGTGCGTGTGAGTGCGAATGTACAACGGTCCCAAGCTATTTAATGGAGGGACACTGTCTGAATTTGGTCCACTGCTGACACACGTCTGGCTTTGGTACGAGGCTGTGACGTGCTGCATATTGCGGGGGCGTTGTCTGACCTTGATCAACACTGACTCGCGCTGTCTGGGTTTGATATAAGGCTGTGACGCGCTGCATGTTGAGGGGTGTTTTTTTGTTGGTCACTACCCTATCGGAGCTGAGAGTCTCGGTAGATTTCGGGCATTTAGTGGTTGTTTTCAGGAGGCTGACCTTCCTGATACTTCGTAATCTATAAAAACGACACCGAAGTGTTTTCAATTAGGTCAATTTTGGAATTAGCATCCAAACTGTGAACTTGTCGCAAAGACAACCAGTGTGTGATGGTGTGCTTAGGCAGCCCTCTAAAATCGTCTGTCTAATTCCTCCAGGCTCATCTGATAAGTCATAAGACGGATATAAACGACAGGGAGAGGGAGGTGTTTTCAAGTTTTGATAGCATCTTTTACAAAATTCGTGAAAATGTGACCAGCATAAAGTGGCACTTCATCTCACTTTTATCCTTGTTTGCAATGAACGGAAAAGCTTCTGTCCGCTCTTCAGGTGACATATCTTCATAACATCAGTGACCACTCCAGAGAGGGATAAGAAAGCTGTAAATAAAAAGGAACTTTTTCTGCAGTCATGGTTGGTCGTGATCTTTCTCTCGGATCTGAAGACGTTGTGAGTTTTGAGCAATTAGCCGAAGAAACAGACCGTTTGGTGAGACCTATTGGGCCATCTATAGAAGAGGGCTGTTTAACGCGTGACAGAGAGGAAGAAATAATGAAAACGAATGAATGACCCCTTCACCTACGTATATTTGTACTGCCCTGATTAACGAGAAACTGGATCATATGAAAATCGGTTGCAGAGCACTTCCTTCAACAAGAGGGTATGAACAGCCGTTTTCCAAAAATGTCAACCGTACCAAATCATGGCAGGATAAATCGTTCCTGAACAGAAAGTGATCTCTTATTTCCCATCTAGTTTGTTATCAAGACTAGCTTTTTTTAAATTGAACAAGTAGCAACAATAAGTAAATAAACAAATAAATGATGAAAAGAATCTGGCCCAATCAATGTACCTAGCCGGCTAAAGGTGGGTCACGAATATCTCACCTGCATGTCGTTTCAACAATAAGCCGACCCAGTCAGTCGACTGGACGGCGCATCAGGAAGGGACTACAATAGAGACACTACAATAGTTCAACAGAACTGTACCATCAGACTCTAATTCACTCGTGAATCTGTAAGCGCTGGCAGCAGACGATGGTTGATTCTGCAGAAAAGTGCAGAACCAACTACCGCAGAGTTACGTACCATGCACCATCTGCTCTGCAACCGTCGTAAGGCACAATTCGATAGTCTTTGGTGCTAACAGTAGAATAATCCATTGGAATACTGCAACAGAATAATCAAGAAAGGCATCAGTGACCCTAACGAGATTTAGAACAAAGGTCAACATTTGGCGCCTGTTTGACTCAGCTCTTCAGTAGCGACTTTGGGCACCATTTCTATTTGCACTCGGGTTACAGCTTATTAAGCGGAATACTCACTGATGGAATCACGTCTGTGAGCTGAACTATTTTAGGCTATCCATGACCGAGTCTAATAGACAGACACGTAGTGACGCATTTCGCTGTTGCCAGGCTATCAGTGCTGCACGCAACTAGGAAAAAAATCCCACAGGAAATGCGTACACTGGTAGATGAGATCTCTGAGCCGTCATCGGAAGTTTAAAATATCTGAAGTCGGTATATAGGGCCAGGCTTAAAGGTATGTGAGCCAGTGTTTTCATAGGAAAAAAACAGGAGAAAACAGCGTTGAAATGATGCTCCAACTGGAGGACGGACATGAGTCATGCTAGCCGCGTAACTATGACATCCGTTGCCATGACATTCATACTGGGTACTCTAATGGGGTGCAAAAACATCACAGTCGGACGGATAAAAGAGCCTTGTTTTCACCGACCGTCCAGATGTTGTTGGTTTGATCGATTTCTGACCTCTGGGTATCGATGTTCTGTAAGAATTTACTGGGGCCCGATTCAGACATTGCTCGAACCCAAAATGACAAATTATTTGAGATTAAACAAGAGAAACGTTGAACCTGACTGAATCTTTGCCAGGTGATCAGGAAGTACTTGTGTTTTAAGATTCATATTTGAGTGTGTTTGCCTGTTTGTGTACATTAAAAGAGCCGTCTCAATTCTTGAATATTAAACCTACAAGGGTGTCAACAGCAGTCCTCTCTAACCACAAATGTACAGGTCACGCCAGATTACATATGCCATTAGCTAGTTCCAGCTGTGTACCTCTTGTACGTCGTGTGGTCCAGCACGCCACTCTACACGTGCGTTTTGTGTCCTAGCTTTTTATCTGTCTCCGCACGATTTGATTGCTATGGATCACCAGTTGAGCACGCGAAAGATTTTACTAGTGTCCCCTTCTCTTCACCTTTCGGTCTTGTTGATTGGGCTTGCACCGCGTACAGGTCGTTCGGTTGATCGCACATGCAGCTCAGCGCAAGCTCCATGTGGCATTACTTATCGCTGGAAACAAATACCAGTCCAGCGTGTATTCGTATGACATCTATTGAATCAATGAATCTATTTAACTCCGTCTAAATTTATCCGTTGTACTGGAATAGCACCTGAAATGTCCCTCACGCTCTACTCTACAAGACAGAGAAAGGTTCGGATACGGAAAATTTAATATGAAACTAGTTGGGGGAACATGCTGTGGGCTCCTCGGATTAGCGTCGGTAATCAAAGCAGGTGGTCTCTCATCGAGTCTCTTGTTTATCGACAAGGGTTTATCAACCCTTATTTACAGCGTACAAGCTTTGAACTACGATGGAGCAGAGAAAAAAACTACGCCTCCACAAAATCGGGTCATTAAAGATGAACTGTCCTAGGTGAGTGACAGTGAGTCGATCAGAGCTATGTGCATTGGAATCAAACTGGAGATAAGCTGGTAGAGTGTGTGAGTCACCGATACTGACAGTCGCATACCATAGGTGAAAAGTAGGGGGGGGGTTCAAAGTGTAATATACGCTGTCAAATAACGGGCAGTTCCATTCCATTCGATTTGTCCATTTGCACCTGGAAGTTGCGCTAGGTAGAGCTCGCGTTCGATAATATCCACTATGTGGACGAGAGAGCTGTTTGAATAAGGCTGGTCGAAAAAATTCTACAAAGTTCTGACTTTTCAGGGTGTGCGTTGCAAAGGTTCATGCTTGTTTTATTCTTTTTTTCACATCTGTTGTGTTTGCCGGTAATTTATGTGGACAAACTTCCTTCATTCTCGAAGCAAAGGTGCTACGGTCTAACCTATGCATCAGGCTTTATAGCCATTACAATTTGTAGGCATACTCACTCCGTTCTTTCAGTAATAGGAAATTTTTGAGTAAAAACGTTTCTCCAAAAAAAGACCATCGCTTAGGATGCAGTTCCTCTCCTGGAGTGTTTCTTCAATAAGACGTCACAACCGTTTTCAAGCATTATTTTAGTTCCGTGCCAGGCGACGTAGTCATCCTTTCGGATATACCAAGGACCTTACCGGCATGTGGAATTACCCAACCAGTCATGTCACCCCGATTGGTGACAAAACGCCTGCAACGTCTGCCGATCTCAGTTGACATGTCAACGGCCACGTGATCAATCACCAGTGAACTTAGCCAATTGAGTATGATCAACGGACTAACAGGACCAAGAC
>NW_008751670.1:403947-439477 GCF_000715545.1 Opisthorchis viverrini
TTAGCTTTGTTCATTATCTGACGACTTCGTTCGCATGAGAGCTAAAAACCGCTAATTGCCTAACCTGCTAGTCTGCATCCACCCTCCAGATGCCCATTAGCCTTACGCCCCCACCCATAATCCATCCATACTGAGCCGTTTGACCCTTTTCACTACCTCGATCAACAACTTCGGTGGCACTAGTCTGTCTCCACTTCTCCACCTTCCATAGCATACCATACTACTCATAAATTTGCTTAGAAATCTTCCGGTAGATGTTCTGTTTGTCACTGTTGATCTCAGTCACTTCCCTATAGCTACCTGATCTACCTACTTGATGCTCAGTGTACATTTCAGGTTCCCAATTTCACTTCTGGTCTCCATCTGCACAGTCATTCCGTCCACTTTTGTACATAGCATTTATCCTATTCACTGGAAAGTGCACCATCACTTGCTCCAATCCACTGAGTAGTCTCTAATACTAATTTAGTTTTACCCATATTTGGGACCCTTCTATTTTTTTCAGATGTCAGCTCGTTTCATATTCGCCCCGTGTGCTCGCATGATTGGCGCCCGCGCAGCGCAGCGTGAAAACGGCAAACTAAACAGACTTGCAAACGAACCCGCCAAATCCACTAGACAAGTCGGTTGTGGCCAGCTCCGTGCCCAACTGAATATGAGGATTCTGTGTAATAAGGTACAGGTAAGAGGCATTCACTCTATCCAGTTCGGTCACGACTAAAGTGCCATTTAGATAATGTTTGAATACGCCTGGTATTCGCTCGGATCCGTCTGTCATTTAGCTATGATTCCTATCCCGGAACAAAACTAACTAAAAATCCCAACTTCTGAAATTCGGTTATCCGGTGCATTTCAGTATGTACCTGACTCAAACCGGCTTCCTCTACCTGCACGCAAAGGAAGCACGAAAAGTTCATTTTTAATCTGGTCTTCTTACTTTATTTATAAAGAAAAAACTAGTCTGTGGTGTTTGATCAGATGCTCGTGGATAGCTCTGCGATAAGACAACTTGGTAGGTGGAACATGTAGCAAAGATTTATGTCAGCTCCTTGTCACCCAAGATGAAGACAGCTCGAAACGATTCTATCTCAAAACACTTGGCAGTTACAGATGGCTGTTTCGTTTGTGTAGTATACACTACACGGAACTCTGTTGCTTAACGTTAACTCATGCCTTCATTGTGTCTGAGTTTGAGGATTCCATCACCAAAATGCAGCTGTGTAATCAAGACGATTTGGCTGGTTTGTCATCATTTGGACTACGGAATCGGTTATGTGGCCCTTCATTTGCCTATTTCATACTATTTACCAGTTGAATAAAAGTCAATTATTAACCTTGAGCCTTACATTTGTCATCCGCATCACATTCTCATGCCTGCTAAAATGACGTACATTTGGTAAACCCTGGTACTGGTACTAAGCCAGTACGAATCTTGTAACAACAGGATTTCAACAACCGACCAAGAGCTCACGGAAGACTCAAAAGGATTCGAATTTCTGCCAGACTGACTGGCTGCTCGCGGTAGGCCGTTACCAAAAACTGCAAGCAAACCGTCGTGTCGATATGTGGCGGATTCTTTGGCAGAACACCAAGATCCAATGGCCACGCGTAGCCTCAGCCTTTTCCAGAATCGGAAAGCAACGCATGTAGTCTTTCTCAGGTATCAAAAATCTATTTCCATTCTCATTGCCTGGGAAGAAGGGGACAAAGTTAGCAAGCAGAGAAGCCATCGATGAGACGATTCAAGTATTCTAAAGCAGCAGTTTTCATTGGTACTTATTGCTCAAACAAAGAGCAAAGTCATATCCAATGGTTACCTATGAACATCGTGACGAGGTGGCCTAGTGGTTGGGGCACGAATTTACCGGCCGGAAGATTCATGTTTCGAAAGAGACTGCTGGGCAACCTGGCAGTAGTCCAGCCCTTGTGCTTCCTTCTGTTAGTTAGGCACCAAAAGGCTGCTACAGCTGAACTATGACTACCTGGAAGAGGTCACTTGGCCACAGAGTATGAAAATACGTTCAATGCACAGTATTAGGCTAGCCGCTTACTGAGGATTCTGTAACGGAGCATGCATCTAGGCATCGCTTAGGATTCGACACACCATCTTTCGTTTAGTCTCAGCTACCAGCTCAACTTTTCTTCAGAATTCACTGAAAGGAAAATCAGCTTATAAAGTGAAGGTGATTCTCATGATGCGACATATTCGTTGCAATTTACACAGAGAAATAATCCAATACAGGACATTCGACGAAAAAAGAAACATTACAGAGACAACATTATTTGGCATTTGGCATGACTTTATTGGCCAGTAGCCACGTGGAACCACCGTGTGGCCAGCACTCACTTATGCCATTGGTGAGACTCTCTTTGATTCGATCTGGCCTCATTGGTAGGTTAGCAAAATACCAGTTTTGAACCAATCACACTGAAGTTGCAAGTCAGGACCAGGTTGTGTACACAAATCCGATATGTATCGAGTTCATGGTAGGTGTTTTTAGTATGAAGTTACATTCTCACCCTACAATGATAGTGTTTCTTGGTTCATACTTCAGTATGGTTGGCTAGCACTCAAGCTGTTGTTCACATTAGGCCACGTGATAGGACATCACACATCTCCACATACCTCCACAAAAAGCTGAACTTTGGTTGAGCGATTCCAACTCTGTCGGACGGTGTTCTATGTGGCCATTTTTCACATGGAAAGAGAGGTTAGTTGATCTTCGATACGGTTCTCTCAAAAGGGGGGCATAATTGACTTTAGTGAACTAATCATTTCACGCGGTAAACTACATGGCTCAAGAGTCAAAGTGGGTAAATTGCAACTGACATTGGGCAAGTCTCCCAACGACCAATCGGATACGGAAATATTTCACGATCGGTCGAGTCCGTCGTACCATAGTTGTAAATGATCGAACAGAGTTCGTTGATCGAAAGTGAGCCAACTCCAGAGCGGTCACCGGCGAAGACACTGTAGTGAATTACCCAAGTTCATCTAGTTGCCCCCGACTTGTTCGATGGGGAAAAACCTAACGGAGTCTACGAGACAATTGTGGTTATTCTCAGTAACTAACAACACAGTGAAGCCATGATTTTAGAGGACGAATCCCTTTCGTTGGAAGTTGGAACTTGCTGTATGGTAGTCTGGTTACTGAAATCATCTGGTAATCTGGAGATGGCTTCATTATCAACCGTAATCCCATTAGAAAGACATGGTAGCATCGTTGCATAAGCTTGCCACTGAGCATGGCGCAACTAACACAGCTTCCTGAATGACGAAAGATAATGAAGCCATAAAGATTTGCACCTGTTGCTTCCAAATGATGCATCGTTGCCCAAATAGAAACTACCGATTGTTTACCAAGCTCTTCTGAAATGATGACTTCTCAATCGGTTCCAAACTTTTTCCAATTGATTGAAAACAACTACGGACCATGTGTTCGCAAATTGTCCAGTGACTACGTTCGATTGGCAAGGCTAGAGGCAAACTGGGAGAACCACCGCATATTCAATAAACGCTGCTTGAAACACAACATAATCCCTACATCGTTACTGGTTAAGCCACCGGACACGTCACTCGTTTCTGCCCGAATAGCATTCTCAGCGGCCAAGTCATTCCTGAAACAGAGGATCTACTTGACTACTCGGCGTCTATCTGATATCCGTCACCACTCATGTCGGCTGAACCAAGATCTTCAGACCGTGCTCTCTCCCGCAGACTTCCAGTTGCTCCAAACCAAAGCGACAGAAGTGAAAGCTATCCAAGGACAACATTGCAAAGAGAGACAAATACGTAAGTTCGAAATGTTGCTTTCTAAGACTCGGATTTCAAGGGAGCCCATGACTAAGCCTAAACCACCTACTAGCTATTGTAGCGTGGTAAATTTATCAAATAGACCGTTAAGTGAGGAAGAGCGCACTCTGCTAGAGAAAGGCTTGAATTTCGCAGTGAGCAAAAGGGTGATAAGGGCCGAAGAAATAATCCCTAGCGTTGAATCTGTGTTTCAAAAACTTCCGTCAATGGAGGCAGAGAGGCTACGGGTACAGCTAATCACAGTCCTTAAGTCCCAGCAGCCAGGAGCTCCAAATATTACATCAGCAGAGCGAAGAGCTTTAAACACCCTAAAACGGGTGGACAACATAGTGATTACAAAGGCGGATAAGGGTAAGGCCACAGTTGTTATGAACAAGAGTGATTATTTACAAAAGGTTAAGCAACACCTAGCTGAGGGTCCTTATCGGGAGATCAACAATGCGAATATTACGTCTATAATGAATAAGAGTAAAGCCGAAGTTGGAAGATATCTGCGGTCCGTGATAAACCACTTAGGGCAAGGCAACTGGTATCGATTGTACCCCAAAAGTGCAATCCAACCACGACTTTATGGCCTTCCAAAAATCCATAAACCAGAGGTCCCAGTGAGACCGATAGTAGACGGAATAGGTTCCCCACCGCATGAACTGGCCAGATTCTTGGCCGGTATTTTAAAACCCCTAACCGGGAAATCTAGTACTTACATTAAAAATTCATATGACTTCGCCAACAAAGTAGCGGGTGTCACTGTTGAACCGGATGACATCCTTGTAAGTTTCGATGTGAATTCGTTATATACAAATGTGCCAAAAGGGGACTCTTTAGAAATAGCCAAGCGACTGCTGTTAGCGGACACCACCCTTTCGGAACGGACACAGCTTACGGTAGATGAGATAGTGGAAGGCATAAAAGCATGTCTGAATCTCACCCACTTCGTATTTGACTCAGTGGTTTATACTCAAGAGCAAGGTCTAGCAATGGGATCTCCAATATCCCCGGTTTTGGCAAATATATTTATGGAAGAATTTGAACAGAGAGCTTTAGCCGGATTCCCACACCCACCAAAGATATTCTGGCGGTATGTAGATGACACTTTCGTCGTCATGAAACGGGACAAGGTTAATGAGTTTTACAATTATCTGAATGAACTGAGTCCACAGATCAAATTTAGTATGGAGATAGAGTCAACATCGGGTAAACTGGCCTTCTTAGACTGCATGACACATAAGGTTGGGGGGAGACTAAAGACCACAGTGTATGAAAAGCCAACCGACACTGGGGCAGTTTTGAACTACTCGTCTGCCCATCCGAAGTCGGTATTCGCCAGTATTGCGTCATCAATGTTTAGGCGTGTAAGGGCCCTGTGCACAGAAGAAGCCGATCGAACAGCGGCCCAAATTGAGGTAAAAAACAAACTTCGGGGTAGTGGATATCCAGCTAGCTTGATTAGGCGTCAATTGCGAAGGGTGTTGATACCGGTAGAGAAACCCAACAGGGAATGGATTGGGACAGCTGTTATTCCATATAAACCAGGGACATCGGAGGCAATTCGAAGAATTCTAAACATGGCCAACATTAGAGTAGCTTTCCAGAGGGGGAACACTCTGCGCTCTGCATTGGTGCAATTGAAGGATCGCCTCCCGGCAAACAGAACCAGGGACTGTGTCTACAAAATCAAGTGTAATGACTGCATCAAAGTCTATATAGGACAGACGGCCAGGGAACTATACATCAGAGTCGGAGAGCATAGTAGAAAAATAAACAGGCCGCCGAGAAACGCAGATGAATATCAAGCGTTACTGAAAGACTCGGCGATTGCGGAACACGCACTAGACACAGGACACAAAATAGATTTAGAAAATGTTGAGGTTTTGAGGCGAGGACTACGGTCCACGTCACACAGACTGATCGCCGAGGCGGTAGAAATCGCCAAGCATCCCAGCGTCAACAGAATGAAAGGCGTAGAACTGGCTAGCGTGTGGAGAACGGTCTTGGGTCACTCGAGCTGACACGTGTTGGTGTGCGGTCATCAGTAGGAAGAGTAGTCATCACTTGGATTCCACTTGACCTCAACCCCCCTCAAACTAAATTGTCGGAACACTCACAACCCCACAAAGACTAAGGAAAATCTAACAGCGGCACCCGAGGCGAATCATCAGGTGAAGCATTCTGAAGTGGAAGATTAAGGAACGGAAAGCGATCGGAACTAATTTGGAACCCTCCAACACATCGATTCAAGATTTTGGCACCCACACTAGCCGACAAGAGTCTTTAATTGACACTCAACACTGACTTAATCTGAAGAGAACTTACTGATTGGTTCCCCGTCTGTCTTATAACCTGGCCAATTTTGTGACCTGCTCACTTGGCCTGATGAAGCTTTTGTGTCAAAAGCGAAACGTTGCCCAAATAAAAACTACCGACTGTTTACCAAGCTCTTCTGAAATGATGCGTCGCTTATTTGTGCTGAAGATCATCCCAAAATAGAGTGGATTATTTTGCTGCCAAATGCCACTCAAAGATGAATGACGTCATACAAAAATAAACCGTTCTATGAAAAGCCGGACAGCGAGCCAATCCTACCTGGCTACACGGTGGTCTCATGTGACTGCCCCACGTTCTGACCGTTTTTCAAATAGGTTCCGTTTCAACTTTTCAGCATAAACAAGTGATTTGGTTGAGTCGCACTTCAGTGTCAACGTAATTTGTAAAGATGTATTTTTCGTCATGTCCATCAGCGATACCGCTCCATTAACCTGACAATCCAAACGTGAAAAAAACACCAAAATATCAACATATCAGAAAATGACACCCAAATTGAAATTTCGACTATTCACCTCATCAACAAACACAACTGTCCAACCTGCTGTTGGAATACGTCCTACAAAGGGGGTACGACTTATAAACAATGTCAGTATGTGTTTATCAAGATTACTTACAAGGTTGTTGAAAACTGTTCGATATCCGATGACCAGTTCCACCCTTGTCCGTGGGACTCATCAGATGCGTGCACTCACCAAGTTTCCATCAACCTCACGTTCTACTCAAAGTGAAATTGGACGGAATTGGCGAAACACACTCGTTTGCACACCAAATCGGTTTAAACGGTAGAGTCAACTGAATGTCGCGTTGATGATATTCTTCAGATGAATGGACTGTAGACAGGCCGCTTCACATTTCAGTTGATATGATGTTTAAAATGTCACAGAGCATTTCCTCGAAGGTAAACTACTCACTGGGTTGCTGCTTAAGAGTCTTTGGCAAGCTCATGAGTGGTGCACCTTCAAGAAAGTTTCGGTATCTGCTTGTCACGAGATTTGTGTAAAAATGTATCGAATAGAGTGTTCTCTGCTCGATAAAGAAAGCTAAACGTTTATATAGCCTGAAGGAAGATGGGGCATTCAATAACAAAAGAGAGCAGGTCGATTTCAAGAACATAGAAGAAATCGCACAGTGTTTACTTCAATTAATGGATTTTCTGAAAAATTTGCACTTGGAGTCATTGCAGCATCCCACG
This sequence comes from Opisthorchis viverrini, assembly GCF_000715545.1. Taxonomy (NCBI): domain Eukaryota; kingdom Metazoa; phylum Platyhelminthes; class Trematoda; order Opisthorchiida; family Opisthorchiidae; genus Opisthorchis; species Opisthorchis viverrini. The sequence continues at coordinate 411,279 of NW_008751670.1, forward strand.
TACATTGGCCATCATACGATCACGGTGGGAGAAAATGCAGAGACAATATATTGGAATACAAACATGTGTTGCAGTTCTATTCAATATTCGACTAAGCTGTCACATGAGACAAGTTTGCTGAGGGCACTGGGTGCACTGACACGGCTGACATGGCAATGATCATGTGACCGATTTTGCACAGCCAATCAGTAACCGTTTTCCATCTTGCCTGTTCTATGCCCACGACTGAAGATGAAGAAAAAAATGTCAGAATATCGTGACAGATGCCTTCTCTTCGTCTTGTCGACCCCACTGAATAGGGGCTATTCTCATCAGACCCTATCGGATAAGGGGCAGTATACTATCGGCAACAACTATAAGAACCGCGTACTTGCCGTGCGGTGGTTTTGGCTGCCACAGTTTCGTTCACCGATGATTCGGGGAGATGGCGTAGGTAGCTGCGCACACTGTAAATACCGTGGTTTACAAACGGTCTAAATACAAGCTGTTTTCCTGGAAGAGACTTCGCAGTATCAAACCACTGCATTCAGAATTTGTAATTATGTTAGGCAGACGAGCACAAGTCTCCTAATGTGAAGTTGCCTCTCAAGAGAATTTGAAAAAATGTGAGGACCCGTTTGTTGCTGTAATATTAACCGCCGGACGCGCTGTCTGGTTGATATAGCAACGGATTCAAGGAACTCGAGAGTGGATGAACGGGTCACACTGAAGCATCGAGAGGGCAGCACAATTTCGATCCGAACAAAAACAAATGAACCAGAAACCGCTGTCGCCACCAGCAACCCTCAGAGGGGAACAAAATGACTCGTCAAACAGGTCAATTTCAATATCAATAATGGCCACAATATAGATTATTTGACCAATCCAGAACAGCCTCCTAAATCCAACAGCTACAATAAGAAACTAAACCGAACGATATTCCAATTCATCATGACAGCAGAATAAGACTAACGACGTTATACCTGTTAGAGAAGAGAATGATAAATTGCTTTAGTATGGACGAAGCCATCAGTATTCCGCAAAGTGACAAAGGAAGAATAACAACCTCTCTGGACAAGAAAAACGCATCGACGAGGCCGGAACTTTGCTTAGTGACAACTCAGAGGTGCACCGTCGGGATAATCGAACTTGGCTTTTATTGCAGAGGTTACAATACAGAATATGGAGCAGGTTTTGTTATCAAGTGTCAACCAAAAATATGGATGCGATACGTAGACGACAGTTCGCTTTTATGAAAGGTGAACTTTTACGAACCAGTTGCTGAACAGAGCGTCCCCTAACATCCACGATACATTGGAAACGGAGCGCAACAAGCTGACGCTTCTGGATGCACCGGTCAATTGAGCGACAAATGGCCGACTGAAAACACAAGTATACAGCAGGCGAACGAAGACGAACCAACTTCTGGACTACTTTAAAATCCATCAAAACTATCGCAGATGAAACTGTGTGCAAGCATTGGCTAAACGAATCGGGACGCAACGTGGTCGAAGAGCAAAGATGATTTCATCAGATAGTCCACAATAATGGCCGAGGAGCTTTATCTGGAGATCGTTACGAAACAAACATAAGACCAGAAAAACAGGATTACGCTTCCACATATCGAAAACACCACCGGAGCGATTGCAACACGCTCACAGTAAAACAGAATAACTTTCATCTTCAAGCCTGCACACACGAAACCAAAAGGAATACCGAATGTAGTGAAAGCAGTGTCACCAAACAAATTCATTGTAACGACTGAGACAAATACTGTGGGTCAAAATGGAAGAAAAATGGTCATCGGAATGCACAAGCTTGTCCTGGCTTTCATCCGCACAGACTGAGGGCTATCAGGTCATCTGGTATCATGTTAGATACTTGATCCCAGGCTGGACATTGAAATGCGTGAGACATCAGACGAAGCAACATAAAGAATAAATACACCGAACCAAAGGAAACTACCTAAAATGGAAGGCTGTCTAGTCAATGAAGAAAATGCGACAAAACCGGAATGTAATGTAGTAAGGACTAATGAGGACGGAGGATAACAACCATTGAAATAAAGATATCCAAGTTGAGTGCAGGTGAATGAACCCACAATATAACTCAGATTCTAATCAAATCCGCCCTGCAGCCAGCTAAGCAAAGCAGTTAGTAGAAGCTTCCCTTAGAAACTGCATAAACGTAAGCAGAGTAGGAAATACCCATACAACTGCACATTGAAGGTACCTGCTCGACTAGTGACGAAACGTCTGTCGCCTAACTGCCAGGCTGGGAGAATAAATCAGCAACCAATCCGAATAGTCCACCTAACTGTCACCCGTTACTTATTTTGACCAATCAGGCTGTAGGAGGATGAGTTCAGGCTACTAGAGCGCGAGTAGTGTTGGATCTTGAGACGGAGCTGGATCACCGGATGAGCCGTAATCACGCTTCTAACCGATACAGTCTTCCTCAGAATGCTAGTCCGGGTAACCACGGCAAAGTCCGGTAATCAACAGAACTGAAGTGCAATAGCTGCGTTGCATGTGTGCGCGCGCGCGTGCTGACAGATTATAACTAACTTGAGCGAGTTTATCTGTGGGAGACAAACCTAGCTTCCAACAAGAGCTTTAAGGGGTGATAATCAATGTCTCAGTCGATGAACAAGTAATCTCTGACGTGGAGAAAGAAAATCATACTGAGGAATTGAAGTCATTCTTGGCTCACCCAGTTGCCGGGTATAGACAGGACTCGGAGAAATGAAATTCAAAAGAGATCTCTCCTGTTTTTTGAACGGCAATTTATTTGAAGGAAAACAATCGGACATCACCAAACATTTGTGGCTAGAGAGAATAAAAACATGCATCTTCAGAAGAATGGAAAAAGGATACAACGATGAGTTACAGCAAAAATGAAAGCCTCAATATGAAGACTTTTAAACCGCTCCTCGGTGTTCGTGAAACGAACGCTGTGATTTGGGACAGGATGCACAGGAGTGTGACAGCCAATAATGATCGCCTAGTGAGGGACAGGATGCACAGGAGTGTGACAGCCAGTAATGATCGGCTAGTGAAACTCAATTCACTTGTAGCACGTGTGGTTAATTAAACATACAGGCTACTGAAGGATACAGTTACAATGTCCATCAGCTTTCAAACACAGGGACTCAACCTGACTGGAGTGACCCACCCGACGGGCGGGTCAATCAATCGGCGCAATCATGGCAGTTTAGGGGGGCGTCGCTCGAAGCGTCTGGCACAGCAATCACAACGCTCAGATGTGAACACATTCGCCTGCTCAGATGTGATATTTCGGGTGCATCCGGCAGCGCTGGTGAAGTAGTGGAAACACGCTCACCTCGTAAGTCAGATGCCCGGAGATTAAATCCCAAAGATATGCGCCACTGAGCTCTAACAACAGCGAAACTCACCCTTTTGGTGTGGACTTACGAGAAAATTGTGCCCAATTGTGCCCAGACAGGAGGAGAGATGGCTGTGAATCCTACAGTTTATTTACCCGAATCTTTGACCCGATAATTTGCAGAACACGCATACGAATAAAAATTTCGAAACAACACCAAATCCAAGTCTTATGCTGAAAGGTGTGGAAGGTTATCCAAACCTTACTTTGAAGTCGTAAAGCTACGTGAGCGAAATACAAAAATAACCCAGCCCAATAGCCAAACATTTGTTTATTGTTTAAAAAATCAGCAATATAATCTAATTCTTTTCGTCTCATCATGTCAAGTGGGATTAGAATGAACCAGTAGTTCCCAACCTGGAGATCGCGGAGCTTCCCTCCGTGGGTCGCAAACGGTTGAGCATGGGTCGGCGTGGTTCTTATGGGGTAAATTGGCACACATGTTCTGCCGTTAGCTTGAAAGACCAAGCCGGGTTCGTTTCACCAAACCGCTCTCATCCTGAATGGAGCGGGTTCAACTGCTGAGCTATCCTTGAGCTACGTGATGAGCTCTTGGATCAGTACAGTTATCCTTTGATTCATAAAACGTGATTGACTCAGTCCTTATATCTAACCTCACCACCACTGTCTTAAGCGCTAAGGTCCCACAAGTTCCCACCAAGTCAACCTTAGCGCATTAGTAAACAATATGGACCATTTCAGCGATTAGATTCTTCCATGGTGGTACGATCGTACAGCCGTAGTGAACCAGCTAAACCTTTCGGTGCAGTGTGATCACCCAATTACTGTTTACAGTAACCAGCAGCACTGTATCTGTCCACCTAGTCTGGTCACGTAGCAGATTAAACCGCACAGGACAGCGCCAACCAGGGCACATATCCGAATGTTTGGATGCAATGCTAATTAATGTGAGTGACAATTAGCCTGCGTATTTTGAACGACATCAAGTTTGCGGAATGGGAATTCCACCAATCCTCGCAACTAAGCTTACAGCCAACTGGTGTAGAAGCTGAAATAAGTTTCATCGAATGGCTTCCGCGATGGCCGACGGCTTGGTGATTACAAAAGTGGATCATGACATAAAAAAGGTTGAGAACTACTCTGGGTGTTTTTCGGTTAATCCCAGCATCAGTAAGGGGGACCCCGGCACTTAAATCACCAGTGGTTAATGACATTGGCTGAAATGGTCCAATCCCGCAGTCAGTGGCGCTCGTGTATCAAAGCTATTCAATGCGTACCTACCCCAATTCTGAACAACTGAACATGCCAAGGTTTGGTTGTATGTTCCACTTCCCCGTTTTTCGGTGATCGAAACTGTAGAAGCTGGAACCAACGTGCATATGGTACACGGTTTATAGCCGATAAACCGAATTGAATTGAAAGTGAAGTACGGGGACATCAAATGGGTATTCTAAGTAAAAGGTTTTTTCTCTATATATGCGTTCTCCTCGAGGTCATTCATTGCAACTGAGGAGCGGTTTGCAGTGCGTGGAGAGCAAGACTCGCAATCCATATGTTCAAATGTTTGACGCACTGCCATTGTCAAACACGCGGAAAACGTTGGAAAATACCGTTTTTAACATTAGCATATGGAATCAAGGTTTTCGACTGTCCACTCTGGGAAGCTGCGAGGAAACAACCCAGAGGACTCCTGGGTGGAAGCTGCCCTGAAATAACGGTCAGAAGAAGTCACTCAAGACCGAAATCCAATAATCTGTAGAAAGCAAACATAAAAATGCACCGTTCTGTTTCACCGTCAGAATGATACGAATTGGCAACAAATGCTCACGCGGCGCTTTCCCCACTTTTTCACTTTACAAGCCAGTTTTCTTAAAAAATGTCTTCCTGGTTGAGTAGTGTACTTTCTACTGGATTAGCTACCCTCCCCAAGTGGTCTTGGAACAACTAACACAGGACAGGTGGCTGCTGTCCCCGAGAGTCCGCTGTAACATCCAATGTGGTTGAACAATTTGAAATCAAAAGAAAGGGTGAGTTTCGCGACAAGTGTATACATGGGAGAGGAGAGCGAATCACAGATACAATATAGATGAACGGGTGTATTGGTCGCTTTTGCGTCAACAACAGGCGGGGAGAAATGCCTTCAAGGCAAAACGAACGCCGTATTGTCGAAATGAATGAAATTACGAACGCAAACGAAGTGAATGAAGCTAAAACATTTACACAGAGGAAGGAAATATTTGATAGTTTTTTGTTTCTAGCGAGTGGAAACATTGCTGTACCAAAACATAAGCAAGCGACTGAGCGACTCTATCTGCCCGGACGGTTATAATAAACACATGAGAGTTTTGATTAGCGCAGCGCAAACAAGTATGAGCAGGCAAACATCTTTTTCAGATCTGCTTCCGTGGACGTAAAAACGGGCTGGAACACTTGGCCGAATCCATTGGCATGATAACTGGAGATATCACGGCTAAAGAGTGGGGAGCTGAGAACCGGTGTAAAACAAAAAAAACTGGATGGAGCAAAGCACAGTGCCACCGTTGCCTTAGACAGTCTCAAATGAAAGAGGACAGAAAGCGCGTGTGTTGAACATGTTTTCCAAGCGACTGGCGATGGATACGGGATAACAGAGAGAAGAAATCAAACTGAAAAGTAATCAGGCGTCTGACTAGGAAATCATGAGTAAGAGTCGGCTTGGGTGTGCTTCTTGAACCCCAGGCGAAGCTGATCAAGACAGGAGTGAAGGGGCAGAAACGGTTGGAGAGCTGCCGTTCGAAGTGAAACAGGCAGACTCGCCAAGACGAGGCTCATCGGAGAGAAACGGATTGCCAGGCTTGTGTGCCACAGTGACGCTTGTCGTTGAGGTAACCCGATCTGCCCACCCAACGTCGAAAGGGTCAGCAAGGCGATCCGGCTCCGGGGGTAAAAGAGAAGGCAACGGGGTTGACCAACTGGATGTAGGCAAGGTACTGGGGAACCACGACGTCAGCGACATTGAGTTTGGTGCAGCTGGAACAAGAAGATAACAGGTTTAAAAAAGTAATGGCATACACAGGAGGCTTAATTTGCGGTAGCAGTAGTATTAGTGCTAGAATTCGGGTTGAATTTCCTATGTTCGCCTTCCGGACGGCTCGCAAACACACTCGTAAACTTGCCTTAGTGGGAATAACATCACTTAAACCTGGTGAGCAGTTCGTAGAACTACCAGAGGCAGACCAATAACAGCAGTCGAACTGACGTCTAAGTGCACGGGGTATTGAAATGGCCGTGCAGTGACGGAACGACCCATCCTCAACTCACACTCAAGCCTCAGCTATGATTCTACGCAGCGGTTAAACGAGATGGATAGAATGAGAACATCGGAGTCTCGTTTTATGAATGCACGTCAGGCAACAGCACAGTCGGCTTATTAAGAAATGGCCAGTACAATTGTGCACGAGAATATGGAAGCCGTTGAGCCTTACTACACTGGATATGCAACAAGTAGAGATGCAGTCTTCAGTAAACAAAACTCCTACAAAAATTCATGTAAAGTCAGCTGCAGTTAAAAAATTGAACTGCACGAGCTAAACTTGAACGTGGCCTCGTATCTGACACAGCCGAACACGTGCACAACTTTTTCCAACGCCTGAGCTGTTTTTAGCGACTCTTCATGAAGATACAGGGACAGTGCTATTCACGGCTTTGTTCCGAATCGCCCGAAGACTACCACAACACATCACACTGAAATGACATTGATGAAAATTTGGGGGCCACGCCCAGTTGATGAAAACTAAGAACGCAAGCGACTGTGGATGGTTTGAGAGCTTTATGAAACCTTGTAAATGGTGCTGGGTCAAGAAAAATGCCAGGTAATCTTTTTCGTCAGCATTGTGGTGACAACCAAAACAACTGTTTTTTCCCGGTTAACAATGACCGCATAAATCACTTCGTTGTCACGACAGCTTTGATGCGATTACAGGCGTAGGTACAGCAATGCGTGACACTGTGGCGCACATTACCCGTCAACGATGCAAGCTAGAATGGCGGTTTATGTGGTCGGTCACAAAACACCTACACAGACCACGCTACAGGTGAGTGGTAAGTGAAACGACAAATCCCAGCAACTACTCACAAGGTTATTTAGGTTTATGTGGTCGGTCACAAAACACCTACGCAGACCACACTACGGGTGAGTGGTAAGTGAAACGACAAATACCAGCAACTACTCACAAGGTTATCTAGATATCTTGAATATCATACCAACTGAAACATGAGGCAGCCTTTGTGCAACAAATTCAGCTGAAGCATATCATAAACAAGAGGTTCGGTCGAATCTCTCATGGAAACCGAATCGATATGCAAATAAGTGCATTTGTCGAAATCGTAAACAAGAGGTTCAGTTGAATCTCTCGTGGAAACCGAATCGATATGCACATAAGTGTATTTGTCGAAATATGTCCGATTCGGGTTCAAGTAGATCATAAAGTTGACTGAAATTCGGGGACTACGCCTGGCCAATGGTCCCAAGAAGGGCGAAACTGATGGTGGACTGTCGAAGAGTTTTCACAGCTTGATTCCATTTTCAGTTGGACAAACTGCATTTTTGAACGCGCTTACAGCCGCCGAAAGTGGAGAAAGAAAGTACACTAGTCTGGTTTGTTGGCAGATTACGCGCACAACATAATGCAGCATTCGGGTGCATATGAAAGCCAGTAGAGGAATGAGTAAGCGTTGGCCCTACAGTGGGGTTGATGAATAGGGGTCGAACAATTAATCAATCATCCACCTGTAAGACCCTTACAGTCCATGGCTACCACGCCACATGTGAGAAGCATGGAGCTGAGATAATACCAAGTTCTCCAAGCTTGAACGGGAGCAGTCAAGATGCCAGTGTTGGGTGCGAACCACTGACCTTCTGGTTAGCACAAGTCCGCGCCTTAAGCACTGAGCTATCTCATATTGCAACTAATTGCTTTCCAATCGCATGCCTGGTCAGCACACACAGTAACTTGAGAACGGTATCTGAAATACCCCAAGAGAGCTGAGCGCACTTTACCAGCTCGCTGTGCCTAGTTCGCCCATGTTTCTCGGAACAATTCGATTGTAGAAATCATCGGAGTCGCTTTAATCAAACAAATGGGAGACAATAACAAACAGATGGTTAGCAGGAGATCTTCACATAAAAATGAACACTCCCAGAATGGAACCACTTCTGCCGTCGGCAAAAGTTTGCTGAACAGACAGTTGACTGATGGATACGTGTTGAACAAGGCTCATCGCTAAATGATGGACAGGTAGCAACACCAACATTGAGTGATACCGTTTTTTCTACCGGGGACATTAAGAAACGTTATGGACTCAAATGAAGAATTCTTCACGCACAAAAAACATATCAAGCAAGCTGTGGTGTCTCACCAAATATGACCAAGGAAAAAACATTTGGGGCACATCTGACACACTTGTTCCACTTTCACCAGAAATCCAATAAACGATTATACATCGGTTTCGTGTAGAACCACCGCTAATTCATGGAAATCTTATTATCCTGCCCGGATAGAGGTCGGTGCGATTGCATCAGCTGTGCTTCCTCTTGAACAGATATCATGGTCCGACGGATAACCAGATATCTTTCTGCAGGAAGACTGCAGAAAGTAATGACAAACAAGCAGTTAGAAGAGCTGGACCAAGACACTGCCACTAGACGCAGTTCGGAATAAGTTTCCCACAAAATGGAGTTCGATTCGCACCTGTACCATAGTTAAACGCAGAAAAAAGACTGAAAAACGAACCCGAAAATCCAGCAGTGTACGCATTCACAGCGAACCCAGAGTAGGGATCCGTCGAAGAGAACTGGGGAGCAATAGGATTGTATGGGGGCTGTGTGGTGGAGAGGCGCATCGTTGTCCCATTGCTAGGCCACGCACTGGGAGCAAACGAGGTGGACATCGGAGCAGCAATCGGTGGACCGCCAAGGAAAGGTGACGTAGGTGCGCAACCAGGAACTGCAACCATGCTTGATGTCGTTAAAGTGTATTGAGCTTGAGTACTTGAAATGACGGGCTAAAATGTGAAAGGTAGATAACACGTCAAAGATACGCGCAAGGACATGATATTTAGTCATGGAAAACACCGCTATTCACTTTTACTCAATTATTACCATTGGCTGGGGAGAAACACTTGGGTCAATTTGTAGTACAGCAGCACAACTGCATATTTCAACTGGTCGAATCATAAGCAGGCCAACGATTAAATTAAGCAGCAGACCACTCATTCATATCACGAAAGATACATCAATCATCCAGACCGACATAGTGAGACTCAGACGGGGGCCGGAGTATGTGTTCTGATGAGAACCCTCTGGTCGAGTCAAGTCAACCGATCCGTATCGGTCAGTAGTAAACCCATTGTATTGTGATTTATCAGCACCGTCCTGCTGACGATTTGCTGAGCTCGGGTAGAGGAACTGGTCAAAGACCATCGCAGTGCTGTTGTGTAATTAGGTTTGCATTCAGTGGTAACAGTGATTTGAGATAAGGAACGCTCGAACAGCACTGATCCTGATCACGTACATAAAAGTGTCGACGTTACTGCGTAGTACAACGGTATAGAACAGGTAAGATCCCTTACAGAGTACAGAACGAAGTCAAAAAGGTAGGTCATGTGCACATGGACTCAATCACAATGCAATACAGTTCACCAACGTTATAAAAGCACAGTCGGTTTCGCGAAAAAGTGCCGATTAACCTTCCTGGGATTTTTTGGCAGTCATGAATCCGAAATAGAACAGAGTTTGTGGTAAAAGCGTGTAAGGACAGAAGAAGAAGCGCTGAGTAGAATAGAACCAGTTTTGAGAAAGTAGAGATCCCTGTCAATACCGCTGCCTTAGTTGGAGTAGCCTGTTTGAAATCCGGAATTCCAAGTGTGAGACTAACCAGTCAGCATCGTAAGCAACTTTCTGGGACCGTAAAGTTCACCTGTTTCCAGCGGTGATGAAACTTGTGTGTGGTTTATTGGTTAGCGGGTATTTGCTGTTTGTTCTTTCACGGACATACTCAGGAGAGACTGACTTTAGCGCAGTTCTGTCATCACCGCAGCTGCAGACGGATTGGTAGTTAGCAAAAAGGGACTTATCCGCCAGCACCACGATGACTTACTCCAACCATCAGAGAAGTCACGTTTCACTGAATTATCGTCCATAGCAATTTTCTAACCTCCATGTTTAAGTTTGTATCAGGATACGGAGTCAGAGGTAAAAAGCACAAAAAGAAAGCGCCGTAAATGTAAGCAGTGAACTGCTAAAAGACTGAGCCTTCCAACGTGAACTAGGTCGAGGCTCTTGAAACTAGAGGAGATCGCTTGGTTGAATTTGACGATGACTGTTAGCAGGTCGCAACCACTGCACATCTGTCGAGGCCAAAGGGCCAATCAAAGCAGCCCATCTGGTTGCACTTAGGTTCGACGAACAGATCCTGCTACAAACAACTGCCAGAATGCACGGGTGAGAAATCAGGCGGCAACTGGCCGTGCCTGAATCAACCTGATTCCAACCTAGTTCTCTGTGCAACAGAGAACCAGAGTATTCTTATCACGAGAGTGGACAACAGTAGACAAGTAAAGCACATAAAACATAAATGCGCAATTCAGTGGAAAAATCTTAGGGAAGTCGGGTCTTGACTGTGTCATGACAACTGAATTTTCGCACAGATGTGTATATGACAAGAGTAAGTTATGGCTTCATTGTATGGTTCTCGCGACGAGAGATTCAAGTGAAGAAACGCATTCACTCACAACTCAACTCGGTGGCAAAGGGAGATTCAACTCAATCTCAGCTGAATCTCTCATTTATGATATACTTCAGATGAATGTGCTGAACAAAAGCCGCGTCATGTTTCGACTAAGTCCTTCGGCAGCACCAAGCTAATTTGTAAGTGGGTGTATTCAACCACTTGTGTCCAATATGGGTTCAAGTAAAACGTAAGGTTGACGAAAACTTGACGAGTGTACCCACCCACCCCAAGAAGGAAAAACCAATCATTGGATGTTGGAGAGTTTTCAGAAACCCTATGGGTGATGTGCTCTGTCAAGAAGATAACAACACATTTGAAAAGCAATAAGTGAACATCAAAATGAAGATGATACTCACAGGTGAAGAGTTTCCTGACTCAGAATATTAAACAGTGGACAAGGAAATGTGACAGCGAAGGTGCCAGATGATAAGGAAGGTGAAAAACTACACACACCATGTGAAATTCGGAGGATAACGAAATACGCATGACTTTCTACTAGAAAGCTTTCTCAGTCTCGGGAAAGCTGTTTCAACGCCAGCAGTTCAAACGAAGCTCGTAGGTAAACTTGCCCCAGATATTTGGAGCACTTAGTACCAGGAAATCCACATAGAGCTAAAAGGACATTCTGTGGAGTCACTCATTGGAGTGAGAGAGAAACAGAGAGCAACAGAGCGATAAAAAACTCCACTGTGACATCTAGACGTGACATACTACTCACAAGGTTGCTGAAGACTATTCGACAGCCCATGACCGGTTTTGCCCTTCGTCTTCGGTCCCATTAAATATGCATAGCCCATGAGTTTTCATTAACCTTATATCCTACTTGAAACCAGAATACAGTGGAAAAAACTTAGGAGATGATCAACTCCATGAAGAACAAGGTGAAAGGAAGTAGTAAGCCGATGTTATCCTTTGATGTTTGATCTAAACTCGGATAGGACGAGCGAACACCCGAATACGAGAAAACTCATCTGGACTGATGAAGCCAATTTTAACCTGCACTATAATCGTAGTTATGGTCACCCCTAAAATAGTTGGGAGCGAACGCTATCATGTTCTGTCAAGGAAGTATACTGCGATATCTCGAATATCGTACCAACTGAAACATGAGGCGGCCTTGTACAGCAAATTCAGTTGAAGAAAACTCAAAATTAGCAGGTAATTGAACTGGATCCAGTTGAGTCTATCGTCGAGAACAAATCACTTCAACGTATGTAAAAGAGTTGGGTCGTAGGTTCATTTCGCATGAGGAAAGCAAATCACACAAAGTTGTCCCAGAATGATCAATAACGCACTGGGAAGAACGACTGTGACAAAAAAACACAATCATTAGCATTTCTAGAAACGCCAGCCGGTCGAACAGCATGAAAGAAATCAGTGCATCAGGTGGAAACATTGAAAAACTGTAGCTTTAGAAATACGAGTATTGCTGGGGCTGGGCAGGGAACACTGCCGTACTGCTCATGCGTACCGGAAGTGAGGTGAATAGTGATCAGCCAATCGATAAATGACAAAGAACAGCCACTAGTGGTATGAAAAATACTAATGAAGAGTTGGTATCAGTAAAATTAACCACAGAACTACGACTGTCCAGAGACGGAGCACTGGATAGAACGACAAAAACCAGGGCATAAAGTGCACCCGGATGGGTCGTATAAGCGAATCGGGAAAGACAGGACAAGAAAAGTGAGGGAGAACACCAAGTGGTGCCATCAGGTCGATACTTTGCACCCGCTCTGGTAATCAGTCAAATAAAAACGGGCCCTTGATAATTCAGTATGAAAAAAACTGGTATTAGCAATGTTTAGTATAGTCTCATTCAACTGGTGCGCACAATATGCAGAAAAATGCTGTCCTGGCCAGATAATTTAGGTAAACCTATGATATACTGACAAGAGCGGATTGTCTTTTCGAAGAGGTGTGAGGCTACTAATGCAGTGGAATTAGATAGAAATCTCTGCGTTTTGAGCATCCAGATCAGATCAGTGGGCATCCATGCTGCCCGATAGATAAAATTAATGGAGTCCCGAGCTCGAGAGAGCTCAGTGGTTAGGGCGCAAAATTATTGATCGGAAGGTTCGTGGTGCGAGCACAACCTCTGCATCTCAACCCTCGTGCCTCCTCCGAGTGACATGGAAGACATGCGCCGGAAGAGCATTCCAACTGAACAGTTATTACTCATACAACTGCACATATTGTTCGATGAATGTAGACCCACTGGTTCGGACAGTGAAACAGACTTCGACTTCGTAAGTTCCTGTATATAGGATGCTACAACCTTCTGTGTCCTCGATTTCACCAAAGATTCATGAAGTCAGCCAATCCACTAGGAAAGGATTATTCCCAGTGACAGAATTAGTTGTGGAAACCAGATTACAAAAATCGATATTGTGAACAGGCTCGATTGAGAGTGGAAGACAAAGGAAGTTTTCGACCGTGTGACGCATCGTTCACAGGCTAATCCGTGCATGGTAGCTATGAAGGACGGATAACACAAAAGAGAATACAGAAGAAGAAGGCAAAGACAATGAACAGGTCAAAAGTTGTAAAAAGGTCACGGAGTTTGGAGAAATACAAAGCAGGAGGGCTAGTGAATATACGACTGAACTAAATTCTATTCCTGGTTGGATCACGAAGACCCGAGAACAGAAACGACTTGAGGCTAGTTCTAATTCGGTCATCTGTTACGGCATGGGAAGGTTTGCCAAAGATCCTGCCGGTAAAAAAAAGATTTTGTTCAGGAATTCGTCCAACGCACTGGAGCGAAATTAAAGTCGATGTATCAATAGGCAAATGAAATTTTGCAAAAGGTAAACAAAGACCTAGATTTTGAAAAGACATTCAAACATTCCACATTATCAATAAAGTACATGTAAGCAGATGCTATTCAGTCCGAGTAGATCATCTTTTTGTTCTTCAAAACAGGGGCGAATCAGAGGTAGCTTTAGGAGGGAATAGCAATTAAAGTGGCATAACGATCGCTGCTCAAAAGTGATTTCTGGACTGCTACTACACAAGTATTGCTTTATTTATAGAAATAGAAAATGGTCACCCTTGGTACAGATTGACCTAGCGTTAATAGATGCAATAAGTGGAGTAGATATCTTCGGTATGGTTTTGGATGGCTCAGGGGTTAAGGCCAAACGTTCCTCAGCAAAAATAGCGTGCTTGAACCCAAATTTTACAACACTATAGCTTCTGAATAAGCCTCGACAAACTAGTAGTATCTCAGCTCTCGTGCTTCCTTCGGGTGGCATCGAGGTGTTCCAGCTGAACCAGTTTACAATAGGTAAGCTGGTAGCTCTACGATTACCACAATGGGACGAGTCCGACAATTCAGGTTTCAGTGAAGGTACGAACTTCCAGGAGAGTAGCTGCAACATTTCACTGAGGCCCCGAACAGTTGAGCCGAAAGCGGTAGCCCATACAAGGCGATTGACGTAGACTGCAAGCGGTTCTCTGTGATTCAAGGATAGGAAAGAATCCGTTCTGAAAGACAGGTACTTTTTTCATCTCGAAATGCATCGAGAATCCAGAAGAGATCCTTCTGAAAGTCGGTTCAAAAGTATAAACTAACCAGACAAACAGACTCAAATACACTGTTCGTTACGCAGGCTAAGACAGTTCGTGCTATGCGGCGGGGCCGTTTAACTAAACCAAAGAAGTCGAAGGACAGTAGCAATTTTGAGAGCTAAGCCATTGTAGGTATCGAATGACTAGCAAAAAATAGTGCGAGGGAATGCTGGAAGATTCATTGAAAATTCGCACAGTTCAACCGGCATTCTTTTGTCTCGTTTTAGTTATATCAAGGACTTCGAGGCCTCATCCTCACGGGTATCATCCGGTCTCGCTTAACGAGATTTGAGAATCTCAACTGCGACCGACAGAGACTGATTAGCCCAAAGAAACCTCCGATGTAAACAAGCAATCAATATAGACGACATTCCAGTTCAGCGCTTTAAGGAAGCTATAGGACACAAGACATCCTAAACGCCGAAAATGGATAATACTGGATCAGATCAGCGAATCACAGACTGATCTCCAGAAGAACAACCAATCAAGAGGGAGAGGGTTCTGACTTCTTTTGATGAGCAGCCTCACTGAAAGACTTGTCAAAGACCGAACGAGCCTACAGGAATACTTCATTCCACAAAAATGTCCCGTATTTTCATTGGAGTTTTCCTCCTACCGTGTACATAGTACAACTCATATTCAACCCTAGACTTCATCTGAGTTTCAATGATCCTCCAAAGCGAACTCTTCACAATAACTGTCTGGTTGAATGACGTTGTTTTTGGTCTCCACGCCACCTTAAACGGCGATCCAACCACAATGTTTATTCGCTTTCAAAGTCGTCCAAACCACAAGTAAAACAGTGCCATAAAATAAACACTAATCATAGAAATCCTTGGAAAGTTGTATGATCCGCCGGTTGACAAGGTTTGGGTGCGTTGACTTGAGCAAGAGGGAAAAACGTTAGTTTTGTTCGAAACATCAATGTTGAAGATAAACACATCGCTTTCACTGCTTTTTTGAATATCCACTCCTTTTGTTGAAAACGCATCTGCCCGTCTGTAAGTGCTTACGGCTCAACAGAGGAAGAAACACTTGGGGCGACCCACCCGACATACAGACACTAACAACTACAGGCAGTAATTGAATGGTAATAGCAACGGAAGAGGACACTACAAACAGTGCTTGGTTGAGAACCTCGGTAATTCGATGCACAACAGATACATGTCACGGCGATGCCACAGTAACGTTAATCACTTCAACAAAACATGCCACTGAACACAGCGGAAGTGCAACATTAGGAGGGCATGTGAAGGAGTAAACTTAGGTGGACGGCAGTTCGGTCGCTGAACTTACACAAGGTGTGCACGGTGTCCGGAAAACGTTCCGCTGAACGATCGATTGACCAGGCACAAACATCCATTAGACAGATATCCGATGTTTATAAAACAGTTACAACTATGCAGCTGGTTTGAGGACAGCTACGCCACGCAGCGGACGGTGGGACCACATCTACTCTGTCTTCTGAGAGTTAATTAATCTGTAGCACGAAAGCTAAGCGGAAAAACAATTAGTTTGCTGTGGACGGGAACCCGTGCGCGTGCATGTATCAGTTTAGACGTCAATCATACGATCCCAGGCAACATTAATGATGATTCCCGTTTGCACTAGTCGCCACCCTCTGCCCTACAGAACTGTGATAAGCTAAACCTTTCTCAAACCTTTCAGCTGTCGCTTGCACTAAACAAATCGAAAGAAACTTGTAGCCGTGTAAGACCTAGCAGGTAACCGATTCTTACAGGGGGAAATTGCATGAGAAAGAATACAATATTTATCTGAGGATGGGAAACGTGGATGGAATGAAGTGTAATACACTTATCTGAATATCAATTTAGTTTTCACGGGAGACTCACATGTAATTCAGTTGAATCTCTCGTTTATGATGTTCTTCAACTGAAGAGTTTTCAGCAACCTTATGAGTAGCGCATTACGTCTACACGATGTGTAGTTTCGATCTCTACAGCATATAGCTCGTCCTCAACATGGGCATCGATAGCAACACATACGGAACGGAAGTAATCCTTATCTTACAATCGTTTGTATTTTAGTTGATAAAAAAGACGAACAATAGTAAGTAAGGGGGAACAGCCACAAAACTAGCCACTCAACCTGTCAAAGGCTGACAGGAGTATTGTAAATGACTTATCTCGTATGGAATTCAGGCCGGCCGTATCTTGGGAGGTGAGTCAAAGCACCGGTACTCACAGTTCTTGCGAATGCCTAAATATCGGCCTACACAATCACAAGATGATCATTAGTTCTTTCTTTACTCAAAAACCAGCATGCGTATCCGATAGTGAGCTACATCATCCATTCAATAAGTTGGTTCCATTCACAAACTCAGTGCCCAAGAGTACTCGGCTTAGTAAGCTTGTTGCTATCGAAATTCTTTCTGGCAGAAAACCAGAATGCTCGTAGCTTTGTTCTCCTTGTAGGAGCAGTATGCACGCGAAATTGTGATAGGAAATGTCGAGGATAATTTACACACGATATGGGATGAAGATTGGTGGTATAAAAAGTGGAACAGATGCCATATCTATTCGGAATTGTGTTCACTGGTCCTTGATAACTAAGAAACTGGTTACAATGGGACTGACGAGGAAGTGCCTATAGAATGTGAACTGCATACGTTGTGTTCAAGTGTCAAAAGCCTCATTCAATCGACTGCATGAGATGCAGACAGTTGTCTGTTTTAATGGACATCAGAAAGCGCCTCTAAATAACGGTAATAACAACAGGGTGAACAGCGAACCAATACAACCAATACAGGAGGAGGACAATCGAACGACTGAAAATACGCACAGTCCACCCGCTCCCATCAATCCTCGAACATACTGGCTTCAAGGCGTCCAGGTGTGTCGTGAATCACTCCACACCGCTGCGATGTCGTACAGCGTTGCCAAATTCTGCCCATTAGGTTCACGTTGAAAGGTTAGCTATGTAGTTTTGCACACATGTGTCGCTTATTACCAAGGTATGACCACCTGTCTAACGAGCGAAGACGACAAAACGCGGGAGGGAGAATTGCGAGGCAGTTCTACCTAGCCAATTTTGGCATTGCATATTGGTCAAACAATAGTGCAACATGGTCTAGTCCCGAAAGAAGTTTACACAGTACAGTTCGGTTCATAGTGAGTTGATGGAAGAGGTTACATGTTGGGCTACGGGGAAGAAGGTTTACCTCCAAACATAATCAAAGTGTACAGAAAAGAAACTACATAAAGAACGGTCGGAAACCACAAAAGTCCAACTGTGAGGATAGTCAATTCGATATGGCCCATTGGTTAAGGCGCAAATTTACCGACCGGAACCCAACCTCATTATCCGGATTGCTTCTGTCAAAGTTTGGGCAATCTGGCGGTATCTCAGCCCTCGTGCTTCCTTCGGGTGGCGTGGTAGCTAGGCACCGAAAGGGTATCACAACTGAATGGGAATTTAATCAATTCGAGCCTCGACACGACAGTTGTTGCCTACGCAATGGTGATCCGACAGTAGCTCATTCATCTGAGTTTCCTCTGGTTCTCGTGACAGCTATGCATCGAAAAGATAATTTGTTCGGAAAGCAAGGCAACTAACCAGAAAATATGGGGTAGACAACCACATGCTCAGAGAAGAATTCTGAAAAGATGAACCCAAGAAGAATAATCGCTTCGACAACAGAACTAATCCACATTTAGTGTGGACCGAAAGTGTAAACACTGCATAGGACGTCTTGATCAGAAAAATTACTTTTGTACTCCAACGTATGGACAGGTGTAACCGGTCAGTGGTAAAAGTACTTTATGACGAATTTGACTTAAATTGATCACTGCGGCTATCTTAGAAAACGACTGCCAGTTCCATGACTTATGAGCAAATCTTGACCGGTGAACAACAGTAGACACTTGATTTCAAGATGGAAAAGGCCTGGAAAGCTGTGGCAGCAATCAGAATATTAGGTGATAACGCAAGAGCAAAGGCTAACAAGTGTAAAAAAAATCTGGTTAAAGGCCAAACAGTTCTCAAAAGGGATTCATTTCAAAATTCAATCTGAGATAATTCGCCAATCACATGCATAAACAACACCAGTTGAGAGGCTTGGTGACAAATACTTTAAAGGCCAAATAGAATCGGGCCTCTGAAGTCCAAGCCCAGAAGGCTTAACGGTTACCAGATCCTCATGATAGAGTTACGAAGATGTGGTTGAATTTCCCGCTAAATTCGCTCCACGTGTCTTGGATGGACACGTGACCCAAGAATCAGATGGGTTATGTTCTCCCTGTAAATTAAACAGATTCTCTATGGCTTCAGTCCGATCGGGCCAAGATACAACAAGAAAGTGGAGGGGACAAATGGTGTGGAAGCATGTAAGCACGATTATACGCACGTTCATCCGCATCTATCCTTTTTTCATGTCCAGACATCCTGACGTTTTTCGTACGATATCCCGGTAACATTCTTGAAATGCCTCGATTGGAAACTTGAAGTGTTTCGATGGAAATGCAAAGATGACTCAAAGTCAAGTTGAGGCTTTCCAACGGGGGGTGTTCAAACAGTTGCACGTAAGAATGCGCACCTCGAAGGACACCATAGCCTGACGTCCAATTAACTATGAATTTCCACTGAGATACTTCAGATTTCTTGCCAGTTCATCTCAAGAACTGTATGTAAAATCATCTCAAAATGCCGGAGAGTCCCCATATAGATGTACCGACCGAAAATTTACTGCAGGTGTTCTCACGCGAAGAAGTCCTGACATTCTCATAAGATAAAATTTTCAAGATGAATGAACAGAAATATGAGGCTGTCTGGACGTCGAGCTAAAGTATTTCCAGAGGGTTCAAACTGAGTTGTCAACCCTGGAAATTTGCACAGATTTTAATCTTATGTGGAGTGGTCTTCAAATTACTACCGCGGTATCCCAAGTTCTCTGTCAGATTACCTTGATAATTCTATCGAGACAACTCTGACAAACACTGGTAAAGATGTAGGTGCACTGAGAAGTGTCCACAGCTCTGCAATGACTCATGGGTCATCTTCAAGTAAGTGGCCCAATAGTGTCAAAGAAAGCAATGTCGCGACAACCTCAAATTTGATCCAACTCGTCCGAAGTCAAATGTGACGCAAACTGAAGTACTTTCAGCACAATTCATCCATAAAAAGGAAACCGTATTAGTTGTGGAGCCACACACTCCACCACCCCCACATACATTTTTCCGGTGATAAAACGTGAACGCCCTAGGATTCCGGTAGTCTTGAAAAGAGACTGCGTTAATCCCGGACGGGCTGGCGGACCTCAGTATGTCTCACAGTAAACAAACAAACCTCACACTGCTAAGTGCGGAAGGTCTATTGAGTGATATAACCTATCAACTTACGTTGGTTGAAATGGAGAGATGTGACAGCGCCTCTAGATTGGACCAAGAACTGTCCTGTTGTGTTTGCTGGTGTTGTTGAATGGTAGCCGGATTGAAGGGAGCTGCAGAAAACGGATCCGGGAAACTTTGATCTGGCGATGGTGTTTGCAGTTGTGCGATGGAATGTGCGGAGATGGGAGACGTGGCTGTGACGACCGGGCCGGTCAAAGGAACAGGCTGGCTCTGGCTGATGAAATAATTAGGGTTTGTGGTGGGAAAAGTAGGCACCGATGTGGTGGAGGTGGGTTGGCCGAGCGCCTTCATACTTCGGGTGGTTACACTGGGGAAATGTGCGGAGATGGGAGACGTGGCTGTGACGACCGGGCCGGTCAAAGGAACAGACTGGCTCTGGCTGATGAAATAAATAGGGTTTGTGGTGGGAAAAGTAGGCACCGATGTGGTGGAGGTGGGTTGGCCGAGCGCCTTCATACTTCGGGTGGTTGAGGACACTGGGGAAGAGCCGATAAACGGTTCCTCAAAGTCAGGACTGGGCTCTTCGGGAATAACATCGCCTGAATGAACCGATTCGGTAGAAACCGGATGAAACCAAATCAAATGAGTAAAATCAACTTTGAAAAGTGAGTTGCGCAGAACAATCAGGTGAGATAGAGAAGCTAATGGGGGGATATAAAAAACCATTATGGGTGATTGTCCAGAGGGGCTTGTGTAGACGCACCTGCACCAGATCCTGGTGATTGGTAGACAAACGTCACAAAAAATCACAGTGAAACCCGTGTGAACAACCAACGAGGCAGTCCGGCTCGATTGCAGCTGCTATAGCCATTGTTGCGAGAAAAGATTGAGTGAGATGAGAAACATGCATTAAGAGTGCTACAGCCCTCAGCAACTGAAAGGGAAATTTTCTGACAAGGATCGTCATGTAGACATAATGATCCACTCCTTCTCACTGCTGATTTTTGGGGAGAAATCAAGTTCATGTTCGCTTTTCGCCTCTCATTCAACTATATCTCTATCAACATCAGTCCTAGATGCTCCAGCCCGTCATGACCATGAGCAAAATTTGCCAGTCCGTTCCTCTGGTCGACATGTCGAAGTCCATAGGTTCGAATCGTAGCTAACCTCTCTTCAAAACGTACTCTAG
This sequence comes from Opisthorchis viverrini, assembly GCF_000715545.1. Taxonomy (NCBI): domain Eukaryota; kingdom Metazoa; phylum Platyhelminthes; class Trematoda; order Opisthorchiida; family Opisthorchiidae; genus Opisthorchis; species Opisthorchis viverrini. The sequence goes on from NW_008751670.1 coordinate 432,464, forward strand.
AATTCAGTTCAAATGTCGCTCACCACTTCCCCTATCCAAAGTTACTGGTGAAGCATCCTCTTCATGAGACGTTTCACATGAATTCCATATCTCCGAATATGATTCCCTTCACGACGCAGATGATTACCACCTCAATTCAATCCCTCCTATTTTTTACTCTATCTATCTATCTATCTATCTATCTATCTATCTATCTATCTATCTATCTATCTATCTATCTATCTATCTATCTATCTATCTATCTATCTATCTATCTATCTATCTATCTATCTATCTATCTATCTATCTATCTATCTATCTATCTATCTATCTATCTATCTATCTATCTATCTATCTATCTATCTATCTATCTATCTATCTATCTATCTATCTATCTATCTATCTATCTATCTATCTATCTATCTATCTATCTATCTATCTATCTATCTATCTATCTATCTATCTATCTATCTATCTATCTATCTATCTATCTATCTATCTATCTATCTATCTATCTATCTATCTATCTATCTATCTATCTATCTATCTATCTATCTATCTATCTATCTATCTATCTATCTATCTATCTATCTATCTATCTATCTATCTATCTATCTATCTATCTATCTATCTATCTATCTATCTATCTATCTATCTATCTATCTATCTATCTATCTATCTATCTATCTATCTATCTATCTATCTATCTATCTATCTATCTATCTATCTATCTATCTATCTATCTATCTATCTATCTATCTATCTATCTATCTATCTATCTATCTATCTATCTATCTATCTATCTATCTATCTATCTATCTATCTATCTATCTATCTATCTATCTATCTATCTATCTATCTATCTATCTATCTATCTATCTATCTATCTATCTATCTATCTATCTATCTATCTATCTATCTATCTATCTATCTATCTATCTATCTATCTATCTATCTATCTATCTATCTATCTATCTATCTATCTATCTATCTATCTATCTATCTATCTATCTATCTATCTATCTATCTATCTATCTATCTATCTATCTATCTATCTATCTATCTATCTATCTATCTATCTATCTATCTATCTATCTATCTATCTATCTATCTATCTATCTATCTATCTATCTATCTATCTATCTATCTATCTATCTATCTATCTATCTATCTATCTATCTATCTATCTATCTATCTATCTATCTATCTATCTATCTATCTATCTATCTATCTATCTATCTATCTATCTATCTATCTATCTATCTATCTATCTATCTATCTATCTATCTATCTATCTATCTATCTATCTATCTATCTATCTATCTATCTATCTATCTATCTATCTATCTATCTATCTATCTATCTATCTATCTATCTATCTATCTATCTATCTATCTATCTATCTATCTATCTATCTATCTATCTATCTATCTATCTATCTATCTATCTATCTATCTATCTATCTATCTATCTATCTATCTATCTATCTATCTATCTATCTATCTATCTATCTATCTATCTATCTATCTATCTATCTATCTATCTATCTATCTATCTATCTATCTATCTATCTATCTATCTATCTATCTATCTATCTATCTATCTATCTATCTATCTATCTATCTATCTATCTATCTATCTATCTATCTATCTATCTATCTATCTATCTATCTATCTATCTATCTATCTATCTATCTATCTATCTATCTATCTATCTATCTATCTATCTATCTATCTATCTATCTATCTATCTATCTATCTATCTATCTATCTATCTATCTATCTATCTATCTATCTATCTATCTATCTATCTATCTATCTATCTATCTATCTTCTATCCTATCTATCTATCTATCTATCTATCTATCTATCTATCTATCTATCTATCTATCTATCTATCTATCTATCTATCTATCTATCATCTATCTATCTATTTATTTATTTATTTATCTGTAGATCTAATTGTCTTATTCAGAACGACCTTGTGCGTGATCATAAGTGCAATGCCCTCGTGCGCGACCAACAATATGGATTTAGGCGCTACCCTTCCACCGACCGGCACATGTTTATCCCCTCCGGTCATCTGCCCTAGAGTCCTCTGATGAAACTGAATTCATCTATCTAGGTATTCCGAAGGCCTACGGTCGCATATGGTATAGGAGTCTCCTCGGCAAACTACTCAGGTATGGCCCCAACCCATTTTGACCGGCTGGATAGCAAAAGTTGTGAAAAAAATCGATTCCCACGAGTCCAGTTCCAAGTTGTTGTTTCTCACGTGAACAGCGCCGACGCTGCAGTCCGTTCTATTTTCAATCATTTATTTACTGTCCACGGATGAGTTAGTTTCATCCACAACTAAATGCCTTCGTGCATTTGCATCCCCCGCTCGTCCCAGAAATGTACTCTTCACTACCCGCGCGATTTCCACTAAGCGACGACTGCGTGCGAGATCATCAGCTCATTGAAAGCTGATAAGTTTGGTCGAGTTGGTTTGAACTGCCGTAAATGATAGTATAGGAAGGCCACATACCCACACCAGTGTCTTTAAGCCTTTGGCACGCGAGAGTTCACTTGCAAGTGTTAAGGGTTTCCGGATGTCCGCCTTTGTCCGTCAAAATCTCTCATCGCTGTTCAACTGACTCGAACCGTGGGGATGCAGATGACACCTAGTTCCTGTCGCTTGGCTAACAGAACAGACTGGGCGTACAGTGGTACAGGTCACTTTCAACTTTCAACCCGAGAGGTGGGTTCTCAAGCTAAGAGATGGGTGAAGAGGCGACTCAAACAACTGGTGCACAACCTTCCCCATGGCAGTGTGGCGGCTAACTGGTAAGAATAGTGAGCAGGTATGAGTGTCTAAACCTAAGTATTTCATTGTTAAATAGGGGGGAATTATGGTCCCAACACCAAGCGCACTTTAGAGGTATACAATAATCAATATATCACCATCCTATCCACTATGGATTTAATTCGCGATAGAAACTGAACCGAATGCAGGCAATACCCATTGCATTAAGCTACGCTCCCGTGTCGTTACTTTACTGGCGTGATCACACCTCTATCACCTGACAACCGGTGACAATCTCAGAAGTTGGTCAGTCATCAATATTGTTCTTACTCTCCATTGCATTGAGTTGGTTCAAAAACACAAAAAATTGACCTTGGTAATTGTGCTGTTCTGACAATGTGCAGAAAAACGTGACCTGTAGGACGCACGAAAGCAGTAGCCGAGAAATCGAGATATGAAACACGAACCTTTAGCTAGAAGTGCACTACACAATCTCTCAAGGTCCATTTAGTCATAGACAAATCGGTGGACACCATCAAACGGATAAACCAGCACTTGATGAAACAGGGTCACAGAAAGCTTCATTGCATGAGGGATAAAAAAATCCGGCACGCTGCCTAACACGAATAGTGTGTCAGCGAGCGGGAGGCCTGGTTCTCATAAACGGTTTACAGCACCCTCGACATCTTCCATCCTTCCGGAGTCCGCGCTAACCACCGTATCTAATGAGTTTTTAATTGTATTTGTATTTGTAAAGTAAGCAATCGTCTTGATGTGGTTCAAGTAGCAATGATAGCTCTACTGAACAGACATCACTGCGAGGACTTTTCTGTGGGCACTGTATATGTGGGTGAACGAAAAAGAAAGCACAAAAGATGATGACTGAGTGTCCACGAATGTCAACAGTGAGGGTAGCTTTATTTGTGTTTCACAAGTCAATTTATACCATGGGACTAATTGTATCGGTTGGAACATGTCAAACGATTGACTAGTTCTACAGAATTGACTGAGAATCCATAATCTGGATATCACTGGAACAGCAAGAGGACAAATAGCACGTGATATTGGAGTCATATCTACCTTCGAAGTGACAGTGTCTCCCTCCCTCACGTGAAACAGTGTTCTTTTCCATTTCGGTCTCTCTCTCTCTCCCATAGACGGTGTACGCTTTGAGTCAGCGACCGATTAAAGCAAACGATGTGTTAACATCCGCAGTGAAATAGGCTGACGGCAATATGTTTCATAATTAAGACGTGAAAAAACAACGGGTGTAACTTCTGGTTGGTTGTCCTGATCCAGATCAGTACGACTCTAAAAAATCACAGAGTTTAAGGATGATGCGGGATCAGAGATACTCTTGTATGTGTTTCAATCAAATTGTCCACCATTTATTTCGCCAAGGAGAAGTAACGTGACACACACTGCTTTAGATATTCAGTCAGTAAGTGCTCGAAGGAAAAACCATCAAAGCAGAGGAAGGCCGGTCCCTGGAGAATTCCCACAACAATGGCACTCACCAAGCACGAGTGAGCCTCCTCTCCCAGGAGAGACTAATCGCGGCGAAATGTTCTCTCTCCCGAGGAGATCATCGTACATTAGTATACTCAGTACTCGCACTCTAGTACCCGAATAGGGAAACCAAGTGAATTCAGTCGTGTGTGAAAGATTGTCGTACTGAGGAAGGATGAACAGCTTAACGGTTGCGAGTGTCGCGCGCAGCCACATGAGCACCTACGACGGAGTGGTAGAATTGTTAGACAGAGGCGATACCGTGTCAGTATACGGCAGAATGAGCGGAAAATCTTGGAGACTGAGGCACCTAACAGAAAGGTATGTGACTCGGATTCACCGTTGACTTCTCGGACTCTCCTATCATTGTCTAAGCCACATCTCAATTCGCCCGAATGGTGTGACATCCAGGCACCAGAAGGATGACATATCTTCACAAAGTAAAGAGCGGACACTACAGCATGTTCAACAGCTTACTTCGCTTTACTTTACTGCAGTTTGTGTACTTCGGTACGGAAATTCCGCGCGCCTTAAAACTAAATCAGTAAAAGCAGTCAGATAAGGTGTATCTGTGGACATTAGCTTCATCTCATCAGTTTCACTGGGGACAAAGTATTCGAGTGGGGCTGATAAAAGACGAATAAGATAATTTGGGTCATTTCCAGTTTTCGCGTTAGTGCCCTGAATATTGTGACACGGTGAGCTTTACAGAATATAGTAACTCTTCTCCAAAAGTTCGTTTTTCATACCATGAACGGCCGACAGACCAGTTTGTGTACTGAATAAAGTACGGGAGAAGACAGCACCGGCTTGCCATCATCGTGTGTGGTGACAATGTCTTGTTCCAAGTTTTTGCCGAGTTACAGCGTCCAAACTACTCCTCATGCAGTTCAGTAAAGGAGCTCCATCCGATCATTCGGTTTAGCCGATAAGTCTTTTAACGGATGACAGTCATTAAGTTACACACAGCTCCGTTACTGGACGATGATACTCCGATATTTCTGTTGAAACTGGTGACGAGCATAATCGGATGGACCAAGTGGTTAGAGCGCGAATTTACCGACCGGAAGGTCCGTGGTTCGAACCCGACCTCTGCCACTAGACTTCCCCTGTCTAGGCTTGGGCTACCTGGCAGTATCCCAGCCCTCGTGCCTCCTTCGTGTGGCATGGCAGCTAGGCACCGAAAGAGTGCTACAGCTGGACGATAATCAGATGAAGTTGTACCACGGAGTTCCACACTGCCTGCAGGTTAGTGCATAGGGCTTCTGATGGGCATGGAGTTGTACGGAGAAGAATTCCAAAGCAACGATACCAATCCAGCGTTTAAGATATGGTTGAACATCCATGTCATTGAAGGGACCTAAGTTACTGTTTGCGAAGTTGACTCATCCAATAGTCCAACAACCTGTACGGACTAATGCTAGGCACGACGTTGAAGTCTACGGCTATCATGTTAATACGACACTATTTTTCACAATAACTCCTAGCTCCCCTTTAAAAAAATGGAACCATGGTGAAAGGTCTTTATCTCACCAGCACCGTATTATATTCCAAACAGTTAATAGTAGTTTTCAAAAACGGTTACCGTAGTCTCTGTGGGAGCATTTAAAATTACTGGCGAGTAACTGAGATTTGATTCGTTTGAAGAGTCCCCGTACTATCCTGTTATTCCGGTTAACAAACATCAGAAAGTGGAAGTCCAGGAATTGATTTACGCTCTTACTGGAGATTGTCAGCAATGTATATGCAATAGAATCGTCCAGCTCAGCGAACAAATCAACGATAGTGCATGCCCCTGCCAGCGCTTGCCTGACTTGAGGTGCCGACAAGAAAGACAAGCTTCCACTACACCAATAGTGCACGGTCAACAAACCCGAATTGAAACATCTTAACGGGTGTAAAAGTTCCAATTTTGGTACATGTAGTTAGACGATGGCCCGGCGGATGTGTTGATTTGCCGCCGCACCTGCCAGGATGTCCCAGTCACGTAGCGTCACGGATAGTACGAGGGTGCGCTGGTGGATTCGTGGTCGCACGCTGGCCTTGGATCTCATAGGTTCGGGGTTTGAACCCCGAAACGACCGAAGATACGCACCGCCGACGAGCTCCAATAAGGGTGAAACTCGCCGACATTGGTCCTCACAACTAAGAGAAATCAGACTGATGTGATACAGATATGCTGTGATTTGATTGAGGTCTTAGGTTTGATATATGAGAAAGAACTGGCAGATAGGAGAATGTCATGCGCAGGAACCGTGTGAATGGAGTGAGAGAAAATCCGAAAACTAGGATCAGAAAATCGTTCGGCATAATTCAGCCGAAGGGCAAATTGCAGATGTTGTTTGGCCATTCATAAGTAAACAAGATAGCTGCGCAATAGAAGCGCAATTTGACTAAATAATTAGCAGCAGAATCAGTAAAGCATATCGATTGTGTCAGTGAAAATAAAACACCAGAAATGCTGGTCAAACAAGGACTTTACAAACTTTGCTCTGCTTACCATTAGTGACCCGCGTGAGACGCTGAATATTGGATGGGAGCTGTTCCAGTCGAAGTGAAAGGTCACGTTTGAAAGGACTGGTGGCTTGCAGTTTGGGAAAAAGCCGTAGTGAACCCTATGAAAGGTGAGAACGATAAACGACAAGTTAGCCAACATAAATGGTACTTCGAAACAAACACTGTATGAACCGCACACTAGTTCTCGTATGATTAGGGCGCGGGATTCAGGCTTCGTAGGG